>NC_079166.1:59101830-59701830 GCF_947568905.1 Ostrea edulis | reverse complement strand
TAACGCCGTGACTGACACAGGTGGTGATAAAGTCCAAGGGAGGTAAATATGGTCCGTCCTTATAACACAGATAGCCGTTCTCAATGTTAGATGTGTTTGATAGATACAAAGCAAACCCTGCCATTCTTCCCCTTTGTCGAATTTCTGAAATAAAAACATTGACACTGTATGGGTTCTGTCTAAAATTAAAAAAAAAGATGATAATCGCTAAACATGATAAAAATTGTTGTGCATCAATTATGATTTTATTTCCTTACTGATAACTTTCCTGTAAAATATATTGATCATATATTTAATGACGTATAGACAACTATACACTACAATATTTTTTATATAAAGCACAGAAATAGCAATGAACTCTTCACTTAGGGCAGTTATGTTCATTTAAGAGTTCATTGCTATTTCTGTGCTTTATATGAAATATTTCGAATGCAGTGTGTGTCATGTATGATCCTATTAAATGTACGATAAATAACTGTATCCCATTTCCATTCTCAATTGTGTGTGTGTGTGTGTGTGTGTGTGTGTGTGTGTGTGTGTGTGTGTGTGTGCAGAAACGTTGACATCATATACAGTTGCTTCTTACATAAATGGAAAACGCAAATATTCGTATCTAGTGATCAGTCATCCAAAAAACTACTTTGTTAAACACGACTCTGATTCCACGCAAAAGTTCTCTGAAGTTGAAATAAAAAATATGATAATATATTCGTGGTCTTTGGTGATCAAGTCTTCCAACAGTCTGTTGGAATTCCCATGGGCAAGAATTCTACTCCTTTGTTAGCTGATTTGTTTTTTATATTCATATGAAGCAGAATATATTCAAAAACGTTCATGTGAGAAGAAAAAATCGTTTGCTGTGACCTCCAATTCCATATTTATATATATCGACGACGTTTTATCTATTAGCAATAATAACTTTCATTGATATGTCGATTCGATATATCCCTGTGAACTCGAAATAAAAGACACCACAGAGTCATCTGCTTCTGCTTTATACTTAGAAATTTTATTGAAAGTAGAATTTAACAGCAAAACGGACAACTCAACGTTATGACAAACGGGATGATTTCAGCTTCTCCATCGTCAACTTCCCATATTTATGTAGCAATATTCTATTATCATCTGCATTTGGTGTTTATATCTCCAAACTGATTCGATACGCAAGAACTTGTTCTGTGTACGGTCAGTTTTTAAATCAAGGCAAGCTACTGACACATAAGTTGATGGTACAGGGGTTTCAACAGTATCGATAAAAGTCGGCATTTCGCAAATTCTATGGTCGTTATAACGTTCTAGGTTGTCAATACAATCTATCATTGGGACTAATGCTGTCTGACGTGTTTCATACCGATTGTTAGACTGTTCTTGGAACGCTTATTTTAACTACAGATAAATCCATTTAACTGATCAGGGTATAGGGCTCACGGCGGCTGTGACCGGTCGACAGGGGGTGATTATTCCTCCTAGGCAAATGATCCCACCTCGGATGTGTCCAGGGGTCCGTGTTTGCCCAACTATCTATTTTGTATTACTTGAAGGAGTTATGAGATTGATCACTGTTCGCTATGTTCACCTTTCATGTATCCTTACCTAGACCCCCTTTAATAATGTTATTGTATGTATCTATAAGCATGTGCTCATCTGACATTCGTATTCAATTAGAAAAAGAAATCTACAAAGAGAACTGAAAAAAAAACAACAAGATCATGTTACTTTCAAAATAAAATCGAAGAAAATAAGTCTGAACCAAAGAAATTACGGCAACAACTTATAATTTTGCGGCCTCAATAGAGGCTTAAAAATGGGAGTAACCCCAACCTAGGGTAGATCAAAATACAACCTATAAGATTTTATGCCAACTTTGGTCTCGACTATGGATATGATAGTTTTAGTCTGATAAAATATGTTTTACTTATTTTCTGTCACAAAATCACAATTGTTTGGGAAAAAATAAAAAGTGCATTTTGTACTTTTATGGCCAAATTTATGCAGGGGATCAAACAAAGTTGGTTCTAAACCATGCAGCCTGATCCAGCTGATTGTATCACGCCTTTTAGATGCTAGTACTGTACACGTTTTTTTTTAATAATGAAAGAAATGTGTTCTAAAATTGTCAAAAACGTCTGCATTTTGCGTTCCGCGTACCCTCATTTCTTACATTTGACGAAACCATTCATGAATGAAGTTGGATATACTACAAATCAGAAGTTTTGTTATTTACTCTTCTGTCGAATGGTATAGAGTATGCTTGTGTAGCATAATGTATTAGGCTGTAAAACAGCAAAGTAGTATCCCCCTCTCCAAATTCGAGAAACCGCGTAAATGTTCTAGATTTGCATAAAATGGCAGAGAGGTTATTATATGACAATTATATCTAAGTTAAAGTGGTTAGATATGATATGCAGAACTAACATAAATGTGAACAGATTAGGACATGTGAGTTTACATATACATTAGGTAATACTTACAGGGTTATGTATAATTAACATGGTACCACATTACACTTTATAAGCAATGATTTCAAATCAAGATTTTACAGTTTCGCTGGCCTGATTTTGCATGTTTGTGGATATTTATTAATATGTGTTCATATTCGGACACAGAGGCGAGACTGGAAGTCAAAACCGTTGCCGATATAACAAAGCCTGTAAATAAGACCCAATAGAATTCACTCAGTGGTCTTCTTTCGCCGATTGCAAGTGCGAGAAGTCAACCCTGAAGACGTACATAGACACGAGCTGACCACCATATATCCCTCGCTCCTCTGTGATGAAGGGAATATGAAAAAAATCACTAAGTGAGGCGTAGCAAAGAAGCTAGAGGCATCAGTATATTTCAACAC
The DNA here is from genome assembly GCF_947568905.1 of Ostrea edulis. NCBI lineage: Eukaryota > Metazoa > Mollusca > Bivalvia > Ostreida > Ostreidae > Ostrea > Ostrea edulis. Next base: position 59,698,985 of record NC_079166.1, on the reverse strand, counting down.
TGGCCAATTCAGTGAAATTGTATCATCAGCATACATACTGAATGAAATGTGATTGATACAAGGAATTAAGGACACTATTTGTCACATTTTTCAACCTTGCTGGTGTCTTGATGAAATTTATTATGAACTACTTTGACAGAAATCAGGGTATAGAATCAGTGGCTGTTAAATTTGACAGATATGGCCAAAAGCGTAGTGTTAAGACAGCTGAACGAAACAGGCGTAAAGAAACAGAACAAGCTAAATACGTTATCCAAGCAAATCGTCATGTTCCGAATTACCAACGATTCCTGATTGTATAAGGAAGCATAGCTGTCTATGTAGCCTTTGTATCTGGCCACATTGTCAGTGTTGCACACGGTATGTCATTAGAGAATCCGAGAATAATTCTAGCTGGAGGGGTTCATGAAGGACATACAGCTAAACTTGTCACATCCACAGAGGCAGCTATCATTCCAAGCCTTTTCAGTTTCCAAGAAAAAGCGGATACAGGAATACTACTTCATGTCATTGACCTGTCCCCCACTCATGATCAGTTGGTTGTTCGAAATTATGATACTGATGTTTTGGTGCTGTTGGGCCAAAAATGAAATATATATGTTTGTTTCCTGATACCAAGGCAAAACTTCCAGGTAGATAGGTAAGATTTAAAATTATTAATATTATTGTTTGATTTATAAGCTAACCCGGATCGGAATCAAAACACATTCCGACCAGAAAATAATTTTTGTCCGAAAATGGTCAGAAACAAATCCAAGTCAGAAGCTTTGAGTCCAGGTACATGTACATGTTGTACCTCTGGTAACAATAATTATTATGCTATCGCAGTGATGACGTGCTCACTGATTTTTTGTACATGCTGACAAGTCATAACAGTCGACAAGCAACAGTACATCCCTGTCCATTCCATTGTGGCAGAACTTGAAGTGGAGTTCTTTGAAAATCTCCCAGCAGCACATGCACTTACGGAATGTGACAGGTGAAGATAAAGAACAGTGACCAATGTCATAATTTCCATAAGCAATACAAAATAAGGAGTTGGGCAAACATGGACCCCTGGAGCACAAGCAGTTTATTCCGAATAGGAAAGCGTGTTGCTGACACAAAACTGTAGGAACATGTTCGAAAGGACTTCCATTCACTGACATTTGGAATGCTGACTAATGTGGAAGCAAATGAAAGGTGAAGATAACGAATAGTGATCAATGTCATAACTCCTATAAGGAGTATAAATGAGACAGTTGGGCGAACACGGACTCCTGGGTATACCAGAGGTGGCATCAGGTGCCTTGGAGAAAAAGTATCCCCTGTCGACCGGTCACACCCGCTGTGATCCCTATATCTTGATCAGGTAAACGGAGTAATCTGTAGTCAAAATAAATGTGCTAAGAACGACCTAACAATCGGTATGAAACACGTCTGATAGCATTTGACCCAATGATTGGTTGTATTGACAAACTAAATCATTATAACGCCCATAGAATTCATAAAATACTTTAAATCAGACGGTTGAATGCTGAAACCCCTGTAACATCGTCTTGTTTGTTAGTAGCTTGTATCGATTTAAAAACTGACCATACACAGAACATGATGTGTTTTTTGCACTTTCTTATGTCCTCAAATTGTAAAAAGAAAGAGAAAGAAAGCGAAGACATGTTCTTCCCTGGACCAGCTTTGGTATTTCTAGGCTTCGGCAACAGATAAATTAACCTGACTCCCATTTGCCACTAACAGAAGATGCTTACAGGATGTTCTCAGAGCAAGGTACCAAACCAGCATCTGACGTCAAAGTCACATCCTCAATCTGATCGGCAACATATGGTATGTTTCATATGGTCAGCTTGAACCAGTACTTTATACCAAAGAATCAGCTGCAGTCGAAGTCCGCAATCTCACTCATGCACATATTTACTGCACAGACCGTGGTTGCCGACAATCCAGTAATTGTCGCTGACTGCTGAACAACATTCACCACACTGAGGTTTATTCATGTCACAGTGCACAGCCACTGTTCGAACATTCTAAAGGCTGCAATTGACTCTTACATTGATGTAATTTTGACTGAGAATCTTGACTTGATATAAATTCACAACTTTACTTTTATTATTCACCATATATCTGTTATTTTGTACTTGTGGTACAAATGGATTAAGCTTTTCACTTATGTGGTCATTTGAGCATCACGTGGAAAAATACTATTGTCAGAGAATTAGTGTCTGTTTTATATACTTTTCAATTAACACAAATTATAGTAATCCATGTATTCATTCTGCTAATTGTCCTGCCCATATATTTAACAATGAGTGAAAATATATAGTTATGAGTTACGACATTGTTTGAATATGGATGTATAGCACATATGACATAAGTAATGTGTAAACTTATATAGTTAATACCACTGAAGGATTTGTTTAAATATTGTACAAATATATATCTATAGTTATTTGAAATACCGTATTGATGACAAAGTGAACATGTCACATCAACAGAGTTACGGATTTAGATTTACTAGTGGTGTTAAGGAATTATTTGGTATATTTTCATGTCACAAGCATTAGGAATTCTTAGCATAACTGCACTAGTTCCTTTGAAGTTGTTGGCGAATTCAAAGTATTATAGTGAGATGTTTGATTAGAATGAATCATTGCTATCAAAAAGACACAAATAAGCCATTCTAAACTTGTTGCTATTTGGCTTAAACTCATAAATGGTTATCTAGGATATGGCTTTTAGCATACCAAAATAACTTTAAAATGTAAAAATCTACCAACTCCATCCACTTTCATGTAACTGTGGAGGAAATGCACCTGGTGACTTAGTAGGTGTGCCATACTTTTGATGAACAGCATTAAAAACAATGTATTTAGGCTCTAATACAGCTTTTTCATGCTACTTGTACATTTCTGTGAATGATTAACCACTTTAGCTTTGATATAATTACCATATTATGCAAATCCACAACATTTACGCGGTTTCTCAAATTTGGGAGGGGATAACATTTTGCTGTTTTACAGTCTAATATATTATGCTACACAAGTATACTCTATATCAGTCGACAGAAGAGTAAATGAAAAAACTTTGATGTGTAGTATATACAACTTCTTTCATGAATGGGTCTGTCAGTTGCGAGAAATGAGGGTACGTGGAATGCAAAATGCGGACGTTTTTGACAATTTTAGAACATATTTCTTTCATTATTAAAAAACACGTGTACAGTATTGGTATATAAAAGGCATGATACAATCTGATGGGTCAGACTGCATTGTTTAGAATCAATTTTGTTTGATTCCTTGCATAAAGTCGGTCATAAATGTACAAAATGTACTTTCTATTTTTCCCCCCAAACAATTGTGACTTTTTGACAGAACATCAAAATTTAAGCTAAGTAAAACATATTGTATCAGACTAAAACCATCATTTCCATAATCTAGACAAATTTCTGCATCAAATCAAATAGGTTAGGTTGTACTTTGTTCTACCTTGGGTTGAAGTCATCTTAGAATTTGACCTACTGGTCACTGCACTATTAAGAATATTGGTTATAAGAACAAACAAAAAAAGTAATGAAAATATTGTTTTAAGAACTGATGGACAGGTTGAGCATGAAGGTAAAAGTAGTGCAGATTTTTTTCAACAGCTTTTTTTTTACTACAATTGCATCCAAACTCGTGAGCAAGTTACTTAGTCCTACAAATACGTATAATGTTGTTGCTATTGTATTTAGACAGTTCTATTTTGATAACCATTCAGAAAACAAAAACTGTTGTACTTCAACCTATGACTGAAGAATTTAATCCCCTTTTCAAGGGTTAAGCCCCTTTTCAAAAAGGGAAGTTCACTGGCAGTTGGCAATTATAGGCCAGTTAGCATATATGTACTAAGTATACTGTCAAAGATACTGGTAAAAATATGTCCATGTACAACGTTTACATTTTTTGAACAGTATCAACTTGTTTTATTCTTATCAATCAGGTTTTATAAGCCATTTTTCTACGGATACCTGTTTAATACATATGTTAGATTTCATTAGAAGCAATATCTCCAAATGGTTTCTTCCTGGTATGGTTATGTTGGACTTACAAAAAGCATTTGACACTGTCGATCATTAAATCTTATGTGACAAATTAGCGGTTTTAGAAGTTTTATCCACTGAGTGATTTGTGTCTTATCTATCTGGTAGACTGCAGGAAGTTCATTTCAATAATGTAGCATCCAATTTTAACCCAATATATTGTGGAGTACCTCAGGAGAGCATTTTAGCCCCTCTTCTATTCCTAATTTATGTCAATGATATGTATATAAGTATTGATAAAGACTGTAAGATGATTTTATATGCTGACGATGGAAAATTGCTCTTCATGGCTTGTAGATAACAAACTGTCTCTTCACCTTGGAAAAACAGAAACCGTTTTATTTGGACCACCCCAAAAATTGAAAAATGTTACCAGTTTTAAAATTCTATGTAATGGTCATGAAATCAAAGCTTGTGATATTGTTAAATGTTTAAGTGTATGTAAAACTTATACGGTACCAAATTTGATGCACCAGATGCGCATTTCGACAAATTATGTCACTTCAGTGATGCTCAACCGAAATGTTTGAAATCCGAAATAACAATGAAGTTTGAGAGCTATTATAGGGAAAACCATTGTGCCAAAAAAGTGGAGTCAAATTCGTCTAAGGATAAGAGCTATGCGTGAGGGAGATAATCCTAAACTTTGAAATGAATTTCTAAATTTTATAACAGCAATTAAATATACATGCGTATTTTAAAGCTAGTAACGAAGTACTTAGCTACTGGACTGTAGAGACCCTCGGGGACTAACAGTCCACCAGCAGAGGCCTCGACCCAGGGGTCATAATGCAAAACTTATACGGTACCAATTTTGATTCACCAGATGCAGATCGTCATAATGTGTATGTATATATAAATTTCTCTCATGTGAAAATGTTGTTTCAAGTATCATATTAAAGGTAAATGCTAGATTTGATTTTTTGTACAGAAATGCATCTTACCTAAATTTACAGTCAAGAAAGATTGTGATTATGCATGTTTTTCTTGGTATTGTGGTATTGGTAAACAAGTTAAACAAAAATTGCAAGTAACCCAAAACAAAGTTGTAAGATTAATTATAAATCTAGGTCCTAGAGCTAGCATTTCTAGTGACAGTATATATTATTTGAGCATGTTAAGAGTGGATGACAGAGCTACTCAACAAAGATTGAACCATGTATTAAATATATTTTATGGTAAAGCCCCACATTATCTCTGTGATCAATTTGTTTTAAACAATAATGATACTAGAAGTGCTACAAACAAAACTTTTATCATTCCTAAGAAAAAAGGCAAAGATCTTCTTGGATTTTTTACCGTGCTATCAAGGATTGGAATAATTTACCTTGAAATACAAAAGAGTTGGCAACTAAGCAAAGTTTGAAAAAAAACTGTAAAGTCCTTATTAGCCAGCAAGGCAAAGGGTATAACCAATTTTGTTTAATACTTATTTCTTAACACTTTAGTATTCTATTATAATATATGTCTGAAGTTTGTCATTTTTCAACACATTATGAAACTATAAATCAAAATTTGCCAAAATTCCAATTGTTAGTCATGTAATGTTTATTCTTTTTCTCTGTTGATCATATCTATTATATAAATATAAGGACCCCATTGGAAATAAGCTAATCTAAGCTTTTATGGGTTATCCTTAGGTTATTGTATCATCATTTGGCATGTTATCCATACAGTTACTTATTATTTATCTGTTATAACAACATAGTGTTATATATCATGCCAGGTTTCAATTCGTTATTTTAGATTTATAATCATGGCATTCTGTGATATTTTATACCTGAATAAAATGAAATGAAATAATACATTCCGTTCATGTTACACAGATTTTCACAAACACAGAATGAATAACTACCATACTGTTGCCCGTAGGTCCTGTACTGTACCCTGATGCTGTAGACACTCTTTATGTCATCGAGGTCTACATACCACCATACCGTCTTGTACGGATAACTAGATACAGGGCCGATCATTTCAGTCCTCATACATGTATTGATGTCTCCGTCTACTGCATTGGTTGGTGAGTAAGTTGTACAAGCTGGGTCATTAGCTGGACAACTCCATGTTGTACTCTGATTAGCTCTGCGATCCTTTGATAGATGTTCTTTGTAAAGAAATATATTAAATCACCATATGATAAAACATCACAGAAGATTTAGGAAATGGGTTTTGGTAAGGTAAACACCGATCTAATAGAAAAAAAATGAAGAAATACATGATAAAATTTGACGTAAATGGATAGCTGTTTGATAATCTTAATTTAAACCAAGTCGCTTTTCTTTAGTGTAATATAAGTCTCAGATATGTTTGAATTGATCAATAATTACGTACAGCACAGATGGCACATTTCTGTAAAATGGATTACGTACTTTATAAAAGAAGAAATATATTTAAGTAGCAGTCCACGTAAGAATCATGCAGAAGGTGGCATACTGATAATCTTGGATTTTCATGAAACTTTCCATAACTCTTCATAATAATGATATATGAAGACATGCAGAGTAAAAAAATTGTGCATCAATGGTTGCTATGGAAATTAAAGCATTTGTGTTTCCATAGCAACCACTGTATTGGGTTTTGTAAAGTGCAGAAATACATACTTCTTAAAATTTGTATAAAAATGAAAATAATAATTTTTCAAACATAATGATAATTTATTTAGGCGAGGTAAAGGTTGCTTCAATATAAAAATGTACAATACTAATGAAATACTATTATATGGTATCTGTAGAGGACTTTGGAATAGGCATTGTTTTAATATTTATCAATTTTCTGTAAATTCGACAATTTTAAGATATTTTAAATACATATTACTTTAGTTATCCGAAAAGTACCAAATTTTGATACATATTTTCTAAACAATCAATACTAAGTGTACTCAAAATCAAAATCAAAAGAGTCGGAAATCCACATAGTAACGGTTGCTAGGCAACTCTTTCAGGCCCATTTCCAACACAATAAAACAAGAATATCTGCAATATATGCATTAAAATGATTCCATTAACTGAAAATAAATACAAATCTTCTGGGTTCACTTTAATTTATTGACATTTCAGACCAATTGGAGAAATCAGACTTCAACCATATCACCATAGCAACTGATTTTCCTTAGCAACGCACATAAAATTTAAAGTTGTATGATTAAATTGCACTGGAATGAGAACCTAATGCAAATATACCAATATATGATTTTCTACTGATATGTTGAATCCAATGAAGACATCAGGTTTAACTATATCACCATAGCAACCAATTTTCCCTAGCAACAAGCAAACATTTCAAACTGTACAATTCCAATTGCCTTCAAATGAGAATATAATACAAATATATCAACATGTAATTATTTACTAACATGTCGGACCCATGGAAGACAATATGTTTACACATATCACCATAGCAACCACTTTCCCTAACAACACTTAAAATATTTATTTGTACAATGCCATTGCACTGAAACGAGTATATAATTGAAAAATATCACCATATGAATCATGATTCTTTACTGACATGCCATACCCATTGAAGACAATGAGTTTAATTATATCACCATATAATTCTCTCTCTCTCTCTCTCTCTCTCTCTCTCTCTCTCTCTCTCTCTCTCTCTCTCTCTTTCTCTCTCCCTACTGTATCTTTATAATTATTCTACATTCATGCTTGAGTGAGTCTCTCTTTATGTACAATTTTGCTGCAAGTAAATTTTCCTGGTACTCCTCAAGCTATGAAATCTTGTCATTATCCAAGGTGAAGATAACGTACAGTGATCAATCTCATAACAATCTCATTATCTGGTTAATAGGCCTCCATGCTTCTCAGAATTCCTATGAGAATTTCAAACCATGCAGTTCCATCTGCAGCCAGATTGTGAAGTCTTTTTAAGCTTGTGATGCAGGACAAGTAGTTAAAATCCTAAATAACATGGCCCTTGAAAGATGATGAAATAAGTGTCTTCACAACAGGACTGGTAAATTCATATATGTACAATGGTTGAATGGCAGGCAGTCCCAATTTCTTGTCGAAAGGTTATAAGTTGTCTGCTGTGAAGGTACATTTCTTTTGTACTCAATGATGTTACCTGAAAATAATTTTGTTGGTTCAGAGACATTGTTTTTAAAAACAAGAGGCCCATGGGCCACATCGTTCACCTGAGTCACCTTGGCCCATATCTGAAGACTTTCCATATATATTTGCATGTAAAACTTTAGTCCCTATTATGGCCCAAACTACCCTTTGCAAACTTGAATCTACACTATGTCAGAAAGCTTTAATATAAATGTCAACTTCTTTGGCCCAATGGTTCTTGAGAAGAAGATTTGTAAAGATTTTTCCTATATTTGTATGTAAAACCTTGACTCCACCCCCCCCTTGTGGCCCCATCCTACCCCCCGGGGGCCATGATTTGAACAAACTTGAATCTGCACTATGTCAGAAAGTTTTCATGTAAAAATCAGCTTTTTTGGCTTAGTGGTTCTTGAGAAGAAGAATTTTAAAGATTTTCCCTATATATTTGTATGTAAAACTTTGATCCCCTATTGTGGCCCCATCCTAGCCCAGGGGCCCATGATTTGAACAAACTTGAATCTGCATTATGTCAGGAAGCTTTCATGTAAATCTCAGCTTTTCTGGCTTAGTGGTTCTTGAGAAGAAGATTTTTAAAGTTTTTCCCTATATATTTGTATGTAAAACTTTGATCCCCCCTTGTGGCCCCATCCTACCACCGGGGGCCATGATTTGTACAAACTTGAATCTGAAATATGTCAGGAAGCTTTCAGGTAAATTTCAGCTCTTCTGGCCCAGTGGTTCTTGAGAAGAAGATTTTTAAATGACCCCACCCTATTTTTACATTTTTGTGATTATCTCCCCTTTGAAAGGGACATGGCCCTTCATTTGAACAAACTTGAAAGCCCTTCACCCAAGGATGCTTTTGGCCATGTTTGGTTGAAATTGGCCCAGTGGTTCTGGAGAAGAAGTCGAAAATGTGAAAAGTTTAACAGACAGACAGACGACGGACAAAATGTGATCAGAAAAGCTCACTTGAGCTTTCAGCTCAGGTGAGCTAAAAATTGCACAATGTTAAAAATGCCTATTCATTGAAACAGATATTTTCCATAAATGTATGTCAGTTGCTATTAAAAATTCATTTTACATTGGGTAATCATGGGATGTATTTTTTCAGAGTGCAGTGCGAGTTATTTCAATGAATGTTAATCATATCCATTGGATGAAGACATAATTTGGCATTGTTGATAATTTATTGTGTACCTGATAAAAAAGCAGGATTTAAAGAAGTCTAGTGAATGCTCCAATTTTTCTTTATCCATCTTCCAACAAATACGCTTCCCCTTTTCCTGAAGTACAACACCTATTTTGAAGAAGAAGAATATATATAACATATTTCGAAATTAATTACAACTCATCATTTGTTGTCAAACAAAGGGGTCTAAAGACATTGAACAATATTTCTAATATCATTATTGATTTGACCTTTGTCTTGATTTTGTGGCCTCAAATACCATCAAGAGGCTCATGGGTTGCATTGCTCACCCGAGTCATCTTGACCCTGCTATAGTGATTTTTAAAAGATTTGTTTCCAATCTTTATTCCCATGAAATTTTTTAACCCTATATTGCGACCCAAATCTAGCCCAAAAAGTTGCGATATAGCCTACTTGAATTCACATATGGGGATGCCTCAAAACCAATATGACTAACATGATCTTGCTGTTATTGAGAAAACATCTTTTTTAAGATCTTCTTTCAAGCATATATGTCCTATAAATGTAAATTATGATTCATTGAGTAACCATAAACCAAGGGTTCATTTTACTGAGGGAAAAAACTTCAAATGAACTTAGGAATGTTGGTGTTGTGATAGGATTTAGTGTGGCTCTGTGACACTTACACTGTCTTAAACATTTGTTTCAATCAATTTTCTGAATAGTCTAATATAAATTTCCAATTGTGTTTCACACCTACCCCTAGGGCCCAGAATTGAACACACAGAAATTTGAAAACCTGTTCATGCATGCATATTGATATGGCTAGTCTAATCATGGTCATCTGTTATTGAGATGAATATTTTTAAAGATGTTCCATACATATACCCAAATAAAACTTAGATCAATTATTGTGCCATACCCTACTTTCTAGGACCACAATTTGAACAAACTTAAATTGTGCAATATCTGTGAGTTTAACCTGACTACTAGTAATACCTGTCTTTTATGAAGATTTATTTAAAAAATGTCCAGTATACTTAGATCCTCTATGGTGATTGAATCTACACTATGTTAAGGAAGGTCTTCAGGTAAACATTTTAAATTTCATATATGTGATATGAAATCAGATATGAGATCAGAGACATAGATAACATGTTACTTAGTCATGTAAATATTCCATATTTCTTGATTATCTCCCCTTTGAAGGGAGCATGACCCTTCATTTAATTTGAACAAGCTTGAATCCCCTTTTCTCAAGGATGATTTTTGCTAGATTGACTGACAATGGCTCAGTGGTTGTAGAAAAGATTAAATTTTGAAAAGTCTACAAACAGATGGACAGACAGACAAAAGCTCACTAAAATGTTCAACTCAGGTGAGGTAAATAGGATAATATGCTCTGTGGTTTATCAGTATACCAAGTTTGTTGTCAACCAAGCAATTGGTGTGACTGATGGGTGCAAACTTAATTAATATTCCAACTCACATAAACAGGACAATATAACAACCTGAACAATACATATATTACATGTAAATATATACATGTGTATATTTACAATGACAACGGTTTTTCATTTTCATACATGCAAAGCAGATATCATGGTGTATACCTTTAATATTGCTACATGACTTTGCATGTATTCAAGTCTGACCCATTCAAGTTCTTATTCTAGGAATCACGTCCATATTCTGTTGTTTGTTGTATGGCAAGCAAGTCATGGAATCTTCTTGGAATTTCAGTGAACAGATTCCTTGTATACTGAAATTTAAGTAAATATATTTCATTCAATGAAGCTGAACTACCAACTATCAATTTGTGGTGATGGCAATGATCTCGATACCTGCAGAGGTGTCAATAATTCAATTTTCAATCAAGTTCACAAGTTACCAAACTCTGTAGACAACAAGTATAACGGACATTATGATCAAAGAAAAATGGTGATCAGGTAAGCTATACAGACTTTTGGTTAAAAGACCCGTGCTAAATCATTACATCCGATACATTTTTGCTGATAAGAAATATTCATTTGATTAAAAATTATGTTTGAAATTGTTCATCTTATGCAAAATTAACTAAAATAGATTCTTAAGGTCTTCATATTTGATGTGATAAAAATTAGCTAATGAAGAGCACTTTTAATATGTATTTTCAACTATGTGGGTTGTGATTGGATTTTAAAAAATGCACCTATACTGGTTATAAGAAAATTAAAATGATTTTGATATAGAATCAGGTGTCACAAATAGTGTTTCCTATTTTAATTATTATTCCATGGCTAAGAAAATCAAAAATCATTAATTTTGAATTTCCACTGTGATGACATCATGATTAACAACTATGTGGAATCAACATTTGTACTTTTCTCAAAAATCAGATACAAAAAGACTCATGAAAATTCATGGGACTTGTGAATTTTCATGGGATTGAGGCTGCTCATAAACCATGAGTCTGGGGCTTATCTTTAAAAAGCCCTAGTAACAACCCTGATGTGTTATGAAATTTGAACCTGCGGTACATGTGTTAGATTAGAGTTGTGAGGATCAAGATACCCCAACATATCACCATATGGCATATGCCATTGACTTGTCTAAACAATGTGTAACTGTTGACCCACCAGGTTCAGTAATCATGGGGTGGGGGTGGGGTTGTTGAATCATTCATTGAAATAACATGAAAAAAGAGCAATGATTCATTAGTTTCATTTTAGCTGATGTGTTTTGATTTTAGCCTGTGGAAGAAAAAGTTACTTTCAACCACTGGTTGGCAGAGGGAAAACAGAAGTGTTTCTAAAATGGCCTACATTTTAAAGTATAATATTTTTACATAGTTTTCACCCCCCCCCCCCCGATACTATTTATTCATTAGTCGACAGCTTATTTATGGTACAAAGCAAAATAATTATTAAAATAAAGTATGGTGAAATTAGCTTAAGTAACCAATACATATTTATGATTTATTCACACAAACTTACCTGCACCGCCACCCATACTGGCCATAGCATTTTTCCACAAGCATGTTGCTCATCCCAAATGTTAATGATATGTGCCCATATCCGGTTCGTATATCCAATACAACTGACCGAGTGATCTGGGAAAACACATGTAGTATTCTTCATCCACTCTAAAGAGCTCTGATGATATGATACAACCGAAAAATTCCAACGTGCGATTGTGAAAATAGACACAGGCACAGGCAGGCCTTGTGTCATGGATTTCCCGCAATGTGATTTGTTTAAGGAGCATAAATATCTAGCTACCGATTTCTTATAGTCATTCACATAAATTGTCTTTGAAACTTCTTCACATGGAGTATTTGTCCATAAAGAAATGTTACAAAACGGCATCGTCTGTCTTCAAACCGCCAACTCGTGTGATTTCCCCAAACAATCGTATCTTTAACACTAAAGAGTTAGCAAAGGGAGATAATAAAATCGTCAATCTGCTAGATCGTACGTAGTTTTTAAAAATATGTAACTAATTTGTAAACATGTTTCCAAATGATGTTTGTTATTTCTTTTACTGTCCATACTATTGACTTTATGTATCTATTAATCTTTAATGACAGAGTGTCCGATAATTAATTTTTATGACCATTTTCATTAGTGCTCTTTATAAAGAAAACAACGGGAAAATATTTTTGAAACCGAATATCCTTTCAGCCGATTAAAAATCTTAAGAAGGATTCAAGGTGAAATTTTTTATTGGATCAAGTTCAAAACATGATTTTCTTCAAAATTAGCCATTTTTCAAGAGATTTTAAATTTATAGCTGTGCCACTTTTTTTTCATTCTGCATGATTCTTACGTGGACTGCTACTTAACTACTCATTTCAATATATCGATATTAGTGTTAATTATTACATACTTGCATCCAGTTGTCATTAGAATGATATTGTATCACCACGATATTATATCTATGATAACGAATTAAGGAAGTAAGCTCTTGAGCTTTCGAGTAAAATTGCGTAGGATGCTACAACTAAGTATTCACTGGTTCAGTATTTATCCCATTGGTGTAAATATATTGCACATCTATTGCTGAACCCTCTCCAGTTCAAAATGTTTGTGTCAATTCAAATTTTGAAAAGGTTTGACAGGTCTATATTTTGTGGCGGACGGATTCACTAATCAAAAAGTTCTAATTCTGCATGATATTACAGTTTCTGTTTCATCCAATGTATCGTCTATTTCCACACCCTATACGTGTATTTTCAGTTTTATGATTTATGATACAGGTAGTTGAAACTTGAAACTAATTCAAATTTTATAATTAACTTGGTTGATATATTTTTCCAAACAGAATTAAAACAGTTTTAAACAATTTACTCGAAATGTTGTATAAAAATTCAGTATTTTCGCCAAGAATTCCAAAAATTGATCTCCAATCCCCACTTTTTAAAGTTGCATTTTAAATTGGAAGATCAGACCTTGAAAATTAAGTAAAATTTTGGAAATTGACATTACTCCTAATATGTCCTTTTAAACTCTCAAATTTGATATCATGAAGTTTTTCGTATATCAAGTGCAAAAAGGTCATTATTTATTTCCTTTACTAGTATTAATTTCTTTTTTCATCTGTAGTGTTAGAGGACATTAATATGTATCTATTTGATGTACTGACTAATTTATGTTGCTTATGTTGTGTTGACACTAACATAAAAATCAAGTTTAATGTAATACATTTTAAGTGCAAAAAGGTCATGTTTAGAACACTATAGCTCAATAACAAGCATTGCGACCCCAGTTTTTCTTTTTAATTTCCCAATTCTCCTTCAATGTAAAAATAAAACATACCCTTCCCAAAAAATTGACATTACTCCTGATGTCAGGTGCGAATCTCTTTAATAAATGTATAGAAAAAACAATAAAGCTTTCCAAATTAGTAATCATGAAAGGTGAAGATAACGAACAGTGATCAATCTCATAACTCCTACAAGCAATACAAAATAGATAGTTGGAGAAACACGGACCCCTGGACACACTAGAGGTGGGATCAGGTGTCTAGGAGGAGTAAGCATCCCCTGTTGACCGGTCACACCCGCCGTAATTCCCATAACGTGAACAGGTAAATGGAGTTAACTGCAGTCAAAATCAGTGTGCCAAGAACGGCTTAACAATCGGTATTAAACATACCAGACAGCATTTGACCCAATGATAGGTTATATTGACGAACTAGATCGTTATAACGACCATAGAATTTGAGAAATGCTGAATTCAATCGCGACTGTTGAAACCCCTGTACCACCAACTTGTTTTTCAGTAGCTTACCCTGATGTAAAACCTGACTATACGCAGAACAAGCTCTTGCATATGGAATCAGTTGAGATATATAAACACTATATACAGGTGATAATGGAATAGTGCTACACACATAGGAAGTTGACGATGGAGAAACTAAAATCATCCCGTTTGTCATACAGTTGAGTTGTCAGTTTGCCGTTAATGTCTACTTTCAATAACATATCTAAGTATGAAGCAGACGTGGACGACTCTGTGGTGTCCCTTATTTCGAGCTCACGGGCATATATCAAATATACATATGAATGAAAGTTATTATTGTTAATAGACAAAACGTCATCGATATATCGAAATGTCGAATTGACGGCCACAGCGAGAGATTCTTTCTTCTCATGTAGAAGTTTTTGAATAAATTCTGCTTCATATGAATATAGAAACAGGTCAGCTAACAAAGGAGCACGATTTGTGCCCATGGAATTCCCAACAGACTGTTGGAAGACCTGATTACCAAAGACCACGAAGGTATTGTCATTGAGGAACTCTAGCATGTTTCTTATTTCGACTTCAGAGTACTTGTGCGTGGAATCAGAGTAGTGTTTAACAAAGTAAGTTTTGAATGATTGATCACTAGATATGGATATTTCCGTTTTCCATTTCCAATCATAATGCTTATCAAATTCAGGGTGAAAAGTATAGATAAACAACTTTATAGTAGACATTGAATGCAAATTCACCACGACTTTTTGAATTCGTTTGTTTTTATATAATCAAGTAAGATTGATGTATTATATTCCTCTGAAGCAGAATTGATTTAAAAAAAATCTTTTACGTAAGAAGAAAAAAAATCTTTCTGTGGTCTTCAATTCGACATTTAGAAATATCGACGACATCTTATATATTAACAACAAAAAATTCCATCCATAACCCAATTAGATATATCCCTGTGAACTCAAATTCGTCCTCTTCTGATTCATACTTAGATAATGTATTGCAAGTAGATATTAACGGCAAACTAACAAATCAACTTTATGACAAATGGGGTGGATTTAGCTTCTCCGTCGCCAACTTCTCATATTTATGTACCAATATTCCATTATCACTTACATATGGTGTTTATATCTCTCAACTGATTCGATACGCAAGAGTTTGTTCTGTGTATGGTAAGCTTTTAAATCCAGGAAGGCTACTGACAAACAAGTTGATGCTAAAGGGGTTTCAACAGTCTCGTTCAAGGTCAGCATTTCTCAAATCCTATGGTCGTTATAACAATATAGTTTGCCAACACAACCTAACATTGGGTCAAATGCTGTCTGACTTGTTTCATACCAATAGTTAGGCCACTCTTGGTACACTGATTTTGACAATGGATAACTCCGTTTGCCTGATCAATATATAGGGCTTACGGCGGGTGTGACCGGTCGACAGGGGATGATTACTCCTCCTAGGTACCTGATCCCACCTCTGGTGTGTCCAGGGGTCCCTGTTTGTCCCTCTATCTATTTTGTATTGCTCATGGGAGTTATGAGATCGATCACTGTTCGTTATCTTCACCTTTCATTATTATCAAAATTAGATAAAATAACCAAAACTAAATGTTTGCGGCAAGTTTACGGGAAATAAATTTCTTTGTCATTACTATTCACCAAAACATTGCAGAAGTTTGCCAACAGTTGGGAATCTAAAAAAGAAGATTCACCACTGGTGGCATACAGTTACGGCAATTTTCTGGCAAACACTACAGATTAAATTTCTTGATCCACCTATCAAAATGTCCTGTTAAATGACGTCACGTCAAATTGATTGACATGTGGAACGCGATCTGTGAATTGCTTCTATCCTACTGTGTCGGATTGAATGGTGACAATGCTCATGCTATGGTACTAAGTTATAACATAGTTTGAGAAAACTTTAAGGAAATAAAAAGCCGCAAATTAATCTGCATTGTCTATTGCATGGCGTATTTTGTGTGATGTCTGAGCTACTCCAAAGTCGGATGTTGCTCTGCGAAGTAAACAATAGGCCTACATCAGTCGCGGATTTAATGGTGAGGAGGGGGGGGGGGGGGGGTGGCAACCGGCACGCGCCCCCACTAAAATTTTCAAATTTAAGGTAAATAGTGGCATCTTGTTTCGAAAAATGTAAACGATAAAAGAAGCAATAATTTCTTCCACTTTCTGAGAAATAAATGGCCAAATCTTTTGATTTATTAAATTACTTTTAGTGGGATAAAAAAAAATTCCCCAAAACACTTAACATTTGCGTCATTTTCTTAATTTCACCCTATCGAAAAATGACCAAAATTAGTAAAAAGGACTACATATGAGTCATATTCCAAGACCCATAAAAACTAATTTGTCCAGGAGCTTCCGGGGGCTCGCCCCCCCCCCCCCCCCACCAACGAAACCTTCGCCCTGGACCCACTATGGGCCTCAAGACGGCCCCACACCCCTGTCTTAAAAACCGTGCACCCCCTCTAACCGAAATTCCTGGATCTGCCCCTGTACATAATGCATGTATATGTAGGAACAACTACACTTTATTCCATATATTTAGCCTACACATGCATTTTGAATACCTACCAAGATTCGTTGCATAGTCAATCTTGCGTTTTTAAATTTGATAAAGTACGAACTCCGGTTATGTGAAGAACCAAGATGGCGGCCTTCGCTTCGTCGTTATGTTGCGAAGTGAATCTTTGCGCGGCGCAAGCGAGTTTTTATCTATCGGTACTTGTTTATGAATTAAGAGTTTCTACAGTGTAGTCTTATCATTTTTCTTTCAAAGAACGAAGCTAATAAACTTTAACCAATGGTAATACAACGTAACCTATCTTGATGCAGAATATCACAGACGGATCCAGGATCTTTTTTAAAAGGGGGGGGGGGGAGGGTTCTACCATTGATTTTGGTTTTCAAGTGGGTCCACCCTCAAAATGCGTTATCTATACCTCTTTTTAAAGCAAAATTATCTGACAATAAAAGGGGGATGTTCCGACCCCCGGAACCCTCTCTCTAGATTCGCCACTGAATTTCGCGGATTTTAAGAGTTAGGTTATATTGCATAAAATAGGTCAAGATTACCTTCAATCCCTAAACAATATAGGGTTATTGAACTTATATTGGTGAATATTGGCACAAGTTGGCTGTCAGAATGCACAAGCTTGCGAGTGCATTTTGACAGCCAACGAGTGCCAATATTCACCAATATAAGTTTAATAACCCTATATTATGATATAGCTAAAGTATTTAGTGTTAAACTATACCACTTTTCACTCAATATACTCTAAAATAGAAGAGAGTTTATCAATATTGGCATTTAAGGTTACAGTGTGCAATATCAGCATGCATTTTTTAACTGTTCAATATTAAACCCGTCATTACGGCTTGTTTACGGTCAATTATTGAACGCTCACACTCGGAATGTTTCGGGCGCAAACAATTTACGCAATGCAAAGTTCTATAAGTTCTCAGGATATCTCTAGATTTTACGCAGATTTTATAATAGACTATTTATTAGCTATATAATAAACTGAATTATATAACCTGAATGCATGTTAAGTTAACAATTCAAAATTAATACATGTAGATTAATGATGACAGTGCTTTCTAATAAACAATACATATTTCCCCCACACGATATTAATAAAGATTTAATAGCTTTAATGAACACTTTCATTTGTGAACAAACAATAAAAAAGGTATACAGAGTAATATTTATACTTGTTATTCGATTAGTTTCAATATTTATTGTACATGTGTTTAGTTTTAAAGGGGAAGTGGGGTGAAAACAGTGAATTTAGTTTTTTGTCATACATTCAACTTTTGATCTCACCCCTTTAAAGTCGTTAGATAGTTTGATAAATCATATTAGTGTTATATCTATTTTTTCATTGGGTAAAGAACGGGGGGGGGGGGGGGGGGGGGTATGTGCATAAGTTCTTTATGTACAGGCTATCCACACTTCGGGTGCCTGTGGTTTCTACAAAATTTGGGGGGGTCACAAATCAATATCTAAAAGTTGCAACTGTTATTACATATACACACACACCAGGTTTGTTGGTCAATTCAATAGCAATCATTGGTGTACTAGAAGCATTTCATTTGGAATACTATATACAATTAATAATTGATTCAGATAAATCACTTAAAGAAATTAAAGACGCTAAGGACGTTTTCTTGACATATGCTCCCCATGAAACTGACCACATATCCATATTGCAGCACATTATTTTAACACATCAAAACTTAATAGTAAATGAGTTACTTTTTGAAGCTCTTGAATATTCCTTAAAATGAATCTCGAGAGGTTTGATCGCGTAATATAACAAAACTGAGAAATGTAACATTTGGGTGTTCCTAAGATACTAAATAACTATGTAAAAATGCAATACATTAAATTTGGTAAACATTTTTGATTACCTTTACATATGAACTCAATTTTATAGATTCTTGGTATGTTTGCATACAAATTTTGCACAAAAAGTGTTGTATTCTGAAGACACAGATTCAGGTAATGAAGACAGCTTTTGTATGATATATACAGAACTCATTACAATGTATTTGTATATTTACATTTTGAGTGCTATAATTGATTGATTGTATCTTGTTTAACGTCTCTCTCGAGAATTTTTCACTCATATGGAAACGTCACCAAGGTCGATGAACGGCTTGACAGGTCTATGCTCGGTGCCTACGGATATTGAGCAGTGAGGGTTCTTTAGCGTGTCACACCTACTATGATACGGGGCATCCGTTTTTAATGTCATCTTCGAGGACCCGCGACATTTGGCGATGGAACTACCATTACCTGTTTTAACGACTTGGGTCTGTCGCGGCCGGGATTCGAACCCCGGCCTTCCACATATAGTTTTGTTATTTGGCCATTCGCATTCCCTAATAGAAATCAAGAATATGCCATTAAATCCTTAACACATGTAAAAGTAAATGTAAACTTAAAGTTTTATACGCTAACCCTGACAAAATTAAAATATATATATATAAGAAAACAAAAACTCGATTCTTTTTAATTATTGATTTGAAATGCTTTGACTCGAAAGAATGGCCTCTACAAATGCAGTATAATAACCAAAGTAACAAGGTTTCTAAGAATATGTTGCAGTGTAGGAATGGAATGAAGAAAAGACGTGGCCTCAGTTCAGTTCAGAGGCTTGTCAACGTTTGAAATGAAAACTGACCGCACTTGGATTTGATATTTCAATGAAATATGATTTCGATTTTACATTAATTAGAATTTTTTTAAAACAAAATGTACTTGGGCACGACGTGTCATTATCAATAACAGTGAAACAAACAATTGGATTATCGCCACTCCGAAACATTTTTGTCATTATTCAACCAAATACTGCCAAAAACTTGATAGAACTTTTTGCTGCGAACATTTGCCAGAACTGTTTGCAGCAAATTTACCATAACTGCTTGCTGCGATTTTGAAGGTGTTGCACGCCTCAATATAGTTTTCCTAAAGCATGAACGATCGATAAAATTAAGTTTTTCAAATATATGATAAAACCAGTTGGAACTTACTAATATTATTTTCAACTCCACCTGTACGTTAATTTTCCTAAGTAATTTATGGTCTACTGCGTGGTTATCGACTTTTATAGGCAACAATGTTCATTTTCTAAAACGACCGGGTTCGAATCCCTCACGAACACAGTTTTTCTATATTTCGTTTTCCAGCTAGATTTTTTTCTTAATTGAAACACACTTCTAGTTTTTATATATGTTTCTTGGCAAATCTCTGTTTATTACAATGTGCCGAGTTTGAAATAAGCTTCTAACCTGAACACTGTTTAGTTTGTGAATATGACTCGCAACAAACACACCGAATACAGCATGCAATACCTGTGTTTTAATAGTCAAAGGTGTGTGTATTTTTAGTGAAAGGTGTTGACAAAGGCATGGTGAATTTTTTTTTTACGAAAAACCGTTGTGATCTCTGGAAAGTTTTGAAAGAAAAACTTTAAAATCAAACAAGGTAAATAACCGTTAAACGGTTTAAGTGGATAAGATAATGTGTACATGTACATGTATTCCAGTAGCAAATTGTTATAATGGTGAATCAATGTTTTCAGATGCATGTACTTCAAATTATGTTAAACTTTATTACTGCGTATTAAACTTCTCATATTTTGTTTTGTGGTCAGAGTTATGTACAGTTGCCAACTGTTGGTTGTAGACAATGATGCATACGAATATAAGAACTTTTAGACTGTAGTATTATATAATATTAAATATTTGATACACTTGTAACATGTAACCGTATACATTGTATCTGATACTCATAAAAACAAAAACAGAGATAATTTAATTTTCACGATTTCAAAACTTATGTTTAGACTCCATGTATAATGTATTGACACATAGCATGTATTCAGCTTGTCCTTAGTACTGGGGCATCCTACGGGTATATAAATGTCAAATACGCAATAAGAGTATACATATGGATGAAGGTCAGTTCTGCGTCATGAGTGCTGGCACGGAGCTCCGATTGGGGATAATTCCCGCCTCGATACAACACTCTCTTTGCCAAAACCAGATTTATATCAATATGCATTCCAGGAATGTTTCCCAGAACTACCACAAGCTTGCAGCAAACCCCTGGCAAACGTTTGCTGCAAGTTTGCTGCAAATTCATAAATGCCATACAAATGAATTGTAGCAAACTTGCAGTAAACGTTTGCCAGAGGTTTGCTGCAAGCTTGTGACAAATTTCCTACAACTATTTTTCAGAACCTCTGTATTTCGGTAAGGCTTAGTTCAGCACAAAACTGAGACACAATGTGTATGTACATCAAACAACATTTATAAATATTCATCTTTCACAGCTACGTTCGGTAACGAAAACGACACGATATTTCAATCTTTATTATACATGGATTTCAATGTTTGGTGGTAAAAATCATTACAATAATTGAAGAAAGAAGGATTTACCTTGCAAAAATGTGGAGTACATTGAGCCATTCAATAATTTCCTTTTTGAAAAACTACATACAATGTAATGTATACTTTGTTTCAATATATGTGTATGGGGCTGTGTTCCATATGGCTATGACAAATTACCGATGTCTGACATTGGTTTCATTGTTTTGCTTAGCTAACTTCGAAGGAGAGGAATGTATAAAAAGGGGGTTAAAACTGTCTAAACGTTCAAATGGAGGATCCCCTCCCCCTTTCCCCGTAGATATCTGTATCTGCATATATACATATCATCACATAGAGAGAAAAATAAGGTTTTAGATTTAAGTATAGCTACTACATGTAATGTTAGAATTATCATGAACAACACGAGCACCATGTAAATATAGTTACTGTACCGATTTCATTACCTTCTTTTTCCACCAAAATCTTCAAACCAACCTATGATTATTTTACATTCAAAACTTTCCCTAATTTTAGGCTGAATTCTGATTCAGTCATAATTTTAGAAAAGGGAAAAAAAACATCATGAAGTTGTATTCTAATGTTAGCCACCCCTGAAAATTTAGGTATATCGCGAAATTATGGCATAGTGTTTCCAGTGCATTTTACACCATGAATACCGCATGTTTCACATGGAAATTTCTGCTATACTCCTGTTGGATGCCACAATAAAGAAATTGTATATGTATGAATAAGAAAATAATCATAAAAAATTTCGACAGGTTATAATTGGAATTGGAACCATTTCTTATGGAATCCGGATAGGGCCACGTAGTTCACTATCGCACCATCGAGGTTTGGGGCGATGGTGCGATGACGCGATAATGCGATGACGATGGCGCGATGACGATGACATTATGGTGCGATAGCGCGATGACGATGGTACGATGGCGCGATAATGCGATACCGATGGTGCGATAATGCGATGAAGCGATACTGCGATGACGCGATGGTACGATGGCGATGATGCAATAACGCGATGCTGCAGGGGCGATGACACGATGATGATGTAGCGATGCTTTATAGCGGCATCGTGTTATCGCATCATCGCCATCGTACCATCGCGTCATCGCAGTATCGCTTCATCGCACCATCGTTATCGCATTATCGCACCATCGTACCATCGTCATCGCGCTATTGCACCATCGTGTCATCGTCATCGCACCATCGCCATCGCATTATCGCGTCATCGCCCCAAACCTCGATGGTGCGATAGTGAACTACGTGGCCCTATCCGGACTCCATAATTTCTGGAGTCCGAGAATGGTTGTTTTATTGCATCCGCTATCATAAACTATGGAATCCGGATAGGGCCACGTAGTTCACTATCGCACCATCGCATCATCGAGGTTTGGGTCGATGGTGCGATGCCGCGATAATGCGATGACGATGGCGCGAAGGTGCGATAACGAGATGATGCGATAGCGCGATGGCGATGGTAAGATGGCGCGATAATGCGATAACGATGGTGCGATAGTGCGATGGAGCGATACTACGATGACGCGATGGTACGATGGCGATGATGCGATAACGCGATACCGTTATTGTGCCATCGCGCCATCGGTATCGCGTTATCGCATCATCGCCATCGTACCATCGGGTTGGTGCGATAGTGAACTATCGTGGTCCTATCCGGATTTTATAATAAACCGAAAGTAACGTAACATTATGCACTGTGCACCGAATGATTTGATTTTGATTTGATGTTTTCCGCCACACTCAACAATTTGTCAGTTATATGGTGGCGCCCAGTTTTGTTGGTGGAAGAGAGAACCCAGATACAATGCACCAGGGAAGAGACCACCGACCTTCCGAAAGTAAACTGGGAAACTTTCTCACTTACCGGCACGAGCAGGATTCGAACCCGCGCCGACAGAGGTGAGAGGCCGTGTGATTTTGAGCGCGATGCTCTAACCACTCGGCCACGGAGGTCCTTGTGCACCGAATGAAGTCACAATATACGCAAAATTAGTTCTTCTATTGTTTTTACCCAAGAAAGCTAGATTAGTTTTGCTATGTAACATACTCAGTTCATTCATTAAATAAGAAAAAAATGTGCGAACTTGATATATGTTAAATGAATTGCGAAGATAACGAACAGTGATCAATCTCATAACTCCCATAAGCAATACAAAATAAAAAGTTGGGCAAACACGGACCCCTGGATATACCAGAGGTGGGATCAGGTACCTAGGAGGAGTAAGCATCCCCTGTCGACCGGTCACTCCCACCGTGAGTCCTATATCTTGATCAGGTAAACGGAGTTATCCGTAGTCAAGAACGGTCTAACAATCGGCATGAAACACGTCAGACAGCTTTTGAGCCAATAATGTGAGACTTTGATATTGTAAACTGTGATATCATGTCTAGGCTAAGAATGTTTTAAAACAAAAATGTACTTATCGCTTTAAAATCAAAATGCTCGACATATTCTAGTCTAGATCATTCCGACGTCTGTATATACGGCGACTCCCCACAAACCTCGGGATGATGAAGACTAGACATATGCACGACCTCAGTTGCCTTAGATAAACATCATATTCCATTACTCACTGAATAGGGGCGAAACCATTCAAAGCAATAAGATAGATGGGACGAACGCACTCAGAGCGAACATGCAATGGACAAAACCACTCGCATTTGGTAACTTGTTTATATCCATACGCAGGGGCGGATCCAGTAATTGCGGTTAGGGGGACGCAACTCTTTAAGGCAGGGAGTCTGGGGGCCGCCTTGAGGCCCCCAGTGGGTCTAGGGCAAAGCTCCTGCACATAACATATTTCATAGGGTTAGAGATATATCTCCTGTGCAGTCATTTTTACTATTTTCTGTCATTTTTGATAAGGTGAAATTATTAAAATGACGCAAATTTTAAGGGTTTGGGGGGGGGATTGTAAGGTCTTCAATAAAAGTAATTTAATAAATAAAAAGGTTTTGTTATTTATTTCACCGAGAGTGGAAGAAATTATTGCTTCTTCTTTATATTTTACTAAACAAAAGACCGTGATTTACCTTAATTTGAAAATTTTAGTTGGGGGTACCAGTTGCGCCTTCCCCCTTAAATCCACAACTGATACGCATACCATATTGTATGTACGCAAGATGATCACTCGTGTCCTTGTAATATAGAATTGAATTAAGAAATGTATTCAGATTTCGACTCTCATTTTATTCCCAATCAGTTTCATCCATATAATTGATAAAATATCGTTTCTATTTGTGACTATTTTTATACCGGAAGTTTCTGCTTTGAGGCTGTTCGGTTTTTGGGAGTTTATCTTATCAACTTCACTGGCTCAAGGTGGTGTGGACCTTAGCATTTTTTTTTTTTTTACAAACATATGTAATTTTCAGCTAAAACCGCTTACGTATTATACGTTTAAATGCATAAATTCTGTAAAATTGACTTTTCTACCGTCGGTCAATTGAATATGAAGATTGATTGTTTCTTGCTTAAAGCTGTATGACCCGATGTTCATGTATTATTTTTGTACATTATTACTTTAAAGCAGATTAATTACTTTATAAAGTTATTAACTTTCCCTTAATAACATGCTTGAAAGCATCTGCATGTAAAAGAAAACAGTGCGAATATTATTTAGAAAGTAAATATAGTGGCTACATATATAAATCATCCCATAATAGACGTCTATAAATAGACCCACGCGCGTCAGGAGAATCCCAACATGATGTATTAACTCATACGCAACTGTCTAGTTTTAAGGCTGAAAGAGCGTAAAACAACGAATTACTAAGAGGTATTTGATATTTTTATTTATATTAATCTTGTGGTACGGTACTGTTATAACAAAATACACAGCTTTACACAGATAAGACCACCGATGATCTGAAAGTTTGAACTGGTCACGTGACTCACTTGAAATGGCAGAGTGACGCGGTTATTTGTAAACATCGATTTAAAATCAACTTATTTGGGTTAAAACAGGTGAAATAATGTATGATATGTCGTACAGTCTTATAACTACATACATGCGATGATTAAATAGCGTTTTTACGAGATGGAAAAAAATATTGTAATTCGGACCATACAGCTTTAACGTCTCGCTCATATGGAGACGTCACCAAGACCGGTGAAGGGTTTGAAATTTAGGCTTATGCTCGGTGCTTAAGGCCATTGAGCAGGTAGGGTTCTTTAGCGTGCCACACCTACTGTGACACGGGTCATCCGTTTTAAGGTCATCTCAGCATTCGCAACTGATGCCGAGCGTTTGGCGATGGAACTGTCACTACCTGTTTTAAAGAGATTCGAACCCCGGCCTCCTGCATGCGAAGCGAACGCTCTAACCTCTCGGCCACCGCAGCGGTTAATATGTAGATTGAAAAATAACTAAACGATCATTAGAAATACAATCAAATGTCAAAAGCGATAGTTCACACATTCAAAAACCCCTACATGCTGACAGAATATCACCGATCAAAATACAGTACAGATAAAAAACACAGGGCCCCGCGGACTGAAAATTCACGTTTTAGCGTGGGCCTAGACAAGTCGGTGTCTTTGAAGTTGCAGTTTCTGCGAATTCTATATAACAGTTGCGTGGACCTTTCAAATTCAAAGGATACATATACATGTACATGTACACGTACACACGTGTACACAACCATAGGCACCTGGAGTTGGAATAGCTTGTATAGATCTTATGTATATGCATGTAAACCCCCCCCCCCCCCCACCCCCCCCATTCTAGAATGAAATTATTTTTGTGCAGAACCAATATTTTATCCAAGATATCTTCACCGATCACCCTGATAAGTCGTTTTGAATAATTAGTTTTTATCTTCTGTGAGCTTTTGAGATAACCACTTGTGAGATATTTATATATGTATACATTAGATAGTTGATACAGGTACAAAAGATTACATCTCAACGAGTTCAATAAAATGGAGTGAATAAAATACATCCTAAATACAGTGAAACTTCTCTAAACCGACCGGCTTTCGGACCGATAAAAACAGTCGGTTTATAGAGATGGCCGGTTTACCGAGAATTTAGCATTTAGAGACATTTGATCTCAATATTGTCAAAGTAGGTACTGTTCACTTTGTTCTGGTGATCTATGATAAATTATCGGTAGAGATCAAATTAGTCCGTTTCCACCTGCAGATAATTATAAATTCTCGCTGAAATCATCTAATTTTAAACTGAATATCTGTAACAGGATACTGAAAGAAAACACAAAAGCCTATTATTGAAATTCCTCTTACCTATAAACACCCTCTTTAGATTCATCGTTTATATCATTAACAAATTTGTTTTGACGTTTTTATAAAGTACAGTAGTAAATATGAAATTTTAATTTGAATATTTTAAAGGAATTTTAAGTCTATGGAAACCAAGAAAATTGATTTATCATTTAAAGATTATCATTAACAGTCATGGGTTTGTTCTTTATCAACTACCGCTTATATCCATGCGATAATATGGTGCAACAATATGGCGTTTAATACTTATTCATTCAATATGTTCCTAACTGTTTTTACACATTGTACAGAATTTAGAAGGGTCGCTTGGATTAGCCAAGTGTCACTTAATACCCATGATAGCACAGGTAAACAATATAAATGAGGGAGACCACTTGTGTTTTTCACACCTCCGGTAGATAATTTCCCACCTGGCCGGTTGGTCAGACAATTTGCGCACCTGGCCGATTTTGATCACCCTCTGGCCAAACTGTTCTAGTCTTCAAAACCTTATAAGAGTAAATTACACATGTTTGTTAACAAGTGTACTTTAAAAAGTGGCTGATGTCCGGTTTTCAGGGTTGGCCGGTATTGTAAGACTTTCTTTGTAAGGAAATGTTAAGATTTCTGCGAGGACTTTGAAAATCGGCCGATATTCAGGGAGAACCGGTTTTCTGAGGGCCGGTTTGGAGAAGTTTCACTGTAATGCGTAATCACCTTAAAATAATTCCCCAAAACATGAAATATCTGTCAGGACATCGCTTTTAAATTTTTTTTTTTTTGAAAGTGTTTGTCAAATGACCAGCAATTGTTACTTGGCAGTATACCTGCGCATACATCAACACAAATTTCCTGAAGGAAAATATGTGCATCAGTACGGCGGCGTAGAAAGGCCAAGTAAAAAAATATATTATTCGTTCGGACGAATTAGCGATTTGTTCGGACAAAATAAGAATTCGTTCGGACGAATTAACAATTCGTTTGGACGAATTAGCTATTTGTTCGGACGAAATAAAAATTCGTCCGGATAAATTAGTAATTCGTTCGGGCAAATTAGCAATTAGTTCGGACGAATTAGCTATTTGTTCGGACAAATTAGTATTCGTTCGGACGAGTTAGCAATTTGTTCGGACGAATTTGGTATTAGATACATGTATAAGGCAACGCCAATGCCGTAGTTAAAGATCGTAAAGTGTAGGTAGGGGAGCACAAAACTTAAAATGTGGCACATGCTAAAATGGGATTCAATTCCAAAATGTTCCATATAAACATCATGAAGATACGGTAAACTACATAATCACCCCCCCCCCACCCCCACCCCACCCCCCTCAACCCCAACCCCTGAAATAACAAGCTAAAAATGGTGGGAATCCCTACACATTGTTCAGTCTTAAAAGTTTGAGGTAGGCCTCAACTCCCCCCCCCCCCACCTCCCCGGGCAAAAGTATATTAAATGAAAATTTTCTGTACAACGGAGTATAACACATTCAATAAGGAAATATTTTTTGTATAGGACGACAATAGTATGCGCCAATCATACTTCGAACTTACCAAAGTTTTGTGAACTGGATATCTAAATTTTATAGCAAGCTTATGGTATACTAGTAGGCTTACCTTTCTCTATAGCAAATAACAATTTTAAAACAGGAGTTTCTAACTCTAGAATTAAAGGGGGGGGGGTGTTATGAAACAACATTTATTATAAAGATGAAGATCTCGTTTGGGATCCCAGAAGTGTAAGAAGGGGGCACAAACATACTCTTGTCCCCACCTCCTACTTTTGAAAGTGTTAAGGGGACACGAGCAGCTAGGTGCGTACCATCGTTTGTGAAAGGGGGAATCTGGGAGCCAGTCAAAAAGGAGGGGGGGGGGCAGCCGGACCAAAACGAATTTTAACATGTAAAAAGAAAAAAGGGAGGGTTTTTGAAAAAAAAAAGTAGGGAGGGGACCAGGTCCTTCCGCTCCCTCCCTCCCTCCCTGTTGCTACGTCCCCAGACGAGTATCCGCTGCCAACCCTCCTTACAAGCTTATAGATCGCTGTATATGTATGTATGCCTATATCTACAAAACTCCCATAAAGACACGATGAAAATGTCCCTGAAATTCAGCATATATCATTTTGTACTATCGAAAAGCTTTTTTGTCCGAACAAGGAATTTTTTTGTTTGGACAAAAAAGAAATCTTTCGAGCAAAAACTATTTTTTGTCCGGACAAAAAACGTTTTTCGTTCGGACGAATGGCTATTTATAACTGTGTTTGCCAAACAATGGCGGAGAGTAATCGTGATGATGGTAGTAGCATATAATTGTCACGGATTTTTTGATTGAAAGAGGATACAGCCAAGAATATATATGAAAGAGGTTGAGGTGTGGAAACCGCCTTAAGGCCCCCATTATATTCAGAGCAAAACCTTAGTGGTGGCCCAGGAAGCGAAGCCCCCGGAAGCTCTTGAGTTCTGATGCGTATAGAAAGAAGTCTAGCCATATAATAAAAATAAACTTTGGAAATTGTAAGGGGGCAGGCTCGTCAAAGAAATTAATAATCTAAAAAAAAAAACCTACTTTTATGAGGATGTTACTTACAAAATTTATTGATTTCTGCAATAATGTAAAGGACGGGTATTATAAACTTAGCAAAGGTTTACAAATGCGTTAAAAATACACGAAATGCTAACTATTTTTTCTAAAGTCAAAAACAGAGAGTAAAAAATAAAAGGCGAGGGTTGAAAGTGCGAGGTCTCCCACATTCTCAACGCTGGCCTATTATTTTTACACTCTAATTTTTTTATTTTTTTTATTTTTTTATTTTTTTTATTTACATCTTACAATCTCGCGATCTCTACTTTGGTGTTTTAAACGCTTAATGTACAATACAATATTTTATTGTGTCACGGTATACCCGGACTGTATACATTGAAGATGCATTCATTTCTATCCATGAAGTTTGTCTGATGTCTCTATTTTTCCTTCAATGAATAAAGCCACTTCTATATATATTGCTTTCTTCTAAACAGTGCTTTCTTCTAAACAGTTGAGTGGAAGAAAGGACTCAACAGGCCGTCCTTGAAATTGAGCCCGACTTGATCACATTAATTTTTAAACCAGCAGGTAGGTTTGAGCTTCTAGAACACGTTTATGATAAAAAAAAAATTTTTTAAAATTCTTAAGATTTTGGGGGTGGGGGGCCATTTTTCAAATTTTCTTTAACAAACCTTACCAACTTAAATCGGCCGTAAAAAATTTATTCCGCGTGATATTTTAACAAACTCGGTGTCAAAACGTAGGTAGTTATGTGTACTATAGATTAAAAAAAAGTTACATTAAATATTTTGGGTATTTCGAGGGGAGGCCAGGTCTTTTTTACAGCCACCCTCCTTTTTTTTTTTAAAAATTTCACTTTTGACCCCCCATAACATTTTTATTTGGTATAGTACAATTAAAAACTTTATATCAATGGATAGATATGTTCAATACCTATCTAGCAACACCAAGTTTGTAAAGATCGAATAATAAATACGGAAGTTATAGGACCGCAAAGTCCGAATTTGTACGAAAACCGAAAAATTTCATATCGATGTCACTTTGAGTGGCTGTATCTCAGGTATCGGATGCGACAGAACATTGGCACCTATTTTCCTGTCTAGGTACATCCTTCGGACATTTTATGTTAAAATTTGAAGGCGATATCTTTTTGAGGCCTATTTTTTGCTAACTGTTTTCTTAGCCCTACCCCGTTTTTTTTTGAAATTTTCGGCTTTTGGCGGACCTTGGTCAACTTTGCATGCAACATTTTATATTTTTTTTTCGATAATGATGTAGATCTATTCAATACCTATCGATTGATACCAAGTTTGTTTATTTCTATGCATAAATACGATACCCAGAGCGCGTGATATCGGGGCTTCCGCACGAAAATTAATTTTCAAAAATTTGTCCGTTTTCGCGCGCGTATATCTCCGTTCAATAGGCCCCAAAAATGATCTACCTAGTATCAAAAGTTTCCAAATTTATTAGGTAACGTTGCATTAAAATTGTAAGGCGATATCATTTTGAGGCCTACCCCCTTCCGACTGTTTTCTGTAGACCACCCCCAATTTTTTTTTCCGGTAATTATTTTGACCGCTTATAATTTGAGCTAGGATGCTTGGATTTTATTGAGTGTTATATCAATGGAAAGGCCTTGTCAATACCTACAATTAGACACCAAGTTTGTATAATTCCATTGATAAATGAATATTTTATAAAGGATTGAAAATGGAAATTTTCGAAAAATTAACGGAAGTGTCCTATATAAATCTGCTCTTTGTCCGATGTTTGATATCATATTGGAAACAAATAGCATACAATTATAGCCCAATAATGTATGTTTGTGGGGAAAAAAAAATTTTGAAAATCGGTTAAGAAATGGAGGCACAAATTGAAATTCATTACAGCGAACAAATCGCAAAAACGAATAGCCGCGGAATTCCGGCTCTGTGCCATATTTAATCCCTTCTGGTACCCATACCAATTAAGATATCGTCATTTTGAAAATTCTAATGGAAAGAGCACCCCATTTACTACTAAATAGCAGTTCTAAACTTTATTTTACTATTAAAATTAAGAAATCGCAGACGCCCGGAAAAGGGGACAAATTAACGGCGATATTGACCAAAAGGATTTTTTTCGCATTTTTGACACGAGTTAAAAGGTTCATTAATGTAATTACTAATAATGTTTTGATATTAATCAAGAGACAGGAAACATGTGAAAAGATTAAGAGAATTTCAAAGACTACTTATAAGAAATAAAAGTTTAACTGCCGTTCAAAATAGCGAATACATCAAAAATTCAATGAAAAAATGTTTATGGGTACCCCGGTATTTTAGCTCTAGGGAGATTACCCAGGAAGGTAGAGACATGTTCTACCCCTCAAAATACTCTGAAAGAATGTATCTATTTGCTAAAACTAAATTAATGTCGATTAATTAACCCTCCGAGGTAGAAATCACCGTCCAATATGCCGCATCTACCGAAAATACGGAAAATGCTTTCCAGGTCCGCGGGGGTCCCGCATTCGCTCTGGGGTGCCTATACGGAGCTAGATAGAGCAATGCTGATATTTTTGTTAGAAAGAGCATGAAATTCTAAGCAGGGTACCATGTTGGATTGTTTTTTTGAAGCCCCTTTAGGGCCATAGAAAGGGCGGCTCTATATAGACTCTAAAGCGGATTTCTATATGAAAAGGGTAGCCCTCGGTATTTTAGCTCTACGGGGACTATTCCAGTAAGTATAGACATGTTCTACCCCTCAAAATACTCTAACAGAATGTATCTATTTGGGAAAAATAAATTAAAGTCGATTAATTAATCCTCCGAGGCAGAAATCACCGTCCAATTTGCCGCATCTACCGAAAATACGGAAAATGCTTTCCAGGTCCGCGGGGGTCCAGCATTCGCTCCGGGGTGCCTATACGGAGCTAGATAGAGCACTGCTGATATTTTTGTTAGAAAGAGCATGAAATTCTAAGCAGGGTACCATGTTGCATTGTTTTTCGAAGCCCCTTTAGGGCCATAGAAAGGGCGGCTCTATATAGACTTTTAAGCGGATTTCCATATGAATGGGGTAGCCCTCGGTATTTTAGCTCTACGGGGACTACCTTAGTAAGTATAGACATGTTCTACCCCTCAAAATACTCTAAAAGAATGTATCTATTTGGGAAAAATAAATTAAAGTCGATTAATTAATCCTCCGAGGCAGAAATCACCGTCCAATTTGTCGCATCTATCGAAAATACGGAAAATGCTTTCCAGGTCCGCGGGGGTCCCGCATTCGCTCCGGGGTGCCTATACGGAGCTAGATAGAGCACTGCTGATATTTTTGTTAGAAAGAGCATGAAATTCTAAGCAGGGTACCATGTTGGATTGTTTTTTTGAAGCCCCTTTAGGGCCATAGAAAGGGCGGCTCTATATAAACTCTAAAGCGGATTTCTATATGAAAGGGGTATCCCTCGGTATTTTAGCTCTACAGGGACTACCCTAGTAAGTATAGACATGTTCTACCCCTCAAAATACTCTAAAAGAATGTATCTATTTGGGAAAAATAAATTAAAGTCGATTAATTAATCCTCCGAGGCAGAAATCACCGTCCAATTTGCCGCATCTATCGAAAATACGGAAAATGCTTTCCAGGTCCGCGGGGGTCCCGCATTCGCTCCGGGGTGCCTATACGGAGCTAGATAGAGCCACACCGATATTTTTGTTGTAAAGAGCATTAAATTCTAAGCAGGGTACCATGTTCGATTGTCTTCTTTAGCCCCCTTAGGGCCACAGAGAGGACGGCTTTATAAAGACCCCAAGGCGGATTTCTATATGAAAGGGGTAGCCCTCGGTGTTTTAGCTCTACGGCGACTGCATAGGTATGTATAGACATGTTCCACCCACCAAAAGAATTATAAAGAATATATCTATTTAGGAAAAAGAAATTAAAGTCGATTAATTAAGTCTACGAGGAAGAAAAAGCCGTCCAATTTGCCGCATTTGCTGAAAATAGCGAAATTCGCGTTCTGGGCCGCAGGGGGTCCCGCATTCGCTTCGAGGTGCCTATACGGAGCTAGATAGAGCCACGCCGATATTTTTGTTGTAAAGAGCATTAAATTCTAAGCAGGGTACCATGTTCGATTGTTTTTCGAAGCCCCTTTAGGGCCATAGAAAGGGCGGCTCTATAAAGACTCTAAAGCGGATTTCTATATGAAAGGGGTAGCCCTCGGTATTTTAGCTCTACGGGGACTACTCAGGTAGGTAGGGACATGTTCTACCTACCAAACGATTTCTAAAGATTGTATCTATTTGGAAAAAATAAATTAAAGTCGATTAATTAACTCTCCGGAGAAGAAATGGCCGTCCAATTTGCCGCATTTACTGAAAATAGCGAAATTCGCGCTCTGGGACGCAGGGGGTCCCGCATTCCCCTCGAGGTGCCTATACGGAGCTAGATAGAGCCACGCCGATATTTTTGTTGTAAAGAGCATTAAATTCTAAGCAGAGTACCATGTTCGATTGTCTTTTTTAGCCCCCTTAGCGCCACAGAGAGGACGGCTCTATAAAGACCCCAAGGCGGATTTCTATATGAAAGGGGTAGCCCTCGGTATTTTAGCTCTACTGCGACTGCATAGGTATGTATAGACATGTTCCACCCACCAAAAGAATCATAAAGAATGTATCTATTTAGGAAAAAGAAATTAAAGTCGATTAATTAAGTCTACGAGGAAGAAAAAGCCGTCCAATTTGCCGCATTTACTGAAAATAGCGAAATTCGCGTTCTGGGCCGCAGGGGGTCCCGCATTCGCTTCGAGGTGCCTATACGGAGCTAGATAGAGCCACGCCGATATTTTTGTTGTAAAGAGCATTAAATTCTAAGCAGGGTACCATGTTCGATTGTTTCTTGAAGCCCCTTTAGGGCCATAGAAAGGGCGGCTCTATAAAGACTCCAAGGCCCCTTTCCATATGACAGGGGTAGGCCTCTGTATTTTAGCTCTACGCGGACTACTCAGGTAGGTAGGGACATGTTCTACCTACCAAAAGATTTCTAAAGATTGTATTTATTTGGGAAAAATAAATTAAAGTCGATTAAATAACCCTCCGACGAAAAATGGCCGTCCAATTTGCCGCATCTACCGAAAATACGGAAAATGCTTTCCAGGTCCACGGGGGTCCCGCATTCGCGCCGGGGTGCCTATACGGAGCTAGATAGAGCACTGCTGATATTTTTGTTAGAAAGAGCATGAAATTCTAAGCAGGGTACCACGTTCGATTGTTTTTTTGAAGCCCCTTTAGGGCCATAGAAAGTGCGGCTCTATAAAGACTCTAAAGCGGATTTCTATATGAAAGGGGTAGCCCTCGGTATTTTAGCTCTATGGGGACTACTCAGGTAGGTAGGGACATGTTCTACCTACCAAACGATTTCTAAAGATTGTATCTATTTGGGAAAAATAAATTAAAGTCGATTAATTAACTCTCCGGGGAAGAAATGGCCGTCCAATTTGCAGCATTTACTGAAAATAGCGAAATTCGCGCTCTGGCACGCAGGGGGTCCCGCATTCCCCTCGAGGTGCCTATACGGAGCTAGATAGAGCACTGCTGATATTTTTGTTAGAAAGAGCATTAAATTCTAAGCAGGGTACCATGTTGGATTGTTTTTCGAAGCCCCTTTAGGGCCATAGAAAGGGCGGCTCTATATAGACTCTAAAGCGGATTTCTATATGAAAGGGGTAGCCCTCGGTATTTTAGCTCTACGGGGACTACCCTAGAAAGTATAGACATGTTCTACCCCTCAAAATACTCTAAAGAAATGTATCTATTTGGGAAAAATAAATTAAAATCGATTAATTAACCCTCCGAGACAGAAATCACCGTCCAATTTGCCGCATCTACCGAAAATACGGAAAATGCTTTCCAGGTCCGCGGGGGTCCCGCATTCGCGCCGGGGTGCCTATACGGAGCTAGATAGAGCACTGCTGATATTTTTGTTAGAAAGAGCATGAAATTCTAAGCAGGGTACCATGTTCGATTGTCTTTTTTAGCCCCTTAAGGGCCACAGAGAGGACGGCTCTATAAAGACTCCAAGGCAGATTTCCATATGAAAGGAGTAGGCCTCTGTATTTTAGCTCTACGGGGACTACTCAGGTAGGTAGGGACATGTTCTACCTACCAAAAGATTTCTAAAGATTGTATCTCTTTGGGAAAAATAAATTAAAGTCGATCAAATAACCCTCCGACGAAGAAATGGCCGTCCAATTTGCCGCATCTACCGAAAATACGGAAAATACTTTCCAGGTCCGCGGGGGTCCCGCATTCGCGTCGGGGTGCCTATACGGAGCTAGATAGAGCACTGCTGATATTTTTGTTAGAAAGGGCATTAAATTCTAAGCTGGGTACCATGTTCGATTGCTTTTTTGAAGCCCCTTTAGGGCCATAGAAAGGGCGGCTCTATGAAGACTCTAAAGCGGATTTCTATATGAAAGGGGTAGCCCTCGGTATTTTAGCTCTACGGCGACTACATAGGTATGTATAGACATGTTCTACCCACCAAAAGAATTATAAAGAATGTATCTATTTGGGGAAAAAAAATTAAAGTCGATTAATTAACTCTACGAGGAAGAAAAAGCCGTCCAATTTGCCGCATTCACTGAAAATAACGAAATTTGCGTTCTGGGCTGCAGGGGGTCCCGCATTCGCCTCGAGGTGCCTATACGGAGCTAGATAGAGCCATGCCGATATTTTTGTTAGAAAGAACATTAAATTCTAAGCTGGGTACCATGTTCGATTGTGTTTTTCAGCCCCTTCAGGGCCACAGAGAGAGCGGCTCTATAAAGACTCTAAAGCGGATTTCCGTATGAATGGGGTAGCCCTCGGTATTTTAGCTCTACGGGGACTACATAGGTAGGTACGGTCATGTTATACCCACCAAAAGAATCATAAAGAATATATCTATTTGGGAAAAAAAAATTGAAGTCGATTAATTAACTCTACGAGGAAGAAAAAGCCGTCCAATTTGCCGCATTTGCTGAAAATAGCGAAATTCGCGTTGTGGGCCGCAGGGGTCCTGCATTCGCCTCGAGGTGCCTATACGGAGCTAGATAGAGCCACGCCGATATTTTTGTTAGAAAGAGCATTAAATTCTAAGCAGGGTACTATGTTTGATTGTCTTTTTCAGCCCCTTTAGGGCCACAGAGAGGACGGCTCTATAAAGACTCCAAAGGGGATTTCCATATGAAAGGGGTAGGCCTCTGTATTTTAGCTCTACGCGGACTACTCGGGTAGATAGGGACATGTTCTACCTACCAAAAGATTTCTAAAGATTGTATCTATTTGGGAAAAATAAATTAAAGTCGATCAAATAACCCTCCGACGAAGAAATGGCCGTCCAATTTGCCGCATCTACTGAAAATACGGAAAATGCTTTCCAGGTCCGCGGGGGTCCCGCATTCGCTCCGGGGTGCCTATACGGAGCTAGATAGAGCACTGCTGATATTTTTGTTAGAAAGGGCATTAAATTCTAAGCAGGGTACCATGTTCGATTGTTTTTTTGAAGCCCCTTTAGGGCCATAGAAAGGGCGGCTCTATGAAGACTCCAAGGCGGATTTCCATATAAAAGGGGTAGGCCTCTGTATTTTAGCTCTACGGGGACTACATAGGTAGGTATAGACATGTTCTACCCACCAAAAGAATTATTAAGAATGTATCTATTTGGGAAAAATAAATTTAAGTCGATTAATTAACTCTACGAGGAAGAAATCACCGTCCAATTTGCCGCATCTACCGAAAATACGGAAAATGCTTTCCAGGTCCGCGGGGGTCCCGCATTCGCTCCGGGGTGCCTATACGGAGCTAGATAAAGCACTGCTGATATTTTTATTAGAAAGAGCATTAAATTCTAAGCAGGGTAGCATATTGGGTTGTTTTTTACAGCCCTTACGGGGCCAGAGAGAGTGCGTCTCTATAGAGACTCTAAACAGAGCAGAAGGGGTAGCCCTCCATATTTTAGCTCTACGGGGACTACCGCGGTAGTTAAAGACATGTTCTATGCACCAAAAGATTCATAAAGAATGTATCTATGTGGGAAAAATAAATTAAATTCGATGATCTAACTCTCCGAGGAAGAAATGACCGTCCAATTTGCCATATCTACCGAAAATACCGAAATTCGCTTCCTGGGCTGCGGGGGGTGGGGCGCATTCGCGTCGGGGTGCCTATACGGATCTAGATAGAGCAATGCTGATATTTTGGTTGTAAAGAGCATTAAATTCTAAGCAGGGTAGCATATTTGGTTGGTTTTTTGGCTGCCTCTTTAGGGTCATAGGGAGGAGCGGAGCGGCCATCGAGGACAGCTCGTTTTCTCGGCAGCAGCAAAATCAGAGACATCATTTGCCGAGGCGAGGAGGGGAGCGACCGTTGAGGACAGTTCGCTTTCTCGGCAGCAGCAAAATCAGAGAAACATCATCTGCCGAGGCGAGGAGGGGGGCGACCGTGGAGGACAGCTCGCTTTCTCGGCAGCAGCAAAATCAGACATCATCTGCCGAGGAGCAGGGCGGCCGTCGAGGGGAGCGCTGATCTCTCAGTGGTCTACTGCGTTTTTCGTATTGTAGGTGTATTTGTATTATTAACAAAAATTTAATTCTATATTCGATTGAATTGGTATATTAATGATACTGTAAAAAGTGTTTCCTCATCTAGGCACGAGCGGGACGATCTTGGCACGTGCCAGGTAATTTACAGGTAGCGTTGTTTATTCTGAGGCACGCGCCCTTGTGTATTCCAGGTAAATCCACCTCATGCAGGCACGTGCCAGGTAATCCAGTGGTAAACTTTTATTCTAAAGCACATGTCCTCTTTTATATCATGGAAAACAGTACGAAATACTTTTTAGATTAAATAGCTAGAATAATATATAGCTTCACATATTTCTATTCATCTTTTTATTGAGAGGGGTAGACTATCCCCACTGAAAAATCGAATTTTTTATTTATCAAGGTATGTTTAAGTTCTTTATATCATTTTATTCCACGTGAGAAGACGAGAAAAATGATATCAATATCATAATTATAGCTTTAAAAATAAAAGTTCCAGCTCTCAACATGTGTCGGAAACCTGGAGTCGGTTTTTTTTTCATGGCAGATTCTGCCATAGTTGAGGCCGACTCCAGGTTTCCCAATCCAAAACCCAGATATCTATACATTAAATTGTTCGTCTCGACGAGACGAGAAAGAATATGTAATCAGAATTTTGGTGGCTCAAAAAATAAAAAAGTTATTGACTGAAAACTTTAGGAATTGGACTTAGACTTTTTGTCGACGAGTAAAATGCAATCCTTATAGGGGGTGATTGTCTTATTATACACACTACAGCATTGTTTCTTACACCATTTTTCTCGTCTGAAAGAGACGAAGACAATGGTATCAAACACAAGGAAATTGAACAATAAATAAGAATTTCACAGGCAAATAGGTAGTCATTTTTATCGTTCCTAGCAGAATATCCTCCTGTCAAAAATCGAATTTTTTATTTATTAAAGTATGTTAAAGTTCTTTATATCATTTTATTACACGTGAGAAGACGAGAAAAATGATATCAATATCAAATTCATAGCTTTATAAATAAAATTTCCAGCTCTCAACATGTGTCGGAAACCTGGAGTCGGTTTTTTTTTCATGGCAGATTCTGCCATAGTTGAGGCCGACTCCAGGTTTCCCAATCCAAAACCCAGATATCTATACATTAAATTGTTTGTCTCGACGAGACGAGAAAGAATATGTAATCAGAATTTTGGTGGCTCAAAAAATAAAAAAGTTATTGACTGAAAACTTTAGGAATTGGACTTAGACTTTTTGTCGACGAGTAAAATGCAATCCTTATAGGGGGTGATTGTCTTATTATACACACTACAGCATTGTTTCTTACACCATTTTTCTCGTCTCAACGAGACGAAGACAATGATATCAAACACAAGGAAATTGAACAATAAATAAGAATTTCACAGGCAAATAGGTAGTCATTTTTATCGTTCCTAGCAGAATATTCTGTCAAAAATCGAATTTTTTATTTATTAAAGTATGTTAAAGTTCTTTATATCATTTTATTACACGTGAGAAGACGAGAAAAATGATATCAATATCAAATTCATAGCTTTATAAATAAAAGTTCCAGCTCTCAACATGTGTCGGAAACCTGGAGTCGGTTTTTTTTCCATGGCAGATTCTGCCATAGTTGAGGCCGACTCCAGGTTTCCCAATCCAAAACCCAGATATCTATACATTAAATTGTTTGTCTCGACGAGACGAGAAAGAATATGTAATCAGAATTTTGGTGGCTCAAAAAATAAAAAAGTTATTGACTGAAAACTTTAGGAATTGGACTTAGACTTTTTGTCGACGAGTAAAATGCAATCCTTATAGGGGGTGATTGTCTTATTATACACACTACAGCATTGTTTCTTACACCATTTTTCTCGTCTCAACGAGACGAAGACAATGATATCAAACACAAGGAAATTGAACAATAAATAAGAATTTCACAGGCAAATAAGTAGTCATTTTTATCGTTCCTAGCAGAATATCCTCCTGTCAAAAATCGAATTTTTTATTTATTAAGGTATGTTAAAGTTCTTTATATCATTTTATTACACGTGAGAAGACGAGAAAAATGATATCAATATCAAATTCATAGCTTTATAAATAAAAGTTCCAGCTCTCAACATGTGTCGGAAACCTGGAGTCAGTTTTTTTTTCATGGCAGATTCTGCCATAGTTGAGGCCGACTCCAGGTTTCCCAATCCAAAACCCAGATATCTATACATTAAATTGTTCGTCTCGACGAGACGAGAAAGAATATGTAATTATAATTTTAGTGGCTCCAAAAATAAAAAAGTTATTGACTGAAAACTTTAGGAATTGGACTTAGACTTTTTGTCAAGTAGAAATTAGTCCCTTCAGGGGCTTCATGTCATTTATACTCGACCTACAACAGTGTGCTTTACATCATTTTCTTTGTCTCATTGAGACGAGAAAGAATATGTAATTAAAAAATATGTAGGGTGGATAATGAAAATTTTATGCCTCAAACCTTTTACAATTTGGACTTAGTCATTTTACAGCGAGTGATAAAAAATGCTTTTTGGGGCTGATTTCCTTATTTATTGTCACACCTTAATGTTTCTTATATCATTGTTTTCGTCTCAATGAGGCGAATCAGGTGATATCAGGGTCTTATTTCTAGCTTGATAAATATAATGATGAGCCCCCAAAAGCATTTTCAGTCATTCGTCGGAAAAAGTCTAAGTCCCAAATCAGGTTATATGGGGTCAACATTTCTATTATTCATGTTACATAAAATATGATTATATATTCTTTCTCGTCTCTTCAAGACGAAAAAAATGATGTAAAGATCTTTTAAATATCCTGAATAATAAAGTTTTAGGACATGAATATGTTTTTCTTATTTACCCTCTTAAAAGGGACATAATCTCAATAGGAATGTCAAGTATTTCAGGTGGCAAAATTTTTATTACTTGAGCTATGACATTGTGCTTTATATCATTTTCTTCGTCTCAAAAAGACGAGAAAGAACATGTAATTAAAATAAATGTAGGATGAAAAATGAAAATTTTATGCCCTAAACCTTTTACAATTTGGACTTAGTCATTTTACAGCGAGTGATAAAAAATGCTTTTGGGGGCTCATTTCCTTATTTATTATCACACCTTAATGTTTCTTATCTCATTTTTTTCGTCTCAATGAGGCGAACCAGGTGATACCAAGTTCTTATTTCTAGCTTGATAAATAAAATTATGAGCCCCCAAAAGCATTTTCAGTCATT
Organism: Ostrea edulis; assembly: GCF_947568905.1. Lineage (NCBI taxonomy): Eukaryota > Metazoa > Mollusca > Bivalvia > Ostreida > Ostreidae > Ostrea > Ostrea edulis. The sequence continues at coordinate 59,657,965 of NC_079166.1, read as the reverse complement.
CGTCGGAAAAAGTCTAAGTCCCAAATCAGGTTATCTGGGGTCAAAATATTTATTATTCATGTTACATAAAATATGATTATATATTCCTTCTCGTCTCCTCAAGACGAAAACAATGATGTAAAGATCTTTTAAATATCCTGAATAATAAAGTTTTAGGACATGAATATGTCTTTGTTATTTACCCTCCTAAAAGGGACATGATCTCAATAGGAATGTCAAGCATTTCAGGGAGTAAAAATCTTATTACTTGAGCTATGACATTGTGCTTTATATCATTTTCTTCGTCTCAAAAAGACGAGAAAGAACATGTAATTAAAATAAATGTAGGATGAAAAATGAAAATTTTATGCCCTAAACCTTTTACAATTTGGACTTAGTCATTTTACAGCGAGTGATAAAAAATGCTTTTGGGGGTTCATTTCCTTATTTATTATCACACCTTAATGTTTCTTATCTCATTTTTTTCGTCTCAATGAGGCGAACCAGGTGATACCAAGTTCTTATTTCTAGCTTGATAAATAAAATTATGAGCCCCCAAAAGCATTTTCAGTCATTCGTCGGAAAAAGTCTAAGTCCCAAATCAGGTTATCTGGGGTCAAAATTTTTATTATTCATGTTACATAAAATATGATTATATATTCCTTCTCGTCTCCTCAAGACGAAAACAATGATGTAAAGATCTTTTAAATATCCTGAATAATAAAGTTTTAGGACATGAATATGTCTTTGTTATTTACCCTCCTAAAAGGGACATGATCTCAATAGGAATGTCAAGCATTTCAGGGAGTAAAAATCTTATTACTTGAGCTATGACATTGTGCTTTATATCATTTTCTTCGTCTCAAAAAGACGAGAAAGAACATGTAATTAAAATGAATGTAGGATGAAAAATGAAAATTTTATGCCCTAAACCTTTTACAATTTGGACTTAGTCATTTTACAGCGAGTGATAAAAAATGCTTTTGGGGGCTCATTTCCTTATTTATTATCACACCTTAATGTTTCTTATCTCATTTTTTTCGTCTCAATGAGGCGAACCAGGTGATACCAAGTTCTTATTTCTAGCTTGATAAATAAAATTATGAGCCCCCAAAAGCATTTTCAGTCATTCGTCGGAAAAAGTCTAAGTCCCAAATCAGGTTATCTGGGGTCAAAATATTTATTATTCATGTTACATAAAATATGATTATATATTCCTTCTCGTCTCCTCAAGACGAAAACAATGATGTAAAGATCTTTTAAATATCCTGAATAATAAAGTTTTAGGACATGAATATGTCTTTGTTATTTACCCTCCTAAAAGGGACATGATCTCAATAGGAATGTCAAGCATTTCAGGGAGTAAAAATCTTATTACTTGAGCTATGACATTGTGCTTTATATCATTTTCTTCGTCTCAAAAAGACGAGAAAGAACATGTAATTAAAATAAATGTAGGATGAAAAATGAAAATTTTATGCCCTAAACCTTTTACAATTTGGACTTAGTCATTTTACAGCGAGTGATAAAAAATGCTTTTGGGGGCTCATTTCCTTATTTATTATCACACCTTAATGTTTCTTATCTCATTTTTTTCGTCTCAATGAGGCGAACCAGGTGATACCAAGTTCTTATTTCTAGCTTGATAAATAAAATTATGAGCCCCCAAAAGCATTTTCAGTCATTCGTCGGAAAAAGTCTAAGTCCCAAATCAGGTTATCTGGGGTCAAAATTTTTATTATTCATGTTACATAAAATATGATTATATATTCCTTCTCGTCTCCTCAAGACGAAAACAATGATGTAAAGATCTTTTAAATATCCTGAATAATAAAGTTTTAGGACATGAATATGTCTTTGTTATTTACCCTCCTAAAAGGGACATGATCTCAATAGGAATGTCAAGCATTTCAGGGAGTAAAAATCTTATTACTTGAGCTATGACATTGTGCTTTATATCATTTTCTTCGTCTCAAAAAGACGAGAAAGAACATGTAATTAAAATAAATGTAGGATGAAAAATGAAAATTTTATGCCCTAAACCTTTTACAATTTGGACTTAGTCATTTTACAGCGAGTGATAAAAAATGCTTTTGGGGGCTCATTTCCTTATTTATTATCACACCTTAATGTTTCTTATCTCATTTTTTTCGTCTCAATGAGGCGAATCAGGTTATATCAAGTTCATATTTCTAGCTTGATAAATATAATGATGAGCCCCCAAAAGCATTTTCAGTCATTTGTCTGAAAAAGTCTAAGTCCCAAATCAGGTTATCTGGGGTCAAAATCTTTATTATTCATGTTACATAAAATATGATTATATATTTCTTTTCGTCTCAAAAAGCCGAGAAAGACTATGGTAACAAAATATTTTTTGGATGACAAATACAGGACTGAGGGCTAACCCTAATTTTAAATCTCGCAGAGCTAGGGTTATGGCCCGTGCCTAGGTTTGGGGGTACCCTTTGGTCGAAAAAAATATTTGATGGCATATTCTTTTTCGCCTCATTGAGACGAAGAAAATGGTATAAAGCTCAATGTCATAGCTCAATCAATGAAAATTTGGCTCTCAAAAATCTACTAATTTCCTTATAAGGCATAAGCCTTAATACTCTTATAAGGAAATTAATAGATTATTGGAAGCCATATTTTTATTTATTGAGCTATGATATTGAGTTTGATATCCTTCTTTTCGTCTCAAAAAGGCGAAAAAGACTATGGTAACAAAATATTTTTTGGATGACAAATACAGGACTGAGGGCTAACCCTAATTTTAAATCTCGCAGAGCTAGGGTTATGGCCCGTGCCTAGGTTTGGGGGTACCCTTTGGTCGGAAAAAATATTTGATGGCATATTCTTTTTCGCCTCATTGAGACGAAGAAAATGGTATAAAGCTCAATGTCATAGCTCAATCAATGAAAATTTGGCTTTCAAAAATCTACTAATTTCCTTATGAGGCATAAGCCTAATACTCTTATAAGGAAATTAATAGATTATTGGAAGCCATATTTTCATTTATTGGGCTATGATATTGAGTTTGATATCATTCTTTTCGTCTCAAAAAGGCGAAAAAGACTATGGTAACAAAATATTTTTTGGATGACAAATACAGGACTGAGGGCTAACCCTAATTTTAAATCTCGCAGAGCTAGGGTTATGGCCCGTGCCTAGGTTTGGGGGTACCCTTTGGTCGGAAAAAATATTTGATGGCATATTCTTTTTCGCCTCATTGAGACGAAGAAAATGGTATAAAGCTCAATGTCATAGCTCAATCAATGAAAATTTGGCTTTCAAAAATCTACTAATTTCCTTATAAGGCATAAGCCTAATACTCTTATAAGGAAATTAATAGATTATTGGAAGTCATATTTTCATTTATTGAGCTATGATATTGAGTTTGATATCATTCTCTTCGTCTCGAAAAGACGAGAAAGAATATGTAATTAAAATAAATGTAGGGTGGATAATGAAAATTTTATGCCCTAAACCTTTTTCAATTTGGACTTAGTCATTTTACAGCGAGTGATAAAAAATGCTTTTGGGGGCTCATTTCCTTATTTATTATCCCATCTTAATGTTTCTTAGATCATTTTTTCCCTCTCAATGAGGCGAAACAGGTTATATCAAGTTCATATTTCTAGCTTGATCAATAAGATGATGAGTCCCAAAAAGCATTTTAAGTTAATTGCCGAAAAAAGTCTAAGTCCAAAATCAAGTTTTCAAGAGTAGAATTTTCAATATTCAAGCTACAGCAGATCTGATTACATGTTCATTCTCGTCTTTTCAAGCCGAAAAAGATAGTATAAAGATCTATTACATTACTTGAAAAATAGAGGTTTTTTTACTTTAATAGGATATTTCTTATTTCACCTGTTAATGTCAAAGTATATGCATAGATATTTGGGGGTCAACTTTTCATTTCTTAAGTTATATGAGTGTGCTTTATATCATCGTTTTCGTCTTAAAAAGACGAGAAAGAATATGTAATTAAAATAAATGTAGGATGAAAAATGAAAATTTTATGCCCTAAACCTTTTACAATTTGGACTTAGTCATTTTACAGCGAGTGATAAAAAATGCTTTTTGGGGCTCATTTCCTTATTTATTATCACACCTTAATGTTTCTTATATCATTTTCTTCGTCTCAATGAGGCGAACCAGGTGATACCAAGCTCTTATTTCTAGCTTGATAAATAAAATTATGAGCCCCCAAAAGCATTTTCAGTCATTCGTCGGAAAAAGTCTAAGTCCCAAATCAGGTTATTTGGGGTCAACATTTTTATTATTCATGTTACATAAAATATGATTATATATTCCTTCTCGTCTCCCCAAGACGAAAAAAATGATGTAAAGATCTTTTAAATATCCTGAATAATAAAGTTTTAGGACATGAATAGGTCTTTCTTATTTACCCTCCTAAAAGGGACATAATCACAACAGGAATGTCAAGTATTTCAGGTGGCAAAATTTTTATTACTTGAGCTATGACATTGTGCTTTATATCATTTTTTTCGTCTTAAAAAGACGAGAAAGAATATGTAATTAAAATAAATGTAGGGTGGATAATGAAAATGTTATGCCCTAAACCTTTTACAATTTGGACTTAGTCATTTTTCAGCGAGTGATAAAAAAAAGTCCCCCACACCAGCGTACTGGTGCAGAGGACAAGTTTTTGGGAGAAAAAAAAAGTCCCCCACACCAGCGTACTGGTGCAGAGGACAAGTTATTGGGAGAAAAACTATCTTTATCAGGAGACTTAGTGATATAAAGAAGTTCCTATTTGAGCTATATGTGCATTCCGGAAGCTAAAGTCCAAAATCAATTATGGCCACCTAAAATTAATATTTTTCAAGATAACCCAAAACTGATTGCATATTATTTGGGCCTTTTGTGAGACGAACAAATTGATATAAAAAACTTTGATGTACTCCTATAAATAAAGAAAAAAAATTTTCATGGCAGATTTTACCATATGCAATGAATTATATAGGAAATACATGGTTTTTCGGGGACAAAATCTATATTAATGGTCCTATCCCATGATATCTTATGTCATTTTCTTCGACTTAACGAGACGAGAAAGAATATGTAATCCAATAATTGTTAGGGTGATAAATAAAGATTTTACCTCCCAAAAACTTGTGATTTTGGACTTAGAGTATTTTCGACGCGTGAAAAATACAAGTTTTGGGGCTGTGGTTTTCTTATACATAGACCTAGCCAAATGAAGTTGACATCATTCTCTTCGTCTCATTGAGACGAATAAGATGGTATAAGATACTTTATGATCGAGTAATAAATAAAGATTTTACCTCCCAAAAACTTGTGATTTTCGGACGCTAGAGTCCAAAATCAATTATGGCCACCTAAAATTAATATTTTTCAAGATAACCCAAAACTGATTGCATATTATTTGGGCCTTTTGTGAGACGAACAAATTGATATAAAAAACTTTGATGTACTCCTATAAATAAAGAAAAAAAATTTTCATGGCAGATTTTACCATATGCAATGAATTATATAGGAAATACATGGTTTTTCGGGGACAAAATCTATATTAATGGTCCTATCCCATGATATCTTATGTCATTTTCTTCGTCTTAACGAGACGAGAAAGAATATGTAATCCAATAATTGTTAGGGTGATAAATAAAGATTTTACCTCCCAAAAACTTGTGATTTTGGACTTAGAGTATTTTCGACGCGTGAAAAATACAAGTTTTGGGGCTGTGGTTTTCTTATACATAGACCTAGCCAAATGAAGTTGACATCATTCTCTTCGTCTCATTGAGACGAATAAGATGGTATAAGATACTTTATGATCGAGTAATAAATAAAGATTTTACCTCCCAAAAACTTGTGATTTTCGGACGCTAGAGTCCAAAATCAATTATGGCCACCTAAAATTAATATTTTTCAAGATAACCCAAAACTGATTGCATATTATTTGGGCCTTTTGTGAGACGAACAAATTGATATAAAAAACTTTGATGTACTCCTATAAATAAAGAAAAAAAATTTTCATGGCAGATTTTACCATATGCAATGAATTATATAGGAAATACATGGTTTTTCGGGGACAAAATCTATATTAATGGTCCTATCCCATGATATCTTATGTCATTTTCTTCGTCTTAACGAGACGAGAAAGAATATGTAATCCAATAATTGTTAGGGTGATAAATAAAGATTTTACCTCCCAAAAACTTGTGATTTTGGACTTAGAGTTTTTTCGACGCGTGAAAAATACAAGTTTTGGGGCTGTGGTTTTCTTATACATAGACCTAGCCAAATGAAGTTGACATCATTCTCTTCGTCTCATTGAGACGAATAAGATGGTATAAGATACTTTAAGATCGAGTAATAAATAAAGATTTCACATCCGAAAAACTGTGCATTTTTAAGTTTTTCCGTGGGCGTGGCCAAATATATGTCATCGCATATATTTTTTTTATTTATCGTCCTATCTCAAAGTTCTTTATATCATTTTCTTCGTCTTAACGAGACAAACACGAATATCTAATCCTATTTCTGATCGGATAATTATGAAGCTTTTTCTGAATGAATAAGTGATATTTTCCTCGGTTTCCGGATTTCCCGGACTCTCCTCCGGATAGGGGTGGGGGCATATAATTGGAAACCCCCTCTCCGAGGTGGGACTAAGATGCCCTTATGATATACACCCATAATAATACCTACTACCCTCGTTAAAGGCCTCCACGGGGCCTATGGCAGAATCCGCCATGAGTTTTTTCCGATTTTGTCCGGATCATTTCCGCTCCGGGTAAGGAAATTTCCAAAAACCAAGACCATGGTCCGGTAGCCTACCTCCAAGTCACCCCATATACCAAATTGGGTTGAAAAATAATAATAACTAGTATCTTTTTCAGGGGGCTGAAAATGGCTATATTTTAACTAAAAAGCCCTACCCCCGGGGTGAGGGTGGGGGGAGAAAATCGAAACCCCCCCTCCGAGGTCGGACGAAGGTCCCCTAATGATATATACCCATACTAATACCATACCCCATACCTGAAGGCCTCCAGGGGGCCCATGGCGGATTCTGCCATAAAAATATGGCAGAATCTGCCATAGAAATCCTAAGGACGGCCGACTCTTTTAAGTGTTCTCTTGCTTATCACAATGTTATTAAACTCTGCCAAATAATGTAAAATTTCACCTTGATTCAATCCAAGAAAATGGCAGAACTGTACCTTTTCCAGTAATTCCATCTTTATCTTATGTTTCTTTCATTTTTTCAACACAAAAGAGTTCTAATTAGTATTTCGTCCAAACAAATTCTATATCGTGCGAACAAATTGATAAATCGTCCGAACGAATTTCTATTCCGTCCGAACTCGTCCGAACGAATTACTAATTCGTCCGAACAGATAATTATTTTGTCCGAACAAATTGCTAATTAGTCTGAACGAATTACTTATTCGTCCGAACAAATAACTTATTTTCCGAACAGATTGCTAATTCGTCCGAACGAATAGCTAATTCGTCCGAACGAATTGCTAATTCGTCCGAACGAATGCTAATTCGTCCGAACGAATTGCTAATTCGTCCGAACGAATACCATTTTTTTAAATTTGGCCTTTCTATGCCGCCGTATATCAGGATTAGATTGCAGGAAATGAAAATAATTTGACAAATCAAGCAATAAAACAGATTTACTTACCGTAGCACAGACTTATCCCTAGTGATACATTCAGCAATGCTACAGTCTGAAACCACATATTCAACAAGTCAGCTAGAGCAAGATAAACCTACAACCCGGAAGTAAAGCTATGTTGTTAAAGGTTTTAAAGTCCTTTATTTCGTAATAGCATTCCATATATGTCCCAGTTACAAACGTGTACAGTCTTTTTATTTAAATATACGTCCTGTGGATAATATTCATAATAAATGAAAAGAAGTGCAATATTTAACCGATGTATTACTGGTTTAAAATCTTATTTCTTTGTTGTACATTAACTCAATGAGCATTCGTTCTTGCATGTGCGAAATTTCAAAATGATGTTATCACCGCAAATATTTGCAAATAAAACACTGGAACTTTCAAGGTGTGTTTTTATATAAAATCTTGCATCATCTGTTTCATATCAGTTTTGTTGTTTGGACAGGACGCTAAAAGAAATGGTGCCTATTTTGCACGTTGGTTATAGTCATGTCATCATATTCTTTGTATCGAACACTACTTGGATCATTACATAATAATAGTTAAAGCTTATGCACGTGACAATGTATATAGGTAAAAATCAAAGTACTTAAATTACTGAAAGCCTGGCTTTTATGATGACCTACTACATGTACACTGCATAGCCCAAATGAATAATAGCAAAGTTTTCTACCTCTTCATTGCTTGAGTTCCTTAATTCAGTAGAACAGGGTTTGAAGCAGAAACCTTTAAAACTTGTTCCCGTGACTTTTACTTAAATTTACATTACCGTAAATTCCATAGTAATTACTAATAGATGTATCTAAATCCAATACGACATGCAGCAGTAATATGTTATTTAAGAATGAACTGGAACGTGATTTTGAACAAAGCAATAGTATCTATAAAGATTCTAGAATCTTTGGGTAGTACTTGCGCTTTAAAATATCAACGTTTTCATGTTCAAACCCCTTACTTATTCTCATATGGTGTAGAAATTTGCACATAGAGCTTTGAATTTAAAATTTAAAATGAACTGTCAAGTTTGGTCATGCTAATTCCATAACATTGAGGAATTTAATCGATGAATCAGGGCTTACATTGTTTGGCGTTGATAAGCGTTTAGTTGCGAATGTTTCGCGTTATGAAAAAAACAACAACTGAAACTTGATTTCGAAGAAATGTCATCGTCATCGTTTGGAAAAAAAAACTTGGACTATAAGTAGGATACCCAATTGTGGAATTAAAGCAAACTTTGTTTAAAATACTGGTGTGATAATGAGCCTTACAAACAAAGACAATGCTGTTTCAATCTTTTTCATCTGAAAACAAAACATGTCTCATGTAATTTATTGATGCTTACATCTTACAGCAACACAATTTTCTTTTACAAAATGAATGCTAAATATATCATTGAGACCAAGTATGACATATCTATACGTTGTTTATAATCTGCTTGATTTGATGTTTTAAAAATAAACTACAGGGATCTTGTTCAACCTTTTGTAACGTAGTACGCCCTTGCGCTGAAGGTTCAACATGATCTTGTGATTTCGGGAAAAGATTTATTGACAAATCGTACACGTATACATGAGAGCTGAAATTTGTTTCCAATACAGGGAAATAAAATCACTACAAGGAAAATATATAAAAAACCTAGGGTAATTTATTTTCGCCAAAAATGCTTTTAGATATTTTTGATACATATACCCCATAACAATATCTAAATCAATGGTAAACGTTACATTTATTCTACTTTTATTAATTGTAGAATTTCCAACAAATGCTTTTTTTTAAAGTATGAAGAATGTAATATAAAAAGGATTTATTCTGTAGAATTGATGGTAAACGAATGTGATGTTAATTAGGAATAATTTAAGGGTATTTGAAATAATCTCCCGACTTCATGACATCATAAAATCCGAAATAACATTCGGGAAAAGTAAGTCGATCCAATAAAAGTAAACCCCAGTATATCAGAGATTGGTTTTGAATCAACTCAATTGAATTTTATTTGTCATCCAGCATATAAGTTGTAAATAAGCGAAACATCGCTAAACATCGCAAAAAGCTTGAGGGATTATAGATTTGTATAATATCGAAAATAAACTTAATGTATCCGTAAAATAGAATGCTCTCTACTAATAATATTAACTGCAGAATGCCATGTTTACAAATGCACCTTTAAGAAGCTATTAAGTCAACCAGGAAGTTACCTGTCATTTCTTAAGACCGAGATTGCACACATCAAGATATGCTGCACATCTAGATATGCATTTCTATTGGCATTTTAAGCACAAAGAACCTTCGCATTACATTGATTTTTATCTTGGTTTCTCACTACGTTCGTTTCGAAAATGTGAACGTAGTCCTAAATATGGTCTCTAAGGCGTTCGGTATCACCTGCTTTCACAGAAAACCTCGCTTTCATCAGATATAATGCGACAGAACCACGATTCTCACTTTGAAGGAAGAATAATGCACCAGGTATACCTGATATTGACGGAAAGTGGAGGAAACGTACACTAATATTTAGAAATTGAAAACATTCAAATGTATCCAGTTTAGTTGATAATGCAGGGTTAGTAGAAACTATGTTTGAAAAAAAAAATAGACTGCTGCTACACTCGACTCATAGTCTACGGATCACCAGTTGACAGGTTAAATTACTAAGCTACCCAGTTAGGTAATTAAATTGAAAGGGAATATTCTAGCATCGCTGATATTTATATTTTCATTCATGTTGTAGAAGAAAGTCAGCTAATTTGACGATGCTTTATTCATCCTTCAAGGTCATATCGTATTAACGTCTTTAAAATATTAGCGAATTAATTCTTTGCATGTCAAAAACTGACTTTTAGCGTGTCTTAAATGAAATGCAGCCGAAGTTGTTTTTTATAAGTGAACTCATACCAAACCCCTTTATCCCCCTTACTACATGTAAGGGCATGTCGAATACAATAACAAAAGAAAAGAAAATTCATTCCGTTAGAAATAAAGTACATGTACACGCATTGTGATCTGTATTTTGAAATGTGATTTTTAATCATTTCATTTCTATTTTATTGATTTTTGAAAATGTACCAGTGCCAGCCATAGTACATGTATCATAACTTTTCTGATCAAAAATATGTATTCAATAATGTACAGATTATCATAAAAGAACGTAAATTACAGATGTTTAGATCAAATACATATACGTTTACCAAACAATGTTTAAACTCTGACTCGTGTAAGTATTATTTACTCACGATTCCTCGCTTTCCTCGCTACATTTTAGGGGCATTTATGACTCCCTAACTTAATTAACGATATTTTTTGTACAACCGGGGCTTGGAATCAAATCCGTATCGTGGCTATTCATCGAACTATTTCGACAAAACAACTTGCTGTCTGATACGTTTCATACCGATTGTTAGACCATTTTTGTGACACTGACTTTGACGTTAATTATGCCCAACTCTCTATTTTGCATTGCTTATAGGAGTTATTAGATTAATCGCTGTTCGTTTTCTTCACCTTTCATTCATACGATATTGTCAAACGATGACTTAAGATAACTCCGTATTTGCATTATTATCTGATAAAAGTATAAAAAAAAATGTGTATTTATTATAGGATTAAACATTCTTTTTGAAGAATTTATCGATGTGTAAACTCCGGATATTTTACTCACAAACTTAACATAAAAGTGCTTCGCACTTTTATTCAGTTTGTGATAAAAATGTCCGGAGTTTACACATCGATAAATTCTTCAAAAAGAATGTTTGATTCTTATAATTCCAATTCATTCACTTTATTAACAATTGCAAAAATTTGAATAGTTTCCTTGCACTATGTTATTTGTTTTCAGGCGTGTATGAATACATCGCGTTTTCGGATTTATTGATGTATAAACTCTTGTTCAGCTTTATTTTTGTCCAATCAAAACAATTGTAATAAATAACATTGGAATTATTCCCATTTATTAAATCTAAAACTAACAAATCATAAGATGAAATATAAGTGTCATCTAAATGTATGTTTTAAGATGCGAGACATACATTAACAGAATTATATATCAACTCCAGAAAATTGTCATTTTTCTTAAACAGCATTATCAAAAAAAAAAGTATTATAACAATTCGATAGTATTCGTAGCTATTTCATGAAACTGTTTCTTATAGAATATATAAAATGCCTTTCAAATAAAGGAAATATGTCGCATAATGGACTTGGTAAAGGATTCAACAAGAAACATTAATGCAAGCACCAAATCTTGGGCCGGAAAGATTTTGGGAGGTGTAAGAACTAAATATTTTAAGAAAAGTTGTTCCAAAGAATTAAAGCGCGCAATAATTACTACGCGACGACTGAAGTAATTTCGATCAAATCTGGAGATGAACGAACTAAATGAAAAGAATAGTTAATTATATGAAGTCACTAGTTTTTGCTAGCTCAGTAATGCAGCTAGTCTTATATTATATTTTAATTTAATTCGCAATACCAAAGTCAACAGCAGGCTATATAAACAGTTCACGCTTGTCCAATCTATCGATACAAAAGTACGTTTGTCTGATCAATTAAATATCAGGATCAAGATATCTTTGGCATATCATCAATTCTTCGTAAGTCACAGTACATGGTCATTGTGATTTAGTAAAAGATTTAAATTACAATATAACTTACCATAGCATGCGATATTGTCGCCAATTAAATCTGACAAACTAAAGTATGTACGCAATATTACAGATTGCGATGAGACATGACGTCATCTGTTACAGCGAGTAAGACATTCATGACGCATTTTATTCTTCGATAGGCAGATGAAGCATACATCCCCAAGTTAAAACATAATGAAACAGCAATTTTGCTAATACTTGATATACCGTTTTTTTTATGTCACATATGACATCGTTGTACAAATCGCATTTTCTTCTTCTAATGTTTACGACATAGATGTTGAATGTAACGTAACTTGTAAACAAATACTCTGTGTTTTATTCAAATAATGTGGCGGGGGTCAGATAATACAGTATTCCAGTGTGCACGTTTAATTCCGTTGATGTTTAATTTCATACATCGAAGGTCTATCAACGTAACGGTTCTAAGTAATGCAATATAAAATTAGAAAAGAAAAAGTAATGCCGTCTTCGTTGTCAAGAAGATGTACCCTCACACCAAGTTATCTTTATACAGTATGAATGGAGTTTTATCAACGTACTTAGCCAATCCAATTGAGTGTTACAAGGAAAATTGAATTGTAATCATATACTATCTTGTCAATGCCTTCATTGGCAGATTTAAAAGAGGCGGAAACTTGCCCACTTTTTCGTGAGAAAACAAATAGTGGAGCAACTGCAGAATTGAGATTATACGTTTTAAAAAACACGTGTTTAAAATAGTGAATTAATCATTTCTTATTTATTGATTTTATTACGAATTATGTATAGGTAGAATGAACAATAAAGGTAACCCAAATAGCCTCAATTAAAACCCTTAAGCGCGCAGGTCATCACCCTACTGCACCTGGGGTTTGTTTTGTTTTTTGGGGTTTTTTTTTTTTTGCTTTCTTTTTTAGTTTGTTTTACAAATTCTACGTGACAAAGAATTAAAAAACAAATTAAGCCCACAGCCATCTTATTCATTGAAAAATAGTATTAATTATAACAATAACCTATAGAGATGTTCCTTAAACGTACGTTATTAAAAATAGGGCTATTTGTTTTAGGAATTTCGTTGAATTGTTCACTAGCCGCACACATTATATTTGTAGAAATACCCCTTATTTAGTTAATAGAACAACTGAAAGTAATACCCAATCAAATCAAATCCAGCATACATGTACTTCCTGATCAGCACATTTCAACATGTCTATCCGTTAAACGCCTCATTATATTATTGATTCTTTTACGTTTATAAGCTATTATTTTCTTTCTGAAAAGTATAAAAAGTTGTGATAAAAGTGAGCTGGTGAATATAACGAACAGTGATCCATCTCATAACTACTATAAGCAATGCAAAATAGATAGAGAGTTTGGCAAACACGGACCCCATGGCATACCAGAGGTGGAGCCAGGTGCCTAGGAGGAGTAAGCATCCCCTGTCGACCGGTCACACCTGCTGTGAGACCTATACCTTGATCAGGTAAACGGAGTAATCGTAGCCAAAACCACTCTGTCAAGAACGCACTAACAACCGGTATGACGCACGTCAGACAGCTTTTGACCAAATGATAGATTACATTGGCAAACTTGTGAAATGGTGACTTTAAATGAGACTACTGAAACCGCTGTAATATCAACTTGTTTGTCAGTGGCTGCTGCGAGTAGATCTACAAAGCTGTTGATTAAATGAGGTCACAATATAAATTAATTGACGTCATGATACGGACAAAATACTTCGGATTATCAGGCAAAATTGGAGTCGCGGATCAAAAAGGAACAAGGAGAAAATATGTGTACATCAAGCATCATTGCTATAATAACCCGATTTATTCTGTAAAACTAATAAATCACATTATTCATACATTTCTAATTGAAAGCTATCATTACCCTGATCTTGTGTACTTTGATTTACTGGGATATGTCTTTTAAAGGAAATATCACTTCACAGATGTTAAGAACTTGTCTACGAGAAAACCATGCAAAATGTGATGGAAGCAAGGTTGTCGGATCAACAACATATTTTTAGTGTAATAAAGTACATCAATATCAAATACTTTGGCATATTTTTTTCGGGGGTGTAGTCATTGGATAGGGATTTGCAGCCATGTTACTAAAAATAGCACTTTTGTTCTGACAAAAGGGTAAAATTATGTATATTTTACCCTTTCTATTTAAAAATTCTAACAGGTTATTGAAATTGGATTTTTAAAAATTGACACAGGTTATAAAACAACTGGATATGCATATTCATATAGTTTAGTGGGAATCTAAAATTTCACTTCCGTTTAAGTGCACAAAGGTCACAAATTTGGCACGATTCCAGATTTTGATAAATTGCAGAAAATGATAACTTTTGAATCAACTAGTAGTCAAAAAGTAACGCTTTGATTTATTCAAAATTACTTTAAATTTCATCTTATAGAGAAGAAGTATATTTACGATATATCAAAAATCTGTCTTTGGACTCTCGATTATAGTAAATATATTAACACTTCAAGTTGGGCATTTTTCCTGCTTGTAGAGCTTTTATTCTGGTAGCCACCTAAACCTGTTTGCCATGCATGGTCCTTGTCATATTATTAAGTCTTATATAATTTTATGATTTCACATCAGATGACCAGAAGTATGTATCAATCATTTTTTGTTGCTATGGGTCCTGGTTGCCATGGTGACAAATTGGAAAATTTGAAAAAAAATAACGTTTCTAAAAAAATATGCATCGTATGAATAGTTGTAATTTAACAAAATTGATATTTGTGTACTTTTAAAATGCAATTTTTAAAAACAAATTTCATGCCAATTTATATTATGCTATATATAATAAATTCTTTATTTAGACAGGATAGCACGATTAGTACAAATGACTAGTTTACATTGTGGTCCTACAGAGACTTAAATATACCACAAGCAATTGGATCATATTTCTTCATAGATTTGCTTTTCCCATGGATACAATAAGGATAAATCTTTTTTTTTTTTCTTTTTTTTTTTTAAATCTGACTGGTTGTTGAAAACATTCTGAAATAATCAAACTTAATCGCAAATACTAAGCCAGACAGCAATGTAACTTTTGAAAAGTTGTATGAGAGTCACAATATTGATATTCTAAAACAAATAAAATTGTTGCCATAGTAACATTTAGACCAATTTAAAGACTGACGTGCTTTAAGTTCAAAGGTAAAACTTGTGTGAAGACAGAACTTAATAAATATCCACAGAAAAATACCCCAAATCTTTATCTTTTCCTCGGGACAGTTAACACGTCATATGAAGTTGTCAGGTACAATATATTAGATAAAAAGTACTTTGTGGTTAGGAATTTTTAGATGTCATCAAACTTTAACAAATGAAGTACCCAGAAAAAAATTGAGCAGCAACCCTTAAACAATAAAAATAACATGCTTAATATGTACATATAAACAAGAGTTGTCAGATGACTGTACCTAACCGTTTGTTCAAAAGGTTAAAACTTTTTGAAAAATAGGTCAAAGTCCAAGGTCGACGTTGACAGTTCTGGTAACAAAAGAAATGGCATCTATGTTTGAAACATCAAATATCTATCACTCTTGGTTCAAAAGATATAACCAAGATAAAGTTTTTGAACAGTACGTCAAAGTTCAAGGCAAAGGTCGTTAGGTCAAACCAAAACAAAGGTCTCTTCATGAGGCATCTATATATGTAAAATATCAAAGCCTTATCCCTATTGGTTCAAAAGACATAGCCCAGGTTGAAGTTTTTTTTTTAAAAAATAGGTCAAGGTCACAAGGTCGAAAGTCTTGGTACCACATCAAAGGTCTCTTCATGGGGAATCAATAAGGGATATATGAAAACCCTACCCCCTTGGTTTAGAAGATATAGCCCAGGTTAAAATGTTTCCTTAAAGTGGCGCCGACGCCAACACTGGGGTCATTACAATACATGTAGCTCTCCGGATAGTCGTCCCGGTGAGCTAAAAGGAATGTGCATGTTCTTTTCTTGTCTTTCTTTTGTTTTTTATTTTTACATGTAGCATATTATTCTACATTCTAAATCCATGCAAAAGGGTTCGAAGCAGCCATATTCAATACCGGAAATTAATGATTATAAACATTTTATTGAGAGGAGAGGGGTGGTAATGGTAAAATGCTCTTAGATAGTGAATGATCTTGTTAAAATCATAAAATAATCAATAATGTTGAATATATCTAAATACAGAAATTTTCTTTACATTCGCACGCCACTCCCAACACCATTACACGTACAAATGAAATCTAGCTTAAATACCAACTGACAGTAATCGCATAAATTGCACCGAAGACGAAAGTCAGATAATAATAACGTCCGAATTCGCACAAAAGTAAAGAAGTTCGCTTGTAATAATTGGAAATATAATTTGTAATGAAATGTACTGTTTATACCTGACCCGACTGGTATAGTCTGTCCTGTCTAAACACATACAGTGTAGCTAGGTGGAGAGGCACCGTAGTTGGCACTCATCACCAGGGCGGAGGGTGTGGGTGGGTGGCAATTTTTTATAGAACACCCCAACCTCCCTAAAATTACTTTTAACACAACCCGAAGCTCAAAATCCCTGATAATGATAATAATGGGGGGAGGGGGTTCCAAGGATTTAATCCATCAGTTCAAGCTTCCATTTCAATTGTTTATTGATTGCCATAAAAAAGTAGAGGGGGTCTGATTTAGCTAAAGAGACCTGATCGAAATAATCTTCGGTTTCCCTGTCAGATAAATGATTTTTCCAAATTTTTTCCCGATCAATTTCTCATGATGAACAAAGTATAGTGACGATCCAAACTCTACCTACATCAATGACTTTAAGAAACTACATTAGCATATACATATACGTAATACCATCAGTTTACAATATCTATATATTTGTTGTTGGTAAAATAGAGAAAGGTGTAAATTTTCGCATGTTGAATCGTAACCTATGATTAAGCATCAAGTATGTCATATTGTTACATTGAGCACTGAAGAAGAAAGATACCGAGCAAACTGTTACAGTATACATTCTTTGAGTTCACTTTATGCATTTTTATTTCACACTTTTCTTATTTTGTCCTGTCCTCATTACTTAGTGCATATTTGTAAACTAATAACAAATTTTCAATCATGATGGTAATTTTTTTTTTATACATTTTGCAAATTCGGGGAGGAGGGGGGCTGCACTAGATTCTCACATGCTCCATCTAGACTGACTATAGATGCATATTTTCTTTGATTTCCTCCATATAACATCTAAGCATTTTCGGTTAATGCATGAATTATCAAGGAAAGAACGTTTTCAATTCTTCAATGACAAAATGCCTGCCCACTGGTACTAGTTTGCAGTATAACAGGACGAAGTACGGATACTTTTTAAACCCTGCCAATATTTAGAAATTCCTGGATTACATTCACAGATACTGTTATGTCTTTCACTGATATCACATAAACATGATGTACAGATTCTCAAATCCCATTTCAAGTTGGAATCATAACATTCCATAATATTGCTATCATTTTGTACCTTCTACATATGAAGAGTGCATCAAAGGGGAGGTAATTCCAGCAACAGGTCTATTTCATTAAAAGACCCCCTTTTTCATATAAAAATAGTAGATTACTGGGATTTATTTATTAGAAAATGTTAAATCTATAAATAAAATTAAATTTCCAAACAATTTATGCATCTAATATCACAAATTTTAAATCTTTATTCTTTTAAAAGATAATTTTAAATGCTTAAAAATATTCATTTTTGTCAGTTTTTAAATTTTAATTGCAAATGAACGGCCAAAAGTCCAAAGTACAATTTTTTATATTTTACAGACAAGGATTTGATATCAAAGTATTATACACTTTTAAAGAAATTTAAGCGTTACTTTTGCAGGAACACCTATTTCAAAATTGACCATATAACACAAAATGAAAAACGTTTGGCACAATGCCAAATTACAGGCTCCATGTAATCTCTATATGGACACTTATGATGTCAAACATGATTTCTCCATAAGTGGTTTACATGGAAATATCATAAAAAATCCATTCTTTTCATAAGCCTTCAGAATTGATTTGCATTTTTGAAAAAATAAAACCCTAATATTTAAGGATTTTTCTTGTGTTCAAAGACTAATCCACGTGTAAATACAGAATGCGCTGTTACTAAAAATAGAAATGACCTATCAATAAATTGACCCCAAATTATAATTATTCCAACCATATACTCAAATGATATAAATGATTAGAAATGATATTGATGACCACCATTTCCTTCATTTTTATATATTTGCATGGTTTTCTCGTAGACAAGCTCTTAAATTAAAACACGTTTTAATTGTTTAGAACATTTTGTTAGTAACATGCACGTGAAAGTGCATCGGATTTGGTAGTAAACCATGTATTTAGAAGTGAAATGATTTCCTTTACAAATTCATTTATATCTTCAATAAGATACTTTATATGTGTAATAAATTGTACTGGTATGCATAATAATTACACATGTACAAATGGTCAAGTTATTCTGTGATATCGAATCAAATTAAAGGTAATACACACATGCAATAATCATAGCAAATCATATCTTCGTGGTCTTTAGTGATCAGGTCTTCCAACAGTCTTTTAAAATTACCATGGGCACGAATTGTGCTCCTTTGTTAGCTGACCTGTTTCTATATTCATATGAAGCATAGTTTATTCAAAAATATTTACATGAGAAGAAAAGATATCTCGCTATGGCCTTTAATTCGACATCTAAGGAATGACTTTAATTTCGCGAAGCGGATTATAAAAAAGCGTAAACTGACCCAAACCAGGTTATACTCGTATAACTTGCCCCAGAATTAAAGACATTCCTTATAATTTAATGCAAGAGACAAAGATGCTAACCTTCGTTTATCAAAATGTACATACACTCGGAAAAATATAAGTCAACCAAGCCGCGCAATGATTTACTTAGCAACAGCGACACGAAACGTCTAGCTGCGAAGCCAAAGGTCGCCATCTTAGTTCTACGGAGCCTAGCCATTTATCAAAGTATTGTATCGAAAGTGAAGTTTATCATGATAAAAAATATGTGTAGACTATCCATGTAATGCGTATTTCGCTGCCCTTTAGAGATACAGATCGACTTTAAAGTCGCTCATCTCCGACAGATTGAGAAAATACGGGAAATTGCATTGTTTAGGCCTACCCAAAATAAATCTTCAAATATCAGAAAATGCAATAATTTACGGCTTTCAACTCTGTGAAAACTTCTACTAAACGAAAACTTACCCTTGTATGCAAATGTTGTCGCTAATAGTAAATCCGACACAAGAAAATATGTAAGTAAGTAACAAATAGCGATCCACATGTCAATGTGTCTGACGTCATGTGATAAAATGTGACGTATGAATTTTTGTTTGCTTTGTTGAAAGACGGATCAAGGAATGAAACAACGCACCCCCTCCTTTTTCCCAGTGAGAAATGTATTTCAAAATGAACAGGGTAATGCTTACTTGGCAAATCATTAATTCGAATGTATAATATCTTTGTTTTAATCTATTAATAGTATTATTCTACCGTACATACAGAGAAAGATGTTTTACAAAAGTGATTTGCGTACAAGTAGGCCTAGATGCTAATATTGACAACGAGAAAACGAAACGTGTATCAAACCGAAGTATCTTATTGTGCACGTTAACTTTCTACTCCATAGAATACTCCCTACTAACAAGTATTTATTCCAATTGAAAATTAAAGACTCTCCAATGTGCAGCTTTTGTGGTGTTCATATCGAAACATTAGAACACCTCTTTTTTGATTGCATACAAATAAAGGAGCTATGGTGTGATGGTGAACAATGGATTTTAGAACAGTTTCATATCCCTGTAAATTTTGACAAGCTCACTGTACTATTTGGTAAATACTGTAATAGACATATGTATAAAGTTCAAAACTTGATTTTGCTTATAGTAAAACAATATATTTTTTCTTGTAAATATCAAAGGAGTCCGCAAGTACATATATCTGCGATTAGAAAAATAGTTACGGACAGAATTGTGGTTGAGAAGTACTTGCTGCTACGAAACTGTAAATATGGTGAATATGAAACTCACTGGCAGAGAATATGTGAAAATCTATGTTAGTAATTAGGTCTATTTGTACTTTTTCATCAAATAGGTTTGTGCTTCTTTTTTGTGTTTGATCAATAGATATATTATATCTAGATCTATTATACTTATCGAAATTTGTTACCAAGAAAATAATACCTTTTGTACCTCTCTCTCTCTTTATCTCTCTCTCTCTCTCTCTCTCTCTCTCTCTCTCTCTCTCTCTCTCTCTCTCCTGAAAAAGATTTTTACATCATGCATATACTTACATAAAAGAATAAGGTAAATATGAAATATAGACAGTATTAGAGTTAATATTATTGAGTTCGTATTTTAAAATGAATTTAATATGATGTGAAAATATCCATCTAACCTATCTCCCACATGTATGCAACAGTGTATGTATGAAGTGAAAATTTTGTAAATAAAAAAATTATAAAAAAAACAACTTTCTATTCCATAGAACGCTTAAAACAGTGCTGTGATGTAAATTTAGAGAGAGAGAAAAAAAAAATAGTTCCGACATCTGGTTGTCAAGGGGGTGTGTCCCCATACCTAACCAGGTTATACAAAAATAACTTGCGTTCCTCAATTGGAAATTGACCAATCAGAGACATGGATACAATAAGAATTAAATTATTTAGATATATCGATGACGTTTTGTGTATTAACAATAATAACTTCCATCCATATGTCGATTTGATATATCTCTGTGAGCTCGAAATAAAGCACACTACAGAGTCGTCCACTTCTGCTTCATACTTAGCTATTCTATTGAAAGTAGACATTAACGGCAAACTGACAACTCAACTGTATGACAAACGGGGTGATTTCAGCTTCTCCATCGTCAACTTCCCATATTTATTTAGCAATATTCCATTATCACCTGCATATGGTGTTTATATATCTCAACTGATTCGATATGCAAGAGTTTGTTTTGCGTATATAGTCAGTTTTTAAATCGAGGTTTTTCTACTGACAAACAAGTTGATAGTAAAGGGGTTTCAACAGTTTCAATTGAAGTCAGCATTTCGCAAATTCTATGGTCGTTATAAGCATCTAGTTCGTCAATACAAGCTAGCATTGGGTTAAATGCTGTCTGACGTGTTTCATACCGATTTTTAAGCCGTTCTTAGCACACTTATTTTGACTGAGGATAACTCCGTTTACCTGATCAGGATATAGGGCTCACGGCTGGTGTGACCTGTCAACAGGGGATGCTTACTCCTCCTAGGTACCCGATCCTACCTCTGGTGTGTCCAGGGGTCGGTGTTTGCCCAACTATCTATTTTGTATTGCTTGTAGGAGTTATGAGATTGATCACTGTTCGTTATCTTCACGCTTCATGGTATATCACGCATATGGTCAATGCATTCGTGTAACAGGTGACATAACTTAAAAAGTGCCATACGTATTTTTTTAAAAAGGATGTTTAGGTAGTTTATAAAATCAATTCAATTGCAATTTAAATGTGTACATAAAATCTTGCTGACGTGTGAAAAACTCAGGGAATCAATATTTGCTTCCGATATTACACGCACGTGTACTGATCTAGTCTTACACACTGTGTAGAATGACATTTATTACAATCTAATTAAAATCAGATTCTATGATACGCTCACAATCACTATAATAGGATCTGACATAACCCCGTTGACCTTTTGTTTAGAATATTCATGAGAATTATCAACCAGTCAGATTGCGCCATACAGACAATGATGGTTATTCAGGCGGTTTCCGGCAATTCGTAAACAAGTTGTGGTAATCAGTTTCCCACGAAGTTTATTGCACATTATAAAATTGTATATTCTCACATAAGGAATTTTAAACTTTCGCAGTAATGTCTAATCTATTCTGTCCATACAAACAACAAAACGTACCAGATAAAGTACACACAAATCAAATTAATTGTGAATTGCGATTTATGTATGAATAGGGATGGGCACGATTTGAATAGTTTTCAAAATAGTTTACTTAAAACACGCGAGGAATATAAGGCCAGTCGACGTAAACGATGCATTGTGACGTCACATTTAACTGTGATATGTTTTCTGTCAAACCAAACAATCGCAGCCGTTTTCCTTGAATTCTAAACACCGACAGTTTCAAAGCCGACGCGCTGATTGGCTGATATAAAATGCATCTGAACATGACCCCTAATCGGGTTATGTCAGATCTTACGCAGAGTATACGGCGTGGATATAAGAAGTCTGATTTTAATTAGATTCACAATTATCACATTAACTAAATAACGTAAACACTTTCTTCTCATTAACGTCGATCTCTTTAAACATGGACCTATACCCATCCAGACATCACCAAAAATACACTGCCCCAACTATAAATAGCCACTGTCATTCCAGTGAAGCATATATTCCTTATGTCTATCCGACTTCCACCACATCATGTCCATGCGGAATTCATAGATCACTTCCGAATGAAAGATTTTGGTACGAGTTAATGTTTGCTGATGTATTGAGTTCTTGGTATGTATGGGTATCATCAGTTGTTGCTGTTGTCTGATTGCCATGACTCATATAATGTGGGGAAGAATTTTCGCCTCTCTTCATGTAATGCCTCCTTCAAAATATTTATAAAAACACTACAAAATTTATTAATTGTTTTTGCATTTAAAAAGTCGTGCTTGTAGTGTTCTTCCCTTATTTTCACGTTTGTTGATGAATTGATTCATTTTCTAGACAATAAAACTTTACCACATTAAAACCATAATTAGAAATGTACAGAATATATAAGCTGGGAACATGTAAACTATAATATATCTATTTTCTCCTGACTTCGTGATCTTATAGTATTCAAACTACAATTAAACATGCATAGAATATATTCGATTTGAACATGTAAACTATAATCTATCTATGTTTGTTTTCCACATTGTATATGTATTTTTAATTCCACTCTATATGGACTCCACACATCATCATTAATCATTTCGATGTGGTATATGGATAGAACATTGCATTTATTCATAATGCATTTTTTATTATGCAATAGGTGTTTTTAAGTATTTGAGTATCATTACCTTTATTTTACGAAACAGCAAATTTTAAAATGATTGTATTGTTACCTTGCAGCTATTAATACACCACATTGAAAAACGTTGAAGATTATAGATACGACAAGTCCAGTTATATAACCGTATGGGACATCACTCGCTGAGGAATCAGAGGGAGCTGGCATTAAAATAGCTACAAACAGATATAATGGAACAATAATCTGATTTTGAGGCATTTCTATTCTAATTTCAATTGTATCTTTAAAAAGAAAAATGCACTTGAAATCTTACTATTTACAGTATTAACATACAGAATATTAGCTATAAAATCGCAGTTTAACCAAACCTTTAGGGACCTTTGACATTATCTAGAAACGCTATCAACAGAGGCGCAGTTTAAATTGCGATCATAGCTCATAGTTTGTTCCAATTGATACAATGTAATGACGGTTATTTTTTATATCTAAAAGTAAAAGTGTGTGCAACTAAACATTTCAATTATATTCAAATAATATGTCTTAGGACGACAAATTTAGATATAGTTTATACACTTAAATCTATGTACAATATTTATAACTTAATCAGTTTACTTATGTTTAAATTCCTTCATATGTGTAACAAACAGGGACTGCATGTACTGTTGGAATAAGCACAGCTATGTTGTTGTACGCGATGGTAATATTTCAAAATTTAGATTTATCTGCCGAATTCATCAACGCGTTATGATGATTCGTCTTTGGAAATAGTTGAAATGTACATGTAAGGGTTACCATGAATGAATATAATTCCTGAGTTATGTATATGTAGAAAACGTTAGAGTTGAATATTATTTGTTTGTAAAACCACGAAAGTACAAACCGCTTTAACACTGTCATTTATCTGAAGATAATAGATAACAATAGATTAGACAAGAATACTTTCTTAATTCAGCCTATTCAATAAATAACCGTACATGTTTGATATCTTTAATCTGTGTAAAGTTCGCAGCATTCATTGATTTATGATAGTTAGAGACTTTGATATCCATGAAATTCAAATTCATTCAACGACAAAGTATCTACATCTCACCATTGGTACGGGTTGTTATATATGAAACATTACTAACGAGGAAAATAATTCAAATGAAATATTATTTTTCAAAATCATAATATTTGTCGAACCCTGGACTAAAATTCATTCCAGTTCAACATTGGGTCTCAAAAGGTAAAACTGAAAATGTGAATATAAACATGATCAGTCTCACAACCTGTAAGAAATACAGAATTAGGAGTTGGGTATACACGGACCTGCGGACATACCAGAGGTAGAATAAGGTGCCTTAGAGGAGTAAGCATCCCCTGTCAACCGGTAACATCAACCGTGAGTCATATACCTTGATTAAACAAGAGGCCCATGGGCCACATCGCTCACCTGAGTCACCTTGGTCCATATCAGAAGATTTTCCTTATCTATTTGCATGTAAAACCGTAGTCCCTATTATGGCCCCAAACCTACCCCTGGAGGCCATGGTTTTTGCAAACTTGAATCTACACTATGTCAGAAAGTTTTCATGTAAATATGAACTTCTTTGGCCCAATGGTTCTTGAGAAGAAGATTTTTAAAGATTTTCCCTATATATTTGTATGTAAAACTTTGATCTCCTATTGTGGCCCCATCCTACTCCAGGGGGCATGATTTCAACAAACCTGAATCTGAACTATATCAGAAAGCTTTCATATAAATCTCAGCTTTTCTGGCTTAGTGGTTCTGAAAAGAAGATTTTTAAAGATTTTTCCTATATATCTGTATGTAAAACTTTGACCCCCTATTGTGGTCCCATCCGACCCCCGGGGGCCATGATCTTAGCAATTTATAATCTGCACTATATCAGGAAGCTTTCATATAAATCTCAGCTTTTCTGGCTCAGTGGTTCTTGAGAAGAAGATTTTAAAAGATTGTCCTATAAATTTGTATGTAAAACTTTGATGCCCCCCTTGAGGCCCCATTCAATCCCCGGGGTCCATGATTTTAACGAACTTGAATCTGCATTATATAAGGAAGCTTTCATATAAATCTCAGCTTTTCTGGCTCTGTGGTTCTTGAGAAGATTTTTAAAGATTTTCCCTATATATTTGTATGTAAAACTTTGATCCTCTATTGTGGCCCCATCCGACCCCCGGGGGCCATGATTTTAACAATTTAGAATCTGCATTATATAAGGAAGCTTTCATATAAATCTCAGCTTTTCTGGCTCAGTGGTTTTTGAGAAGAAGATTTTTAAAATTTTCCCTATATATTTGTATGTAAAACTTTGACCCCCTATTGTGGCCCCATCCGACCCCCGGGGGCCATGATTTTAACAATTTAGAATCTGCACTACCTAATAAAGTTTATCTATAAATTTCATCTTTTCTGGCCCAGTGGTTCTTGAGAAGATTTTTTAATGACCCTACCCTATTTTTACCTTTTCTTGATTATCTCCCCTTGGAAGGTGGCCTTGCCCTTCATTCTAACAATTTAGAATTTCCTTTACCTAAGGATGTTTTGTGCCAACTTTGGTTGAAATTGGCCTAGTGGTTATTAAGAAGAAGTTGAAAATGTGAAAAGTTTACAGAAGGACAGACGGACGGACAGACGGACGGACGGACGCCGGAATACAGGTGATCAGAAAAGCTCACTTGAGCTTTCAGCTCAGGTGAGCTAATAATGGAGTAATCCGTAATTAAAATTAATGTGTAATGAAGAGTCCAACAAATGATATGAACCACGTCAGACAGCAATCGACCCAATGACAGATTGTATTGGCCAACTAAATCATTATAACGACCATGGATTTTCCGAAATGTTGACTTAACACGATACTGTTGAAACCCCTACATCAACTGTTTTGTCAGTAGCCTGACTCTATCTAAAAACTGATCATATGCATAACAAACCATTGCGCATCGAATCAGTTGAGACACAAACACCATATGTAGATGATAAGGGAATATTGCTAATTGAATATGGGAAGCCATCTCATTTATCATTTAGTTGAAATTTTAGTTCTCCGTTTTATCATAATGTAATTGGGATTTGAGCCTGCAACAGGATATCAAAATTCTGTTCACAGAAGTATTCAGATTGAAAAGCTATCATATTCTAGAGAATGAAGCATATCTACGTAAAATTGTATCTTCTTTTCAATCATAAATTTATCTATGAGTAACTGTAGAAAAGGAACACTGACCAAACTCATACAAAGTTAAGAGAAGGGCAAACACGGAACCCCGAACGAACTAAAGGTGAGATCATGTGCTTAACAGGAGTAAGCAACCCTTGTTGAATGACCACACCGCCATGGACTACATATCCTAAGCAGGGAAACAAGAACATT
Organism: Ostrea edulis; assembly: GCF_947568905.1. Classification (NCBI taxonomy): domain Eukaryota; kingdom Metazoa; phylum Mollusca; class Bivalvia; order Ostreida; family Ostreidae; genus Ostrea; species Ostrea edulis. The sequence goes on along the minus strand of NC_079166.1, from coordinate 59,631,240 downwards.
CATAGTCAAAATCACTGACTTAATAACGGTCTATCAGTTGGTATGAAACACGTCAGACAACCATCGACCATATGACACTTGTACATTTGTATATGCAAATTAGATCATTATAACAACCACATAATTTGCAAAATACTGACTTTAAACAAGATTGATGCAACCACCGTAACATTATTTTATTTGTAGGTAGCTTGCTGGTATAAAAATTAATATACACAGAACATGATCTAGAATTTTGAACCCGTTGAGATCCATAAAAACCATCGTTTGGTGATAATGGAATAATGCTACAGAATTATGGTGAGTTGACGATAGAGAAGCTGAAGTCATCTCGGTTGTCGTAAAGTTGACATCTATTTTCAATAAAATGTGCATGGATGAAGCTAAAAATATGCTTCATTTCCACTTTGAACACTTTATGTTTTCATAATAACCATTTCTAGAAGTAATGAGAAAAGTTGAAATGATCAAAATAAATTAACAAAATACCGATATTTCTGTCACATTTCTCTCCAGTGAATGACGTTTCACATCCCCCTGAACAAGTTCCGTTAAACCTGTTACACGTTGTTTTGTTAGCACAGTTGCCACTACATGCTTTTAGGCAATCCTCTCCATGCCATCCGAATGTACATTCTTTATGAAAAATTCAGTACAAATAAATACAACAACATATGTAACATCATTAAGTGGAAATGCATATCTGAAAACAAAATGTTTACATTTTTTAGTTAATCGCTGATACGTTTTCGCAGCAAACCTATTATTCTCATTTTTTATGGAAGTTCTTGTACTTATATTTTCAATAAGACTTTAGATGAAAGATGAAGGTGAAGGTAACGAACAGTGATCAATCTCATAACTCCTATAAGCAATACATCATAGAAAGTTGGGCAAACAAGGACCCCTGGACACACCAGGGGTGGGATCAGGTGCCTAGGAGGAGTAAGCATCAATTCTAAATGTACGTATGAGGTATCTAAAGAATTATACATCCAACAAAATCTAACATGTGTAATTAAATCAATAAGGAATAGATATTTCTTTTTATGATCAATTTAAGTTTACCCGTGGAACAGTTAAATCCCATCCATCCAGCACCACACCCCTTTGTACAGTTACCGTATCTGTGGTCGCATGACTGGTCTTTGCAGTTCGCATTGCATTTGTCAGAGCAGTTTTTCCCAAACACACCAGCGTCACAGGCTTGAAGAAGTAATGATCATAACATCAGTCTAGATAAAAGGTAAAAGGTAATTCTACAAATGATCATTTTTATCCCCGAAAATCCCCGATGATAATATTCAGGATGAAACATCTATGGCACAATAATAGTCCAACACTCCACAAAAGTGGACAACGCACGACTGGTAGGCAATGGGTAGCTTTGTATATATGAAAGGTAAAAATAACAGCGATTAATATCATGTGTCGTATAAAGAATATACAATGGACAGTAAGGAACTTGGACCCCCTGGAAACACCAAAGATGAGATCAGGTACGTAGGACGAATAAATATCCCCTATTGACTGGTCACACCAGCGTTGATCTTACTATTTTGATCAGGTATATGGTGCAATCCAAAGTCTAAATCCGTATATCAGAGATGAAGAACGGTCCAACAGTTGATATGAGACAGGAGGTATAACGTTCGACCTAATTTTGGCAGGTTTTATTTGCAATGGAGATCCTTAACAACGAATACAGAATTTGCAAAAGGTTGACGTGTGATCAAACTTTGCTCACGATGTTAAATAAACGTAAGTTTGCTTACGATAAAGTGCAGGGTTAGCTGAATTTGGTAAAATTACATGAGTGATGACATACATTTATCACAACGTTGACCTGTGTATCCATCGTCACATCCCATGACGCAGACTCCGTCAACAGGATCACATTTATCGTTTAGACAGGAGGAACATGCGTAAGAGCAGTGTTGACCATACAATCCATCTACACATTCTAATTTAAACATAATACATGTAACAGATATGGAATGTCTACATCTTTTTTAAAGTTTCAAAAATTGTATTGATAATTTATTGCACTACAATTTACATGATAAATTTTGTTTGTGCTGTACTTAAAAAGATTTTAAAAATGTAGCAATTGAGCAGTTCGTTCCCATCCAGCCAGTTTTACAACCAAAAGTACATTCACCACATACGTGATCACATGACTGGTTTGCACAATTTTACTACATTGCATTGAACAATTTTCTCCATACCATTGATCGTCGCAAACTTTAAAATAAATTTCAAATCTGAGTTTGGGTTTTTTTCCACATCAGTTTGAATTGATTCACTTTCTCAATTTGTTACTTTGAAAACAATCCGCATTTATTCGTTCTGAGAGATATTTCTAACTTACTTCTATCGCATTTCGACCCAGTGTATCCGCTTCTGCATCCAGTACTACATTTTCCGTCAATGTGGTTGCAATCTATATGAATTTTGCAAAATTCACTGCAGGTTTCTGAACAGTTAGGACCATACAATCCTTTCTCACAAGCTATAAAAACACACATTTTGTATACACAGTACAAGAATTAAGGTAAATCTGGTATCTTCTAATAATGAAAGTATTGAGTTATCATGTTTCGACTAATAATGATGAAAGACAGGTATTTCCATTTCTTACAATTTTTGATAAAAAATATCCTCTGTATGTTTTAAATAAGTGTGTCTTAAAGAGATATTTTGGATTACCTTGACTACAATTTAATCCTATCCAACCGGGTTTACATCCGCCTAGGCAGTTACCCGTGATATAATGACAGGATTTGTTGATACAGTTTGTATAACATTCCATAGAGCAGTTCTTGCCATACCAGCTATAATCACAACCTTAGAGGAAGTGAAGGTATGTAAGTGTAATGACTGAAGTTTTAAGACTGAATAAAATCAGTATGATATTCAATATATTAATGAAACATTTTTCTTTTATGTTTCATTTTATTTACGTTCTCTACACAGTTGCCCTTTGTATCCATCATCACACCCAAAGACACAAACTCCAGTTACATGATCACATGTATCTGCTAGACAATATGAACTGCAGGTGTCTGAACAATTCACGCCGTGATGTCCATCAGGACAAACTAAAACATAATGAACTTGTGTTGAATTCATAGCAACATAGCAATCTTTTCTTTTCTGCTAAATTAGAGGCATTGAATAAAAATATTATCCTCAGTCTGGTCACACACCGGAACCAAAATTGCTCAACCTTTTATTAGAACACACTAAAGAAACACAGGCTGGTAATAGTTAATTGCCTTCAACCGATAAAACATTTCTAAACTTACATTAAAGATGTATTTTTTAAATGAGCTATTTGTTCCAATAATGATTGATTCGTTTCTCGTAATTACAATTACATAACATACCTTGACTGCAGTTTGAACCTATCCATCCTGCATTACACCCACCACTGCAATGACCCTCGACATGGTGACAGGAATTGTTTATGCAGTTAATACTACATTTCGCAGAACAATTGCCACCAAAGAATCTTTGATGACATCCTTTCATAATATAAATTAGAATCTAAGATCATATAAGGATTATCCTTACAAATTTCAATACTATTTTCTTTCATGTAATTTTGTTTAAAATGTTACTAGAATACAGACCACTCCTTGAAATTATTTTCAATATACACCGGAAATATAGTTTCTTTCTAGTTGATGTTTGATATAAGAACTCCTCAAAAAAGTAAAAACAGTAAATACAATATCTACAGATCCAGGTAGTTGAATGAGATACAAAACTTGTTCCAAAATATTTATTTACACATTTGATGTTCCGTGATATAAATTTACAAGCAGAATACGGTGCACGTTTAACATACTTTCATTACAGAATGATCCCTGGTATCCGTCCTTACAGCCCTTGTTACAAAATCCAGTTTCGTGATAGCACTCTTCATTCAGACATTTATAATTACAAGCCGTAGAACAATTTTGTCCGTAAAATCTTTCAGGACAGGCTGAAAATAAAGCTTCATTACTGTCAGAAATATATATATATATATATTTAGGGAAGCGTGTGAAATATCACTGGTTGAAGACATTTGGTAGTTTTTGTTTGCAAGATGTGTTCGTTCGAAAAGTGTACGTATAATACTTGTTTTGATACCATTGAACACTTACTATTGTTACAAAGGCTTCCTGTATACCCAGGTTTACAGCTCTGACACTTTCCATTTGTTTTATCACAGGGTACGTTATTCAGACAGTTGCCACTGCATGTGGAGATACAATTAAGGCCATATCTTCCGTCTTCACACGCTAATTAAATAGAAAAAAATGTTGCACAATAAAACAACAAGGTAAGATCAATATAATTTAAATTCCGTGGTTTTGTTATCATCCAACTGTAGGTTATTTTTTTCAATCAGTGTATGATGAAAAAAAAAAACCAACGGCCAATCTTATATATATGCAAGGTGAATATAACGAACAGTGATCAATCTCACAACTCCTATAAGCAATACAAAATAGATAGTTGTGCAAACACGGACCCCCGGACACATCCTTTATAGGATACAAAGTTAAGATTATGTTTGGAATTCCATTAGATAAGGAGGAGACTTTGAATAAAGTATGATCTATATATCAATATTATACATGTATATATATAGCTGCTATGTAAATATTTATCAATTCAATAGAGCAACAAGCATACAATCTAAGGCTTGATATGAATATTGGACTCTAAATAGTACACCGTTTAATACCATGTACTGTAATATAGATATAAATATATTAGAAAACCAGTACCTTTATCACACTGTACTTCTTCCCATCCGTCTCCACACCCATTGTCACAATTACCACTTATGTGATTACACGATACTCCGTCCCTGCAGTGTCCAAGACACTCAGATCCACATTCCATGCCGTAGTACCCATTGGGGCAAGCTGTTGTCGAGAAACAATGAACTATTCAAAAATATATCAACTATTTAATGTCATGGACTTCGATATAGAAACACATGTAAGAAAGTGCATGCCATGATAACAATATTCTCCTTGTCATCCGTCTCCACATCCATTTTCACAATTGCCACTTATGTGGTTACGAGATATTCCGTCCCTGTAATCTCCCCGACAAACAAATGGCTGTTGACGAATAAAATTGTATATTCGTTGTCTGAACTCTATATCCTTACATATTACAGAGAGAGAGAGGGGGGGGGGGGGGGTAGAGAGAGAGAGAGAGAGAAAGACCACAAATAAAAAATCAAACCATACTTTTCTTACAGAAGTTCCTTGTCCAACCAACAGTACAACCAAGACAGGTTCCATCAACAATATGACATATTTTTTCCTGACAGTTAGATGGACACATCATGTCACATTCCTGTCCATAGCGTCCGGGCCTCAGACAACCTTGTAAAACATAATATAAAAGACCGAACTCACCAACCATATAAATAGTTTGATTTTATCAAAAATTTTAAATTGTTAAAATAACAATCTATAATATAAATTAACTTTTTTCTTTATATTATGCATACAATTACTCATAATTATATCAATGCATTGCTATAAGTTTGTGGTAATTCGCCTAAAGATGATGACGCCTCGATAAGACAGAAAAAGTTAAGATAGCTTCATATTCATTGAAAGTCAGCATTTCGCAAATTTTATGGTCGTTATAAAAATTTAGTTTGCAAATACAATCTTTCATTGGGTCAAATGCTGTCTGACATGTTTTATGCCGATTGTTAGGCCGTTTTTTGGCACACTGAATTTGACTACGGATAAATCCGTTGACCTGATCCAAAAATAGGGCTCACTGTGGGTGCGACCAGTCGACAGGGGATGTTTCCCCTTTGTAATACCTGATCATACCTCTGGTATAGCCAGATGTCCGTGTTTGCCCAACTCTGTATTTTGTATTGCTTATAGGAGTTATGAGACTGATCACCGTTCGTAATTTTCACATTTCATTAGAAAAAATTGAATTTTTATTAAACAGCATAATACAAATATAAAAATGTTTGTGAAAATGACAAACTGGTAATGTTGACGTTTTCCGTAACTGTTACTTTTATAGATATCGATAAATAAACTGTGGATATCAGCGAAATCATTATATGATTGACATACAATAGAGGGAATACCAAATGTAACGTCAGCGTTATTGCCTTTGACAGTATTTTAAAAGATATATATATATATATTTATACTAAATGTTTATTTATACTAAATGTAAAGCTTCTGAAGATTTGAAATGAAAGCGCTAAAGCTTTACTAAACGTCTTCGTGTTTCATTTTTATTTTTTACCTATACTTTTACCGATCATTTGGGAAAAGTAACTATTATCTATCTATCTACATATATATATATATATATGACGTTATCCGACGTTAACATTAATGGATTATGAAATGTTGTAACAAATACATTTGTTAACAGTATTACAAAAAATAAAATTTGTTCATTGTTATTTTTTATTAGTTTTTCATATATTAAATAATGCAGTTTCTTTTTGCTGCAAGTATATATATATATATATATATATATATATATATATATATAAGTGGTTGTCATTGAAAAAAAATAACAGTTTTTGGTATCAAATATTATACTAAATTTCTTATTTTACCCGGTGAATAAAATTCCTTCAAGAGATATATAACTTTTTTGGCAAAACCTATAACATCATATGAAGATGGACACTATAACTTAGTCAAAGCTGAAAAGAACAATATAACAGTCCGTGATCAATTTCATAATTCCTGCAAATAATTCAAAATGAAGAGTTGGGCAAACAAAGTCCGCTAGACACAACATTGGTGGGATCAGGTGACAATATAACGTCAGAAACATAAAGATGAAAACATATTGTACCAATGTACGCCTTTGGTATGTGAAGGTGGGGAATAATGAAATTAAAATGTGGTAAACATTTATTATTTCAAAGACGGTGTCCATGATATCTAGGCTTTTACGCAGTTCTAGGAATCAATAATTTATACTGTTTTCGTGTATAGTTTAAATAATGACTGATTTTGTGACGCCATGCTCCAAAATAGAAATTTGTAGTTGGGATATGATTATGCTTATGATTCTTTGTTTTTGACTCAACAAAGAAAATATTCAAATTGCATTGAAGGACGTTCGAATGTTAGGATCGCAAATTGATATTGTTAACCGTAGCCCTTATATAAACAATATACGATTTAAAAAGACGAACACAAAACATTAGCAATGTTTTTCTTTATATATTCCTGGCAAGTACAGTGTACTTCTATGATTCGACTTTGGAAAAGTGAAAACCACTCATACTAAGCACGACCACATTGGATTCCTTTTTTTTTTAGTATAACGGATTCAATTATTTCACAAATACATGAGATATATAGGAACTACATTGATGTATGATAGTGCAAACATTACCCAGAACGATCACTTCACATAGTTCTGTAAGAGACTTCATTTCGTAACCAGCGGGATAATGTACTCCTGGCAGTCTTTCGTTGTAAAATATAACATAACGGCCGTGACTGACACAGGTAGTGCTAAAGTCCAAGGGAGGCAAATCTGGTCCGTCCTTGTAACACAGATAGCCGTTCTCAATGTTAGATGTGTTTGATACATACAACGAAAACCCTGCCATTCTTCCTCTTTGTCGCATTTCTGAAATATATGCATTGGCGCTGTATGAGTTCTGTCTAAAATTAAAAACAAGAAGAAATTAATCTTTAATAACATGTTGTGCATCAAGTATGATTTTATTTCTTTACTGATTGGTTTCCTGTAGAATATATTGGTTATTTAATGACGTATAGGCGACTCCAATAACTATTGAATGACTGTTTAAGTTCTCTAATAAGTTCGAATAATCTTTAAGTTCATAAGCATATGGTCAACAATTTTATGTTTAAACTATGAATGTATCGAAAAAAAATATTTCCACCTGTAACTAGCTGCGGAAATAGCTCGTGGTAGGGGTAACAGTGGAGTAAGTCACGGAACTAATAATATAACCGTTAAGATTGCTTAGATTTACTGCCCAACATTTCCCGTGCATCACTCAAGTTTCAAACTTGTTACTTGTTTTCTAACTACGTGCCCCGAGTGCCATATGAATATATATATATATATATAAGATATATATATATATATATATATATATATATATTTATATATATATATATATATATTTATATGGCACTGTGACAGGACTGCTAAAACCCTCAGTGTCTGAGCTATATTTGCATAATTGACATCTGAGGTCTGAGCATGTTTTGAAACCTCCATTGGGTAAAGGGTTATCCAGTTTGGTCCTTACTATCATGTCCTTCAGGTTTTTGGGGCTTCTGAAGGATGCCATCCGTGGTTCCTTAAAAACACCAGCCATTCGTTTGTTGGCATGCAGAATGGGCAGGTGATTTTTTTTAGATTACCGCTGATGTTCTTGATGTTGGGATGATACGTAGTGACCAATGGAACCCTGTCATTCTGAGGTTTTTCTTTATACTGGAGGATGGATTGTCGGTCCTGTATTGACACACACACACACACACACACACACACACACACACACACACACACACACACACACACACACACACACACATACGTGCATAATGCCGAAACTCACTACACAAGACTTTACACCTGAAACTCACTACACTATGTTCTAGTTATGCTAACCAGAATATAAATTCATTTTTACGTAATGTGGGACATCTGTATATTGTTCTGATACTTGAAATATAGAAAAGCCGTCTCTAAAAATATTGAATTTACACCGGATACCTACGACACGGTGTCACATGACTCATGTGAACACACACGGGAAACTCACTACAGAGTGTTTAAACGTGATATATTACCCGAAAGTCACTACATTTAGTCTGGCGATTGATTGAGAGCACAGGAAACTCAAGCATTTCAACCATTTTCAAAAAAACAAACAAAAACCCAACAATTTTTATTTTACAGTATCCCCCTTTACAGCAAACAGGACTATTCCGGATACTAAAGTAAAGGGGGGGGGGGTCTTTACTTTGGTATACGGAATAGTCCTGTTCGCTATAATTTACATGTGTTTATTGAAATAAAATCCCAGTCTTTTATGCATTGTTTTACTTCAGTTTATCACAAAATATTATCCGGAAAGTTGGTACCTTTAAAAGAACTAGTTTTTTTTTTTTTTTTTTTTTATTTCAGACGATATGGCTTCTCGGCCAGTGCATGAGGTTGTGTTTAGCAATGAATATTTTCATATTTCAATGACTTCATATCCGAAGAAGAGCCTCGGTTTGAAGTGTCACATTGTAACCTATATATTTGATCATAAGTTATATTAATTAAAGGTATTTGATGTTCTACCAAGGAGTGGATGCAAGGGTTGGAGGACGTGTACCAATCCTCAGAGGCAATGGGTCTGAATAGTCCGGCGTTATGCCTTCAGTGCGTCCATGGTTAAGCCCTGGTGGGGCCTGGGATGACACAACTGGTGTTGTAGCGTATACCCCCTTCAGTAGGTTCATCCTCCGGAAAATCTGCTTTATGCCTAGCCATTTAGTAATTACTTTCAGAGAATTTAGGATAATGGAGGATCCAGATGAATATTTACGTCCTAGGTTGAAAATTTAAAACGTTTCTATTTACCATTTTATTAATCGTCTATCATTGTATGAAAGTCCTTTTAAATTGAGATTAAACTATTTTTTTTTATGTGTTTGGTATAAAAGTAAGGAAAAACTCCTATTTTTTTCCCCGACATAAATTTTGAAAAAGGTTCATTTATCATTCGACAATATAGAGACTTTCATCGAATCACGAATACTGGTTCAATATCCGTTTTTAACATTTTCTATGTCACAGTATAAGTTGGATTTTATAATATGTCCTGTGTTACACAATAATATCAAATAAAAATAAGGTCTGATGAAAAGACGAAGAGTGGATATTGAAAATGTACATATACAGTAAATGTATTCGTCTGCTCATGCATTGTGTCCTTGTACAGAGTACAAGAATAGCTTTTCCCCCAAGCTATTTACCCCCCCCCCCCCCCCGAAATTCTGGCTATAAAGCAACCCTACCACATCCACCGGAAACCTGGTTAACTATCAGTATTACCCCTAAATAAATTTGGCTATATAGCAAAATGCATCTTATTAAAAAATGATCCTTCATAAGCGCAATGAGCATTCAATTCAGTAGTTGAACGACTGCCAAAAGAATTTATCCCTTTAATCAATATATCAAAGATATTAATGAAATTGCAGCCAACCACGTATGTGTATTGTAGGGAAGTTTCACTACTAGGGTTAGGGGATATAGCCACCCCTCAAAGGGGGTGACTCACTAAATGCCATAGCCAGTCTTCCGATGGAAATCCAGACCAATCACGAAGGAGGGAGGCTCACTATTGATAAGTGTGGGGTGGGGGTGGGTGTGGGTGGTCTAACTATATTGCCAGACTCCTCCGGGGGAGGGGGGCTTACTATATATAGCCAATTTTCCGGGGGGAGTCTCATTATATAATACCGGTAATTAATATTAAGCAGATCTAAACAAGGTGTTCAGTTTATGAATCACCAAATCAACGTAAACTCAAATAATTCAAGACATCTTTAAGCATTTGAAAATGTCAATTCATTTGATGCGCGCAACAATTCAATTGAAGATCTCTTCAAATAATTAATAATATCTACTATTCTAATTTCTAGCGCGCATTGATTAAATTGTTTATATTGCTCTGATACTTAAAATATAGAAAATCCGTCTTTAACAAAATTGAATTTTCACCTGATACCCACGACACCATGTCACATGTGAACACACACCGGAAACTCACTACAGAGTGTATAAACTTGATATATTACATGAAAGTCACTACATTTAGTCTGGCGGTTGATTGAAGGAATTAAAAGGGAACTCAAGTGTTTCAACCACTTCTCAAAAAACAACTTTTTGGGGAATTTATATAAATATCAGAGAGAGAGAGAGAGGGGGGGAGAGAGAGAGAGAGAGAGAGAGAGAGAGAGAGAGAGAGAGAGAGAGAGAGGCTGTCTAGTGTTTTGTCAGTTGAACTAAAATATACTCTTCTGTAACAGAAATTAATGTTAAAAAGATTTGAAAAAGGTTTTCAGTCTAAGAAGCTAAATTCAAGATAAGTTTAATCATTTGAAGATATCATCAATTCATTTGATGCTTGCAACAATTCAATGAAACATGTTCAGATAATTACTAAAATCTACAATTCTGAATTATTGCGCGCATTGATTGAATTCTTTATAGCATTGAATACTTTGATGAGTTGATTAGGCTATAGTTGAATTGTTGTTCTCTTCAAATGAATTACTGATATCAACAATTGAATTGATGCCCTTCACAATTTAATTAAAAAAAGCTTTAATTCAATTACTGTGTGTAATAATTTAATTATTGCTCTCTTCAATTGAATTGATATTTATTCAATTGATGCATGCAATACTTCTTCTAGATACAACAACTATCTAATTAGATCTGTCTTGAATTCATTATATTAATTGAAGTGTTTCTCTCTATATAAGAGTTGATGTGCTCATTAATTTCTTGTACAAATATCGTTGTAAATAATTAAGATATTTTCAATTGAATTAAAGAGATTATTAAATCAATTATACGGAGCTCAAAATCACATGCCGCGCTGAAGTATTGCAGTCATCAGTTAAATAAATGCGCGCAGCAAACCCATTATTGTTCTCATACATTGAATGGATGGGCAGCGCGCATTATTTAATATGTGGGCGCAATAATTGATGTGAACACCTAATCAATTGATGAGAACAATGATTGATTTGATGCGCACGTCAATTGATTATTACGGGTAATAATTGAACTGATCTTTTTATCTGAGTTTTTGTTAATTTGGCGCTCCTTATCAGTCACACTTGTAATATAACCAATGTTGCATTCAAAGGCGTCTGTATCCTGGATGTCCTTTATGTCGAAATACGACCCCAAATGCCATTTAAAGGTGACCATAAAGGAAATATTCCTGGTTATATGACAGTGTACTACAGTGCTTTGAAGATCTTTTTTTTTAAATATCTGAATACAGACACTGCTCAAGTCACAGGAAGAACTTGTACCAAGGACTTTTAAAAATACTGTATGTCCCTGCATCCATCATGAATCTGATCGTTCAGAGTTCAGGATTTTTCTTTCGTACTACTCTTTCAGCAATCTATCAAGAGATACTGAATTCATAAGACTCTATTAATTGTCTTGATTTTTCATTAGTATTTGAGAAGACACTGAGTAAAAATACTCCTAATCCAATTTGTCACTTGCGAAGTCCAAACCTAATGAAAACTACACCAATTTTAAGACCTCTTTAAAGCAAAGTACAATCAACTGCAAAATATAGGTGTACATATTTATTTCATAAGCATACAAAGCTGATCAATTTAGCTCAAAAAACCTCATATGATGTAAATAAAGCTACTCTTTAGTCTTAAAACAGCAGACACTTAATGTTCATTCATATTTGAAATTTGAGTTAGCTATCAAACTTGAAATATCTATTGAATATAAATGAAAACAAGTTACAAGTAAGAGCGTGGTACTATCAATTACATTATAAGTACATTAGTGTTAAACTGCAATTAGTTTTAGTTAAATACTGTTATATTATCTTAGTATATTCATTCAGTCTTTCAATCGCACATGAATATAAGGCCTTGGAATACCATTAAACTTTTTGTTCAATTCAAGATATAGATGGAGAATTATTTCATGTGTACTGCTGTTGATTATATATTTATCAATTTTGAATGAACCAATGTATGGTGTACAATGAATGACAAATGCTGATAATACATCTTGTATATAAAACTAGTATCAAAACCATTTACAAGAAAGATTTAAGAAACATATATGCCCTCCATATTACAATATTGAAAATGATCATTTAGAATGTCTGTAGCAAAAGTTACAATGTATCTATTAGTCAGAGGCAACCATTATATGTGATCTCTAAAGGTACTGAGCAGATATTTTCAAATAACCAGTTATTTGAGTCCTGACCTTTGACCTTGAGAGTTTAAAACCAATGGGAGCCATATATTATTTAGGCGGCACCAGACTACCAAGTTTGATGTTTGTCAAACAAGGGTTCTCAAGATACTGAATGGACAAAATCTGATGTCCAGAGTAGTTTGACCATTGACCTTAAAATGAATACTAGATATCTACACTTATGATGTGTCAGTGTACCAAGTTTGATGTCTGTCAAGAAACGCAAACTCAAGATATTGTGTAGACAATACCTATGTCCGTAGTATTTTGACCATTGACCTTGTGACTTCAAAATCAAATGGAGTCATCTACTCCTTAGGTAGAACCAGTGTACCTGATTTGATATCTGTCAAGCAAAGAGTCCTCAATATATTGAGCAGACAATATCTTGTCATGTCCAGTTTGACCCTTGACCTTGTGACCTCAAAATCCATGGGGTATCTAATTCTTAAGGAAAATTAGTGAACCAAGTTTGATGTCTGTCAAGCGAATGGTTCTCAAATATTGAACAGACGGTATCTTACTATGTCCAATTTTACCTTCAACCTTGGGATCTGGAAATCAGTAGGGGTCATCTACTCTCTAGGGGCAACCGCTGTACCAAGTTTAGTAACTGTCAGGTAAAGGGTTGGTTCTTTAAATATTCAGTGGACAATATTTTATTATGTACAGTTTGACCTTTGTCCTTGTGACTTCAAAATGAATATGGGACATATACTTCTTAAAGGAAACCATCTACTTCTTAAAAGAAACCACCTACTTCTTAAAAGAAACCAGTATACCGAGTTTGATGTCTGTCAGGAAAGCGTTCTCAAGATATTGAACAGACAATATCTTACTGTGTCCAGTTTGACCCTTGACCCTGTGACCTGTAAATTAATATGGTTCATTCACTATCTAGGGGCAATCATTGTACCAAGTTTGGAAACAGTCAAGCAAAAGAATTCATTAGATATTGAGCAGACAAGATTTGCTCTACACACCGAATTAGTCATGTAAAACAATATATACGTCCCCTCTCTTTCAAATGGAGGGGGCATAAAAATTGGATTAACTCTTTGTAACACGTACTCTGCCAGGAAGTAATATTTTTAACAGCAAACTTTCCACGACACCATGTTAAACTGGACAGCGATTTCTCCTTCCAAATGGATTTTAGACAGTCAACCTGAGCCAGAGTTTTTCCTAGTTTGATGAAAGTCTCAAATTGTCTTTACAAAGCTGCCTTTTCTGCAGTGGTCCAAGTGTGGCACTGAACATTGGCTGTAATAAAGAATGGACAGTACATATCACTTGTAACAGTTGTACAACAGTTTCTTGAAAGATTGTCCAACTCATTTTCTCTATCATTAACCATAACTTAAAGTAAATGATTTCAAATCAATAATATATTTTTTAAATGTTCTATCCTAAACCTTTATTAAACTACCAATAGATATTTAATATAAAATAAGAATATTGATAAAACTGATGTATGCTCCCCAAAATACATCTCACCTGAATGAACTATTTCAAATAACAAATGATTCACACAATGCTCAATAAATGTTGATATATTGTTGGAATGAAGGTTTCTATATCATATATAAGGTATATGTTGAGTGATGTTGACCTTTACAAAATGACCTTGAGTGACCTTTGTCTGAAAGCCATTTGCCTATTACCTATCTGCACGATTTATGATCCATACTTGTTTAAAAACTAATGAAATAAGGCACTTTTCCTTATATATAAGGTGTATATTCTGAGTGAGCCTGACCTTCCCAAAATGACATTGGTCCAAAAGTCTGGTCATGAGTAAACTTTGAGTAGAGTAACAGAAAAATATGACTGTCCAAAATCCCAGCATTTAATTGATGCAGCCTAAAGAACATTTGACTTTTGAGTCATGTGACCATGACCCTCTACAAATAACCTGGGCATAAGGTTTATGACATACTTCTTGGCTATAAGCAGCCTCTGTGTCAAGTATGACTTCTCCATGCACCTCTAACTTAGAATATTAACATTTCTAAGACTTCATAATCTGAAACTCCTAAACTGTGCCCCTAAACTTGTCTGAATGACTTGTGTTCAGGGTCATGACATTTCTTTGATCATATTTTAATTAATCTTGTATAATATTCTAAAGTTATTTCATAATAAAATTACATTATAGAGAAGAATTTTGCATTGCACACCCAGAAACCTTGACCTAGCTTGTCCAAATGATTATCATCTGATGCTGGTTGTTGCACATTCTTTGAACACAAGCAACCTCTGCACCTAGTATATTATTCTCCTGTTTATCTCATCTTGCAATTTATGGCAAGGACAAACAAGATGTGTTTGTGAAACACAAATGCCCCCGATAATGGCCAATCCTGAAGATGGCCAAGGTCAAAAGGACAAATATCTTGGTACCAGTAGAAAGATCTTGTCACAAGAAATGCTCATGTACAATATGAAAGCTCTAATATTTACCATTTAGAAGTTATGACCAATGTCATTTTTTTCTCAAAAAGTAGGTCAAATGTCAAGGTCAAAAGGTTTAGTACCCACGGAAAGGTCTTGTCATAAGGAATACTCATGTGAAATATCAAAGCTCTAGCTCTTACTGTTCAAAGGTTATTAGCAAGGTTAAAGTTTCAGACAGAATGACAGACAGGACAAAAACAATATCCCCCCCCCCCCGATCTTTGATCTAGGGGGCATAAAAATATCTGTAATCTTGTCCAAATGACTCTCTGCTAAGGTCAGGACATACCCTTGAGTTAAAGCAAACAAGGCTCAAAATTTTTTCTAATTTCAAAGAAACAACAAAATGATCTAAATTAAGTAAACTTTGTCCAATCATTATGAAAACCCTAGGTGCAGATTTTTATATGTCTTTATGATTTGAGAGAGTGTACACATTTTAAGAAAATTCCATTAGCTAGTCTCCTAAAATGAGTACAGCCAAAATTATGCCTACAGACAAATCGACAGACAGACAGACCAACAGACAGACATGGCGATTCTAATATACCCTCCTAAACTTCATTTGCTTGGGAATAACAAAATATAATACAAATTATGACATACAAATACCTCGCTTTTTTCTTCCCGACTTCCTAGATGAGCTAGGGTGCCTTAGTATCTGCATTCCCTCTGAATATAGTCTACAACATTGAAGAGATAAAGCTTTAAAATTTTTGTACTGCTGTAAGTTACTATTAACAAAATGTAAATGAACTTTAAATATGTAATATACATATCGCGTTTTCCAAACACATAAACAAGTTACTGCCACCCTGTGTATATGGGGACTCAGGCAAGTGTTGATGTCTCTATTTGAGTGAAATCCAATAACAAGAATATTAGTAATTACTTCCCCAAACTGCATCTAACCAATGAAGTTGAACTACTTCATGTAACAAATGACTTGCACAATGATATATAACTTTTGAAATAAAGGTTCTTTTCTATATAAGGTACATGTTGAGTGACCTTGATCTTTCCAAAATGATCTTTAGTGACCTAATCATTTGAAAATTATTAAGTTGCCTATTTAACTTATCTGTGTAATATATGGTCAATACCTGTTCAAAAACTTTTTCCTTGTTAAATATAACCTTATTTTATTACCTAACATTTTGTCTTCACGCCGCACAACACAGTACACGTTAACATTATTTCACATTAGGAAATACTGGTCCAATCATTTTAAATATTGAATGTTTTTAAATCTTTTTTTTTTAAATGCATTCATTATTTCTAAGTTACATTTTAATTTCTGAGGTGCAGGGTGGTGAGTAGGAATGTTATTTTTGAAATCATCACAATTGAATCATATCAAGATTGTGAAATTAAATTCAACATGCTTTAAACCAAATTTCAATGTGTTGATTGAGAGACAAAAGATTTTTGAAATCCAAATATAAACTTTGAATATTTTAGAAAGAGATAACAATGTTAAAAAGTTCTTGGATATCAACATGGTTGGTTACTACAGGCTTCTCAAAAGAATTGATCACTTTGTATTGACATTGAAACTTACTTAACAGTTTAAGTGTGTGAAAAATCTGTATTGACAATGAAACTCACTACATGTGTGTGATAAATCTGTATTAACATTGAAACTCAATATATGTGTGTGATAAATCTGTATTGACATTGAAACTCAATATATGTGTGTGATAAATCTGTATTGACATTGAAACTCAATATATGTGTGTGATAAATATGTATTGACATTGAAACTCACGTGTGTGATAAATCTGTATTGACATTGAAACTCAATATATGTGTGTGATAAATCTGTATTGACATTGAAACTCAATATATGTGTGTGATAAATATGTATTGACATTGAAACTCACGTGTGTGATAAATCTGTATTGACATTGAAACTCACTACATGTGTGTGGTAAATCTGTACTGGCATTGAAACTCACTACATGTGTATTGATCTGTACTGACATTGAAACTCACTACATGTGTGTGATGTGTACTGGCATTTAAACTCACTACACGCATGTGATAAATGCGTACTGGCACTGAAACTCATTACATGTGTGCAAATGTGTACTGGCACTGAAACTCACTGCATGTGTGTGATAAATATATATTGACATAAAACTCACTGCATGTATCAAATGTGTTCTAACATTGAAACTTGCTACATGTGTGATAAATGCATATGTATATTGGCATGATATCACGTGTGCATTGCATGTGTGTGATAAATGGAATCCTTCATTCGTATGAATGGGAGATAGGGAAATTCCACCGAGGGGACAAGATTTGCAGTCTAGGACGAGGCTTTGCTGAGTCTTAAGCAGCGAATCTTGTTCCAGAGGTGGAATTTCCCTATCCCACATGAGCAAATAATAAAGTGTTATTTTTCTCACATTTTATCAGTTCAGTACTTTAATTCAAGAGCTTTGAGAAAATTCAAAATTATTGAAATCCTTCTTTGAATATATGCAAAAATTAATTACACAGTATGAAGATCTCAGCATACCTGAAAATGGTTTACAATATAAGTGTAAAGTACAAAACCCAAGGTTGTCCATAAAAAAGCTATACATACTATATATCAAATTGAAATTTGAAGAAAACAATACAAACTATTTTTCTTTATCGTGTAATGTAAATCAGAAAATATACGACATACATATGTACATCACAAGCAAAGATATGTCTTAGCAGTGTAAGACAGAAAAATCGTGTATGGCTGTCTCACATGGGTTGAGTTGGTCTGACACTAGTGATTATGTGAGAAAGATGTATATTGCCTTATACTGGCATGAGACTCACTATTAATATATAATCAATTGAAATAGAGTCTGTATATTGATGAAGCAAACTAAAGGTCAATTTCATTTGTCCAAAACTGGTGTACACTGCATTGCATACGTTATAAAACTGGTGTAAAACAACGCATTGAAAAATAAAATAAACTGTCGAAAACAAAAATATGGCAGAACATGTTATTTTCATTCTTGCCACTTTTATAATATATTCAAATCATCCAAATCCTTGACATAATTCACAGAGATCCCATAAAAGCATGAACATGATACATGCATGCAAACTATATAAACGGTGAAGCTGTTATGCATGAATTCTCATATTTTCAGTTGATGTTAATTTGTTAATCACCTCATATACCCTGACAAACTAGACAGTGATTCCTTATATTTATGTTCCCAGAACTTAGGGTATACTCTGTTCTCAATAACTATACAAGAGATCCTTTATATGCAATCTTTTTAAGATGATTGTACGTACATGTATATCATTTGGATGTGCAGAAAGATAGTATTTTAGTCTGAATGTGCATGCATTGGATTTTGGTACACTAACTTGGGAATCAGTCTAAATTTTTTGTTGTTCTTTGAGATTGTTTAATATTCATATTGTAGGCATTTATTAATTAAGACTTGTAATTTTTAAGATTTTTATTTTTAAGATATTTTTAAGATATTTATTAACTGATCTGCATGTTCAAAATGACCAATCTGCACATGCATGCAAAATTTCATTTTGATTGGATTTAATACTAAAATGTCTGTAACTTTCTTATGAATAAAGTGAATGAGTTGATATATCACAGCATAGTAGATAGTATGTGTATCTATAGATTGGTGTAATACAAAAATGCCAACACTCAGTATATGCATATCCTGTCTTTTGAAGGTTCTATATTTTTTCTATATTTCAAGGACCATAATGTTTATGTTTTTCATTAAATTCTTCTGAAGTTGAGGATTTTAGTATGTCTTGGTACTTACAAATTGGTATGGTTAAAATTACTAGCCAGCATGTGCATGCACAATTGTGCTAAATTTTGATTAGACAATTTCAAAATCTCCACAGCTTTCTTATATATGATGCAAACATGAAATTCAAACTAATTATGCTAATCATATGTACATGATACAAATACCTGTTGGATGACATCAACAGAATTACAGATTGACATATGCACATAACGTGCATTGCTTTCTTTCATTTTTTGGTACTGAAATGACCACAACTTTATTATTAAAGGGTAATTAAATTAAAATGATTTTTTGCTGTTGATTTACAATATGAATACCTACACATGCACACGTCAAGCATTTCATTCTGATTAGTTGCATACGTAATATTTAGATAACTGGTAATCTCTTATGAATGAGAAAAATGGAATTATATCGACATATTCCAGGTACATACTACAAAAACTTAGAACGTAAGATTATGATTAGTTGTGCAGAAGCACAAAGACATAATTTCTTAAATGGGGGGATGTTTGCTTAAACTACTCTCACACATCCTAACTGAAGAGCAACTTGAACTGACCAATGCAAGTCTGTCTTCCATTCTGAGTGATTGATGAAAAGTTCCTGTGGTCTTAAAAACGATAGAAAATGCATTGTTCCTTCAAATATATTGTTGGTGCGAACAGATATTCTAAGTATTTTTACAAACTATGGTTTTTCTCTGATCGATTGAGAGGGGTCGTAAAATAAAGGAGACATAATAGAAATTTGAAGGAGTGATTATTGGGATACCAGATCCCCCCCCCCCCTCGTGTAAATATAGAAGAGAGAGGGTTAATTTGTGATGAGCCACTGTGATGAAATCTCCAAATGTTTTAGATATACATATACAACAATATAAGATAAACAACTTTGTATTCAATATTTGTATTCACCTGAGGATGGATGTTAAAATCCAGAAAGCACTAGCGATTTGAATATATTTTGGAACTGCATATTTTCCTGCTTTTTTATTTAATTATTTTGACTGTGTGATATCAACTCTTTCTATTTGGATTATATATATATATATATATATATATATATATATATATATATATATATATAGATTGATGATCAGATGGAGTTCAATCACATAACATTTATTTCTCTACAGGCTGTTTTGTAAGGGGATGGTTTCCCCTCCCTCGTCGGGAGAAAAATGACATCTAACGAAAAACATCCGCATGGCTGAGAATATGTTACACAGAAACATACTGGATAGTTGCTAAGCATGATTACACACAGGATTGAGTAAATAGAAATATATAGATAGATAGATAGATAGAGAGAGATAGAATTAAATACACACTAAGTCTTAAGGTTCAAGCCACATAATGCTGTAAATTGTAGGTGGAGGACCTCTGGATAGTGAGTACATGCTGCATAGATGTTCCCTATGACCCCCACCAATGATACATTGCCTGATAATTCATTTAAAAATGTTTAAGGAAAGAAATTCCAATCTTGTTTTTGATATTGCACTTTCTTCTCATTTATTTTGATAAAAGGGGTGCTTAGTTTATTAAATTCCTGAAAAAAAGCAATCGATTGAAAAATGCTGGTTAAATTTCGAATTGGAGCCTAGTAGGAAAAGAATACAGTACCTAAAATTTCTTGTGGTTAAAAAGTTAATTTCGATCTCATGGCGACATGGATGATTATTTATATGAATAATTTGTCACATACTTGACTCCAAGGAGGTTAGGTTCTTCATAATGATATCCCAGCTAGTTCCTCTCTTCTTTCTATGTCTCTACTGGCATTTTGAGACACATAGTTTTTGGGTGGTTTTCCACTCCTATTACAAGCTTCCTTAAACAGCACCTGGGTAGCCACTTTCAGAATCATTTACATGGTTCCCTGCATGTTTCATCTGTATCTCATAATCTGTTGCGTCAACTATGAAAAAGAAACTTGACATTAAAATCAAATGCAAAGAATCTAATGAAACATTAGCTTGCATATACACATGTATTTATTTTATTTTTCAATCTAACATTGCATGGTGACACATATGATTAACATATATAACATGAAAATATTTCCTAAACATGGATTATTAAAGTACAAAGCGAAACAAAATCGAAACAAAACGAAATCCGCCGAAACGAAACGAAATCTACCGAAACGAAACAGATTGTATAACCGATCTCTTTTAATTATAATAATTAAAAATGGTATCTTAGGCCCCTGTGAAAGTTACCACATATCAATAAAATTTGCCTCCCCTTTGATGTAGGCCTTCGGCTTGACTGATACAAAGTTTTAAAAGTTGGAAGGGGGTGAGTCAGCACAAAGTACATATCCGAAGTTGATTAAATACCATGTGCAATTAGTTTCGGATCCATAAATTTCAGAACGAAGGGTTACAGTCTCAGAGGTCTGGGGAAACACACGAAACAAGGGGTGGGGTCGCCGGCGTTGGATCCGCTTTTGGGCATAGATACATTGTTTGAAGAAAATAGTGTCTGAGAAAGTTGAAAGCAGAAAGAGCTCTTAACCTCTTATTTTATCTCTAACTGCTGAGAGGCGAGTACTTTCAATAATGGAAAAAATATTGAATAGTATACCATATTATATGAATGCAATTCAGTAAGATATATATATACATGCATTATTAAAAATTATTATTGATATGTAGTGGGTCTAAAGATAACTCTATACATTTGGGGTGTTGCTAAGACGGGGAATTGAAAACGGGACGGAAAACGGAATTTTTTTAATGCAATAATATCAGGAGGAGGTCAGCATTTTGTAAAATCAAAAGGCTTATGAACATGGGAAGCAGAAATTACAAAGAGAACGAGAGGACATACTCAGAATCCACCGTTTGATATACTACATACAAATACACAATATCCACATGTATACATAGATTTATCTTTAGAGCAAAAAATACTGAAACATGTATTTATGCCCAAAGGCTGATCCAACGCCGGTGACCCCACTCCTCGTTTAATGTGTTTCCCCAAACCTCTGACCTGTGAGACTGTAACCCTCCGTTCTGAAATTTATGGATCCGAAACTAATTGCACAAGTTATTTATGTACTTTGTGCTTACTCACCCCCCACCCCACCCTTCCAACTTTTAAAACTTTGTATCAGTTAAGCATCAAAGGGGAGGCGAATTTTATTGATATGTGGTAACTTTCACAGGGGCCTAAGATGCCATTTTTAATTATTATAATTAAAAGAGTTCGGTTATACAATTTGTTTCATTTCGCTTAGGTAGGTTTCGTTTCGTTTCGGTGGGTTTCGTTTCCTTTCGACATATTTCGTTTCGTTTCGGTGGATTTCGTTTCGTTTCGGTATATTTCGTTTCGTTTCGCACTTTACAGGTACCCTGAACTGCTGCGCTTTACACCAGCATACTTCATGAAGAGTGTTGGTGCTTCATGAAAAGTATGGTGCATGTTTATGCCCTCTGACATGTAAATAAACATCATGATCTGAATTTTTAACATATTATGAACACTCAACTTAATATATTTAGTGGTACCAGACTACTATACATAAATGTAAGCTTAAATATTCTTGTATGTGTTGCTCTATTTCTACTGAATAGAAGAAGAATAGTATTCTTACTAGGCCTACTATATAATTGATACCAATAGAATTCGAATGCTGGACAACTCGCCCCCAAGACAACTCGCCCCCTCTTAGGACAACTCGCCCTCTCTCAGGACAAGTCGCCCCCTTCTCTTGAGACACTCGCCCCCCAGGGTTTGACATTAACTTTTTGGGGCACTAGACCAATCGGGCTACTTAAAAGGATTTTTGCTAGACCTGACCTTACATCCACTAGCCCTGACCAACGTTCCAGAAAAAAATCTTATAAGATTCTCCATATCTAAATACATGTACTTAATTTAAATGAAAAAGGTTAAGTTTGAACTAAAATGCATTTAATTGTCTCAAAAAAATCTTTAATCTCGTCATTCAATTTGATGCTTTTACTTTCATGCAACCCTATTTTCAGTTTCATTAAATTTTTACCGGCACGGAAATTCTTTAATCCATTTAGAATAAATTGACCTCAATATTTTTTTTTAAATCTCTATTTCATAAGCCCTAGCTGCTTTGTTTCTTCCCAACGTTTTCCTTTTTTTTCTTTCTTGAGACATATTTTGCTTTCATTGAGGACGAGATTTCATATTTGATTATATAGACATTCCCGCACATATGTTTAATAAACACTTTCTTATATTCAATTCAAATGAACTGTTTTGGTGTTTTTTTTAATGAAAGTGAATTCAATAATTCTATTTAACCAAAACATAACTTTACACACATTAACAATGTGTAGATGTCGTAGAACATCACTTACGACTTATTAGAACTAAAGATAGAGATTATGTCATCATGCGGTTCAAAATTGCTCGCAAACTCTGTACAGTTATTTTTTTTATGAATAAAATATCTTATGATTTAAAGTAAAGTTTCTTAAATTTGTTCATATTTTTAACATGACCAGTCGGACTAGTAAATAAACATTTTACCCGACCAGACCTATCATTTAGTAGTCTCGGTCGGTCGGGTGTGCCTTAGTGTCAAACCCTGCCCCCAATATTATATATAAACATATTATCACATTTTATTTTTATTTTGTGTGTGTTAATTACACTTTTAACATTTATCAATGATGAAGCATGTAAAACTCTAGTAAACTCGCTAGTTACATCCAGATTAGATTACGGAAATGCATTGCTTTATGGTGTTCATTCTAAACACACCAGCAAACTTCAGAGGGCACAAAACACAGCTGCAAGATTAATAACACGCTAAAAAAAATCAGACCATATTACTCCTGTTCTAATAGATCTTCACTGGTTCCCAGTTGAATACAGAATTCAATATAACCCGTACGAAAATTTGCTCACGTAATTTTAAAAATTTCCTGGCGTACCCATAATTCTGAAAGTCCAGCTAGATTTTTAACAACAAATCCTATGGAAAATACTGGCGTACCTGAGGCGTACTCCGGGCGTAATTTAGCTTGAATTATGCAAATTAGTACGTCTAGATTAATAAGTACGCCTTTAAAAAAAAAAATACGCCTCAACTAGGAAATACGTCTCTAGCAAAAATACACCCGTACAAAAAACAACAAATCCTATGGAAAATACTGGCGTACCTGAGGCGTACTCCGGGCGTAATTTAGCTTGAATTATGCAAATTAGTACGTCTAGATTAATAAGTACGCCTTTAAAAAGAAAATACGCCTCAACTAGGAAATACGTCTCTAGCGAAAATACACCCGTACAAAAACCCTCCAATTGTAGAAAATACGCCTCAACTAGGAAATACGTCTCTGGCGAAAATACGCCTGTACAATACGCCTCATCAACAGCCAAGGCAAAAAATTACATATTATAAGGAGTCTACTTGTGGCCTGCATATTTAGTAACTCCTATAACGGAATACAAGATTGAAAAAATAATGAATACAATAACTGACAGGTATTTGAAAATTAGAACTGTATTTAACAATACATACAATCATGGGGGTGTAACAGCTTAAATTTTTCATCAATAAATGACAAGTACATTAATAATAATCACACAACTAACAAAGGAGATTGTACAGATGTACAGTAGTTTTAAATATTTCTAATGTTTATAATAATATACATGTAATATGTAGTTCAATAAGTAATTAACACAAATTCATAAAGATCCTAAGGATGCAAACAAATTTCTAAACTGATAAAAACAGACACATTATAGTCATGTGATATTAAAATCTAAATACATTTCATGGAGTAGAGTTGAGTTTTTTTCCAATGATTTGTCAGTTTATGTCCCATACAGTAAATTTGTAAACGGTTAATTACAAGGGGGTGCTATATCTGTAACATTTTTTGGACTTTATACAAAACTTACAACCAGATGTAATATTTCACAAAATTGACAATTACATGTATACCAATTTGAAATAGAAAGATAAAAAATTATATCAGCTCATTGCATCCATTTTTTCCCATTTAGTTGTACAGGGATGGGTTAATTGAAAAATGTAAATGTAATTAGCTGTATTTATATACATTTTTATAAAGTAATCGGATATATTTGTAATTGACTTTTCTTTCAATTACAAATCTTAAAAGTTTGAAAATGATGGAATGAAAGAGTCTGACAATAATGGCATTAGAATGTTTGTCATGGAGTGTTTATGCAATAATTAGATGTGTTATGTCTCATTATGTCTGTATCCTTGGTGAAGCATGGCCACTGTGCCCAGGGCTGTATGTAATGGGCTAATTTTGTATAGGTGTGAACATCTCTCATACACAAGAACATAAGCACAGGTAGAAAAAGGAGTTCACTTCATTCAGATATTATACAGAACTAAACAATTGACTTAAAATGTATTGGATGAATTTCATGTCCCAAAAATGCATCTTGAAAATTCAAAGCCAAATTTTTACCACAATTCTTCAAAAAGCTTGAAAATGAATTAAAACAGGCTTTGTGGGCAAGTCTTCGATGACATTTTGAAATATAAACTTCAGTAACTGAAATGTATTTCATTTACATTCCTCAAAGTAATTGAAAGTCATTAATTACATTGTTAAAGAAATCAATGTAATTGTAATTGCAAGTAATTAACAAAATCATCAATGTAATTGACCCCATCCCTGTAGTTGTACCTCTTCACTATAATAAGACAAAGTATTCATGAAATAAAGGGGGGGGGGCAATACAGTTGTAAAATCAGTACACGTCCTTCCACAAACATTGAATTTAAATCTCACTACTTCTGGTGCTTCTTCATCAACTTTCTGCAATATGCAATTTTCTCGGTGATAGCATCATTGAGGCGAGCCTCTGATGGAGTAGAAAAATTGTTTTTTCGACACCAGGACTTCACATAATCTAAAATAGCAGAGTAGACCAAAAAAAATTATGTGGAAACAACACTGGACCATAAAATACTGTAGATAATGAGGAATCATTTTATTATCATTAGTAATTTTGCTTATGACTTTATTAACGTAACTCTGAAAATGATTCTAGATTCTGAATCTTTATTCTTAAATGCCTAACTGCATGTAAAGTGTCTGAATTAGATAACACACCATTCACATATTTATGTTCCCAAGCCTTTATACTACTAGTCATAAAATTCATAAAATCAATACCTGTAAATAAATATTTAGAATTTTACTGTCTGTAAAAACTGATTTATAGGTATCATTTCTGCTCTTAATTGTCTAATTCAATTTCCTTACCCTTTACAGCTAGGATTTTGTTTTTATCCAGGGATGGTCGCAGGTCACCAGGTTTGGGCTTTATTAACCCTTGGCCCCTGGATCTTGCCATTTCTTCTTCCGTGAAAAGAAGAGGCAACATCTTCAAACACAATGTATAGCCAGGATTAATGTTTTTCCTGGCCATAGCTGTAATTTTCTTTAGTGCCAACTTCTCCACTTCAAATAGACAATTCTCCAGCAACTTTATTTTCTGTAAAATATGGCAACTATTAACAAATAAATTCAAATAAAAAACTTAATATTGATCTGTGGATGAAGAAATTTTTTCTTTAATAGTCAAAGGCATGCATGGTCACAATTTCTTTCGAAATGATTTTTGTTTTTATATTTTCATTTTAAATGGTCAAATTCAATATTCAGTAATCTTTCAAATGTTCAACCAAAATTTCAAATTCGGGTATCAATTGATTAATTGTGAAATTTAATATTTGTTGAATTTCTTACCACTTGCTTACTGCTCTCACAGTCAGGGGTGTAGGATCCAGATTCAGTGGTACTTCCATTACCCTAAAAATCAAAAGTTACAAAACTTAAGTAACCTATTGCTTTAATATAAAGAGAGGCCCTAGAGTCAAAACCCTTGGGTTGTGAAATTCACGATTTTGGTACATCCTTTTCTGTTTTCCTCAATATGCATTTAGTTTTTAAGCACTGTATCAACAAACTTAAAGGTATTTCATCAATACCTTCAAATTCTAAAACAAGTAATCCTCACCTCTCTTTGATTACTGTGGGGAACACTGATTTGGGGCGTCACTGTGCTGGCTGGGATTGATGTTACTGTAGCGCTGCCCCCATCATCCTTAATAATTTGAATAATGAATTTATGCAAATTTCATGGCACACCTATAGGAAATCTTTAGAATAATCCCTACTTAAACTTTTATGTTTTTTAAAAAAGAAAAACAAGATGTGTTTGTGAAACACAAATGCCCCCGAAAATGGCCAATTCCAAAGATGGCCAAGGTCACAAGGACAAATATCTTGGTACCAGTAGAAAGATCTTGTCAAAAGAAATGCTCATGTGCAATATGAAAGCTCTAATATTTACCATTTAGAAGCTATGACCAATGTCAATTTTTTTAAAAGTAGGTCAAATGCCAAGGTCAAAAGATTTAGTATCCACGGAAAGATCTTGTCACAAAGATTACTCATGTGAAATATCAAAGCTCCAGCACTCACTGTTCAAAAGTTATTAGCAAGATTAAAGTTTTAAAAAGTAGGTCAAACTCCAAGGTCAAGGTCACAGGGTAAAGAATGTTGGTACCCACGGAAAGGTCTTGTCACAGGGAATACTCATGTGAAATATCAAAGTTTCAGACAGGATGACAGAATGACAGACAGACAGTACAAAAACAATATGCCCCCCATCTTCGATCTCGGGGGCATAAAAAGGAATAGATACCCTCATTTTTATTTTGGTAGCATTATATGTATGTAGGACAAAGATTCACATAAACATGTGTTAGTGTAACAATGACCCTCTTAAGAGCAATTCGACATAAAATCTAATGATTATAGATATATTTTCTCCATTCAACAACAGAATATGAAATAAAATTACCTCCGACAGAGTAGGGAGTAGTGATCTCCTTGGTGCTGTGCTTTTGACGATTCCATTTGGGCTTTGTGATAGTCTAGGGGTTGATGATTTCATCAACCTTGGAGATCGTCTTGGAGATAAATTGTAATACTCTGATGACAGATTTCCATACTCCATTACGCTTTCAGTAAAGCTGTTGTAACCTTGGCCTTGGTAATTTGTTTGATTGCAGATACTCTACAAAGACATTCAGCATATCATTTTTCCTTTAATTTGAATTATGAATTGTACAGGGTCAGAAGAGATTTATGAAATAGTTACCTGTTGAAAGGAGTAATTTTGATGATATTGGGCATGGCCAAAGTGATCAAGAAATTCTCTGGCATAGGTCTGAAAGTCTGGCAGCAAGATGCCCCTCAGAGTTTCCAAGACTTGTGGAGAAGGAACTATTTATAAGTAAATAAAATGTTGATATCATAAACAACTCATTTGCTTTATAAATGGCTAATAATTACGTTCACAAAGGAATGTCTGTTTTATTAGAATTAGTGTATGAATATGACTTTAAAATTGTTAATCTAAAAAAAAAATTACCTGGAATATTGCTGTTTGTTGCTGCTTGACTTTGACAGTTGTTATTTGATATGGGAAACTGCATTGACCTTTGGCATAAACCCCATGTTTCGGTCAGTGGTGTTGAGTGGTGCCGACTCAAATGCATATCTATGTACGAGTGATTAACAGCAGAATCGCTGAAATCATTTACTGGTGTTGGTCTATTAGTAAGTGGACTTTTTGTTTCAGTAATTGGAAGGCATCTTTTGGTGGGAGATTTAACAATGTTTATGTCTTCTTTCTCCTGTTCAATTTGTGTCTGTGCTGGTCTATTAGTAAGTGGACTTTTTGTTTCCGTAATTGGAAGGCATCTTTTGGTGGGAGATTTAACAATGTTTAATATGTCTTCTTTCTCCTGTTCAATTTGTGTCTGTGCTGGTCTATTAGTAAGTGGACTTTTTGTTTCAGTAATTGGAAGGCATCTTTTGGTGGGAGATTTAACAACGTTTATGTCTTCTTTCTCCTGTTCAATTTGTGTCTGTGCTGGTCTATTAGTAAGTGGACATTTTGTTTCAGTAATTGGAAGCCATCTTTTGGTGGGAGATTTAACAACGTTTATGTCTTCTTTCTCCTGCTCAATTTGTGTGTCTTTGGGTGCAGCTAGCGCTGGTGTGTCAGCATCTTTTGAAAACTGACTTGCCATAGACACTATCTCCATTGACATGCTAATTGCTGCAGAGGCTTCCAATTTCTTTTTCTCCTGTTCTTTTGTCTGTTTCTTTCTTCCCATATTGTACCCTGTTTTCTTGCTTGATTTGTCAGCATGTTCATCTTTCTTCTCCTTTGTGTTCCTTTTCTTTTTAAGCTTCTCAGTCTCTACTTTCTCATCTGTTTTCTTGGAGGAACTTTGTTCCTCATTTTTATCTTTTACGGATTTCTTCTTTTTAGGGCTTATTTCATCATCCTGAATTTTACTCTCCTTTGATCTTGCCGTCTCAATTCTTTTTCTTTTTCTACTGCTGGACGCTTCTTTGAAATCCAGAATTTCTCTGATCAGTTCACTGATGTCAAGATCTTTCGAATCTGCATGTTTTTTTAAGATGCTGGTGTTAACTTTTGTAGCCCACTTGTGCAAAAAATCTTTGCTGTCTACAAATGCAAAAAATGAAAGATGAAACTCGGGTTCAACTTTAAATAACTGCTCTGATTACATCTGTTTTTATAAATTTGTGAGTATAAAGCAAATACTCAATATGTGAAATATTCATTATTGGTCTAACAGTTTCCGAGTCTCGTAGCATACTTGATTGTGATTTGGCCGCATCGAACTCAGCTCCGTGGGTATACCTGGGGATGCGATAATAATAGATCTGGCTACAGTACAGTAATGAAAATGTTGCCTCTCTATTGTTTAAATATTATTTGGCATAGAAAATGCCAACATTTACAAATAATATTTATTTCACCAGTGTACCTGGATTACAATCATTAGGCCGTTGCCTTAGAATAAATCTCGATACTACCGTCTCCAAGGACGCCAACTCGAGATCGTCATCGCCTATCAAAATTTTCCAGCTCGTCCGGCGGGATGCGTGCACAATTCCGGCTTACAATCAAGTGTGTCTCCGGTCATCGCCAGTTAACCCGAATGTTCCGGATAGTTAGAATCAAGTATGCTAACAGTTTTAACTGTTTAGTTTAAAAACTTTGCCATTTTGGCCCATCGCATGATCTATCCACACTGTATCCCGAGCCCGATTTCTTGGCATTAAGGCCAATATCATATGTATGTCGTATATATATATTGAAGAAGGTTAGAAAATATACGTTGATCATCACTACTGTAATATTCTAACATTTTATCCCCCCCTTCATTTCCAGCACATTTAACAACTAATTACAATTGTAAATTTTGGGAGGAAAACGAGGTGAATGGTGGGAATCGAGTTTGGGTATAATTGGGTCCTTGCTAAACACATAACTCTGAAAAAACTTCATAAATTCCTTCCTTTTAAAAAAAAAAAAAATTTAAAACTTTATTAACACTTTTTCTTTCAAGTGGCCAAACTAAATATACCCCCACTTCCCCCCCCCCCCCCTCGCACATGTAGCTTGAATCAGATCGTGTAAAGGTCATGCCGACATTTAATTAAAGAATTCAAAAGAAATGGGGGAAGGAGGTGTAGCATTAGTCTGGATGCCTAAACTCTACAACGTAATGGATTATCATTAACATTAGAATATTTATTAAACCTGAGTTTGGACCAACAGAGGAGCATAATATGATGCACGAAGTCGAAAATCATTTCTACGTACCATGAATTTTCACGATTTTACATTGGTATTCCCTTCGTCCCATCCACTTCATGGTGCAGTTAGAACCTTCCTTGAATTCACTAGGCCCAATATTCAAGTTTTTGTCATTCTTTGGAAGAACACTTAGACTTCTATCTTCTATGAAGAAAAGGCACAAAAACACTGTGTCTGAGCTTGTCATGGCCATGTTACTGTTGGAAAAATCTACCGCGCGTTGCGAGTTTCAAATATCAATCCCAGAATCTGTCCTTCCTTGCTGCTGATGACAGATGACAAAGCTAGCAAGAGGCGCTTGTAGGGGAAATGTGATTGCAAATATAATCAAATTCAAGGTACCAATCACGTAAACTAGGTTCTACATGTATCTTTGAAAAAATAAACATAAACTGGGTTCTATCTTTAAAAAAAAAAAATAGATGGATAAACATTTAGATCAAAGTAGCAAAAACAAAACGGCAAATTATTCCTTTTAAGGCCTCTGGCCTTACTCGATCACCGACAATTGCAAACTCGAAAATTAGAACAATGGACACAGAGCCAAAGAAAAAAAGAAAACGAGGACCTTATCTAAAGAATAGGTTAGAGATTGAAGATGAAAGTGAATTAACACTGTTTGAAGACTCGTCATACGCAAATTTACAAGCCGAATCTGAGACTGAACAACAAACCACTTCCACCGTAAGTACCGATTGAACATTAACTTTTTATGTCAGTAAAACTTCATCATCATCATACAAAGAAAATTATATATATATATATATATATATATATATATATATATATATATATATATATATAATAGTCAAAGTATATAAGAACGGGAATGGGGGGGGGGGGGGGAGTCAGGTTCAAAATATGCAAAATACCGGTACATAGAATCTCCGAAATTACCCCAAAAATTACCAATAAAGGGACCGAAATTACCCCAGTGTATGTTCAACTAGATGTCATCTAGTTACACATCAAATTTCATGAGGATTGATAACGATTTAAAAGAGAAGTGGCCATTAAACCGATTTTATATGAGTTATTTCCCTTTACAAACCTCTCGTACACAGACGTGAAACAATTTATTTCATTCGCGGTTGTTTGAATGCAATGCACTGATATTGTGTTGAATTCTATTTAGATACATGTATTGTTGTAATAGTTTCATTTCAGAAGGGGAATCGTCACGTGTGAAAAAGAATCTACATCTATTTACCATATACGAATGCCGAAATATTTTACTATCTAATCATTGGGTTACAGATAATAGAATTCAGTGTCAGTAGTAAAAGACACAGATATAACGTAAGTTAACAGTTACGGGTATCCTTTACCTAGGTTTTCTTATTAGTTACGGACATCATTTTTTACAGTTACCCTACCCTTTTCTGGTATTACTTACGTTGTAATAATTGTTAATAAGACGTACCTTTATTTCTTTTGCGGCAAATGCGATGAATACACATTATGATAGGAAATAATCATCGCTGTAGTTACCTGGTTTGCATACGCAATTCCTTCTAATGGTTACCAATCTTCGTGAAATTTTACGTGTGACTAGATGGTATATAGATGAACATATACTGAGGTAATTTCGGTCCCTTTATCTGGTAATTTCGGTCATTTCTTTGGTAATTTAGGTGATTAGCGGTAATTTCGGTGATTCTATGCACCCGCAAAATACCGCACTAGCCGGAAGCAGTTGTAAAAATTTCAATATTTGTTTTTTACAATGCCAGAATCCAAAGGAAGAATCCGAAAATAGCAATACAGGAGATAATAGCCACGCATCGCATTCCATTGCACAATGTTCAGGGAAGGTAAATGAGGAGGTAAGTGGTACAGTAGTTCAAAACGTTACCGCGACATTAGTATATTATATGAAAGTAATGTTACTTAATTCTTATTCTTCTTCTTCAACCAAATTTTGTCCAGGCCCTAACTAGAGAACCCTTTGACTTTAAGACTTCAAACTTGGAACATAAGGAGATGGTATGGAGGATGGGAACCCGCCCCCAAAACTTTTGACCATGACCCACTTATAAAGTCAAGGTCAATCTTTTACGTCAACATATAGTCCAGGCCAATAGCTGAGAACCCTTTGACATTACGATTTCAAACTTGGAACGTAGCAAGAGGACATAGATGCAAGGTGCACTGCACCAAAATTTTTGACCTTGACCCATTTCTTCATTCAAGGTCACTCTTTTACATTAAAGTATAGTCAAGACTATAACCTGAGAACCCTTTGACATTAGGATTTCAAACTTACAACATGGAAAGCAGACATTAAGACAAGATGTACTGGACCAAAATTTTTGACCTTGACCCATTTCTTCATTCAAGGTCACTCATTTACATTAAAGTGTAGTCAAGACTATAACCTGAGAACCCTTTGGCATTAGGATTTCAAACTTACAACATGGAAAGCAGACATTAAGACAAGATGTACTGTACCAATTTTTTTTTACCTTGACCCATTTCTTCATTCAAGGTCACTCTTTTACATTAAAGTATAGTTGAGACTATAACCTGAGAACCCTTTGACATGGAAAGCAGACATTAAGACAAGATGTACTGTACCAAAATTTTAGACCTTGACCCATTTCTTCATTCAAGGTCATGTTTAAAAAAACTTGATGACTTCACAACTAAGATTTGTTTGACATCAAGACTGCAAACTTGTAATATGGAAAGGCAATATTGAGGAGGGGGTGCACATCACCAACATTTTTTACCTTGACCTACTTACATTGTCAAGGTCACTCTTTTACATCAAAGTATAGTCCAGACCATAACCTGAGTACCCTTTGCCATTAGGTTTTCAAACTTACGATTTAAGACCAGATGTACTGTACCAAATTGTTTTTACCTTGACCCATTCCTTGGAAAGCAGACATTAATTAAGACGAGATGAGATCATGGTTAAATGCATTGCAGGAAATTTTTATCTTGACCCATTTCTGAAGCACTCATTATTGTTGCCCTGGTTATTAGACAATAAAACTTTGAAGGGGAGACATCTGGGTTTTTTTGTTGTAAAAAACAATACCCACTAGTTAATATTATCATTTACCAGATGGGCTTTTGAGGCTTCAAAGAGATTCGTAATAAAATTCCCTTATAAGTATAATATACATGTATATATAGATTATGAATTAATTTTATCTTATCTATATTTTGATTATTTTAAGGACAATGAGGAAGATGATAACAATAGAACTGCCTCAGTTCCACAGTTCCAGGGCACCCCTGCTGGTAATGAATCAGTGGACGAAGAAGTGCCAACCATATTCCCTTTGATTCCGCATGCTGAACACAACTTAGAATATTCAGAGGTACATTTCTACATCACAGTTCCTTCTTGTATATTTTTTCATAGGTGCAGAAAAGCATTTCCAGTATTTGTGAAATGCAAATATGGATTAAACCCCCCCCCTCCCATTTTTTAAAAACCTTCAAAACAACACAACATTAGTATTCTCAACAAATCAGTTATACATCTGGAGTTAGTAATGGTTGTAGAATCCTGATGGCAGTTATACAACAGACAACAAGTTTTGGTGAAATATATAATTGAAACTAAACTTGTTATTTTGAGCTTTTTTTTTACATGTGACTGTTCATTTCAGGATGACAAGACACACAATGATCAAGAATACATGGGCATGATGGGTGCAGGGACTACAAATATTGATGATTTTTCCTCATTTCAAGATATCTCCATTCATCAAAACATTTATGAGGTTGCATATGAAAAAAATACAGATGAAAATCTTACTCTAGAAGCATTAATGGATGATCCATTTGTGAGCAAAATTACAGAGATTGGAAATGAAGATGATGATTTGTTTTGCAATTTGATTGAAGATGATTATGATCAATTGACATTTCAACCAGAACAAACAAATGATGACATCGATAATGACCCATTGTATTCTGGATCAAATATAACCATTGGTGCATTTATGCTACTCATAGCAATTTTTGCTATGAAATACAACCTTATTGGTGATGGAGTTGAGCAAATGTTGAAAATAATTGCTTTGGCCCTACCAAATGGTCATATACTTTGTACTACTTTGCATGCATTCAAGCGGTACTTCAGAAATCTGCAAAACCCTTTAATAAAACATTATTACTGTGCCAGGTGTTTAGCATACAATCAACATTTGGAAAATTGCACAGTTTATGGAAATCCAATGAATAAAACAAATCGACGTTACTTCCTGGAAATGCCTATTGAAAATCAGTTGAAAAATTTGTTTCTACAGAATGGATTTTATGACAACTTACAAAGTAGATTTCAAAGAACTTTCAGCAATAAATATGAAGACATAACTGATGGACTGATCTATAGAAAGCTGTTCGAAAATGATGGTCCTTTAAGCTCGCAAAATAATATTTCCTTTGTTTTGAACACAGATGGTGCACCAGTGTTCAAAAGCAGTAAAGTGTCAATTTGGCCAATTTTTTTTAGTAATTAATGAACTACCCTATAAATTGCGAATGAAGAAAGAAAACATGATTATGGCTGCACTTTGGTTTGGGAATGAGAAACCTTCAATGGGAACTTTCCTTAAGCCTATTCAGAAGTCCTTTCAAGCTTTGAATAATGGAATACATTGTTATTCACCAGAACATGGAGATTTTATTTGCAAGAGTTTTCTTATAGCTGCAACAGCAGATTTACCCGCTAGAAGTATGCTATGCAACAGCATTCAATATAATGGAAAATTTGGTTGTTGGAAATGTCTTCAACCAGGGGAAACCGCATCAGTAGGAAAAGGACATACACATGTGTTTCCTTTTCAAAAAGAGGACCCTGCTGGACCCGCAAGAAGTTCCCAAAGTGTTGAACAAGATTCCATCCAAGTTGTGAGAAACTTAAGGAACAAAATGAAAAATTATGCTGTAAATGGAGTAAAGGGGCCATCCTGGATTTCGTATTTCCCATATTTTGATTGTGTTAAAGGCATAGCTATTGATTATATGCATGGTGTTTTACTTGGTGTCCAAAAATTGCTATTGACACTTTGGTTCTCTCCTAAACATAAGGATGCAAACTTCAGTATGTTTCATTTTACTGACAAATTAAACAGTCGGCTGGAAAAAATACAGCCAACATTGGACATTACACGTCTACCACGTTCCATCACAGAGATGAAGTACTGGAAAGCTTCTGAATACAGATCATTTTTACTCTACTATGGAGCACCAGTATTGTATGGATTACTTGATGATGTCAGATTTAATCACTTTATGTCTCTCGTAAATGCGATGCATATTTTACTTGGACATAGTTCTACTGTAAATGATGTAGATAAAGCAGAAAGAATGTTGATATCTTTTTGTGAACATTTTGAAGATCTATATTCAAGATGTTTTATGACCCTGAATATTCATCAGCTTGTCCACCTGGCAGAAGGAGTAAGATGTTTAGGCCCACTTTACACTCATAGCTGTTTTCCATTTGAAGACAAAAATGGGTTTGTTCTTAAATTAATAAGAGGAACACAGAATATTGACAACCAAATCATCCATGGAGTGTCATTTATTCAGAAAATACCTGAGCTAAAACAGAAATGTCTTGAGAGTGGATCAAACATTGAGAAATTATGCCATGCCATAGAGAACCCACATTCCATTGAGAGAGGAGAAAAAATTAATGACAGCACATATATTCTTGGGGCAGTCAAAAAGCGAACACTGCAGGATGATGAATATGATACCCTTTGTCAATTTACATGCTCTGCAATAGTATGCAATGATGACATTCTCAGCTTCACCCGTCTAGAGAAAGACAAATCTTTAATCTATGGATTGGAATATGGACGCATGACAAAACGAGACAACTCAACAATCATGTTTTGTGTGAATTATGCACCAAAGTTTGGAAGAGTCCGTTGTTTTTTGAAGTTGTGGGAAACAAATATTCCTGTCGCAATTGTTGAAGAATTGATTTGTACGTTGTATAATGATGAAAGTAATTTGCTGTCAGTTCAGAAATCAAATAGTCTTGCAATTGTTCCGGTGGACAAAATTAAGATGTCATTGATGTTAATTCAAACAGAGGAGCAAGATCGAATGTTTGTATGCAAATTTCCAAATAAGTTGGAGTGTGATTAATTCTTGGGGGTGAGTTGGGTGTATAACGATCAAGTTAATACATGTACTTCCAAATTTTGATAAACAAACTCATTGATGAATTGTTACAATGTTATACATGATTTAATTCAGTAATTAACATGCTCATGTATAATATAAAGCCTTTATATTGAAGTGCTTCACAAAACTTTTGTAAAGAGTATTTTTGAAGTATGTTTTATAATGATATTTATGACATGTATACAGTCATCATGGTAATATCTTTAAAACTATTCTATGATTATGTAATGTTTTTGTAGATAAACATGTATATCAATTTCATATTCTTTTTTTTTTTTTAAGTTTTTTCTCATTGTGGATTGATATAAGAAGTTTGTTAAATAATGATCAATTATTTAATACTATGACTGGAATAAATGTGTCTCAAATTTATGACAAAATGAAGCCAATTATTTATTAATATCTTTGGGAAATTGCAGGAAATTTAAAGAGAATAACTTCAATTTCAAAAAAAGTTTCAAAGTTAGAAAATACGTCTCATGAAATTGACTAAGTTCTTTTAACAAAAAAATACGCCTCTTGAAAAGTCTAAGTCTCTAAATTCCCATTTTAGAATGAACAAAGTTGCAAAATCCACCTGGAGTTTGAAAAATACGCCTTGAGTCTAGGAGACGTATTTTTGTCAAAGTACGTGTACGTCTCAACTTTAACCGTATTTTCAAAAATACGTCTCTTGTACGCCTGGATTTCTTTAATTTCCAGGCGTAGTACGTCTAAAAATTTCATACGGGAAGATACTTCTTCATACTTTCAAATCTCCCAACAACCTATCTCCAGTTTACATAAAGGATATCCTTACAGTTTACAATCCCACACGATCACTAAGATCCGAATCTCTGCATCTTCTCCAGGTACCTCGGACACGTACGAAAACATATGGGGATCGACGTTTGGACAAAGCTGCATCGAGTCTCTGGAATTCTCTGCCTTTTAAACTCAGACAATGTACTTCATTGTCTAATTTTAAAGTGGACCTCAAAACGTATCTCTTTAAATTAGCTTTTGATTTGTGATTATTTTTATATACTTAGTGCTCTTACATACAGCTCTTACAGTGCTGTTAACAAAAAACAAACAACTCCCCCCCCCAAAAAAAAAACCCCTGCTGTTTGTTATTATGCCTATGTCCTTGTTATGTATTTAATTATTCCTAAGGGTTGTTTTAAATTGTTTCATATGTTATTAGGGTAATCATATATCGCTATATATTAATAATAATATTTATGCATTTTAATTCTAACACTATGAATATTTTATTCACATGTATGTGCACATCGATTTTATATTATCTTTTCTTTCACATTTGTAAAGCGCTTTAGAGAACTAATGTTGATAGGGCGCTATATAAATCTTTTAATTACAATTACAATTATAAAGATACGTCTTTTTCTTTCATACTTTAACACGAATGGTAAATTCTAATAGAATTATACATATATTTAATTATTGCATTTCAGAAAAAGTTATATTTTTCATAAATCAATTGGCAAGGAAAATTATATTTACTGATCTTCAGGTAATTGATTAAATGTCTCTAATACTGAGAAAATTTTGAGGGTGTGGGTGTTTCTTTTATCGATATAGTATACATAAGTGTAAAGGTGAAGCTTGAATATTCTGATACATGTAATTATCTTTTAATGCATTTCTCAACTAATACCCGTTGAAAAATAAAATTCCCATTTTAGATATTTTATAACGGCTTTGCTTTACTGATTCTTTTTACGCGGTGTGATTCTTTTTACGCGGCGATTTCAAAGTGCAAAGAACTCTGATGATGAGTAACTCATAACGTTTGAAGTAAATTTATAACAGCTTGGGGGAAATCAAACAATTAGATTTAACAACAGACGCAGATTATTGATAATTATACTACGTCAGCTGTAGACCAAGCTAATACTCTCCCTATACCAAACGCTAACTTGTTTCCGCTGAAATTATATATTTTACATGTACATAAAAATGATGATGAATTTACTGAACCCAAACACTGGATTTCCACTAAAATCTTTCGTCTTGCATAAAAAGACACGAAGTTCGGTGT
Organism: Ostrea edulis; assembly: GCF_947568905.1. Lineage (NCBI taxonomy): Eukaryota > Metazoa > Mollusca > Bivalvia > Ostreida > Ostreidae > Ostrea > Ostrea edulis. Next base: position 59,592,043 of record NC_079166.1, on the reverse strand, counting down.
TAATGTGAACACGTCTTATTGTCTGTGATGTATATACTATCTATAAGAAATTCATTAATTTTTGGTAATACACCTCTTGGATTTAGACCAAAAATAATAATTATAAACATGTATGATATGTAGGAGCGAATTATCTCAAGAGAGGGGGCGAGTTGTCCCGAAGAGGGGGCGAGTTGTCTTGAGGGCGGGTTGTCTTAGGGGCGAGTTGTCCCGATGAGGGGGTGAGTTGTCTTGAGGGCGAGTTGTCTTGGGGGCGAGTTGTCCTGATACCTAGAATTCATATACACACTATGGCAAAAATATTACAATGTAGGTTCATTGTTAATATTATTAAAATATCATACATACATGTATATCATACTATTTTACCACTACCCCTACAACAGACATGGGCAATACTCATTATACTGCACAGGTATTTTAATCAATAAATATATATAAATAAATAAAAGGGAAAAACTCTATCTCTATAAATAGATGATAAATACACTATCTATCTATCTATATGCATCCCCCTCCCATTTTTCTATTTGTATCCATTTACTGATTAACAGCTGATTAAAAATTCAGATACCTGTAAATACTGGTAAACAGACAGACAGACAATGGTAATACATGTATATGCAGCACTGACTGATGTCTATAAACAATGATATCCTCATTTTATACTTACTAATACATAACTTTAAACACAGCACTAACAAAATAATCTGACCCCTTTTTTTTCTTCTTCAGTCGGTCTACGGCACGAGAAAAATAATCTCCAAGTGCTGACAAATTCAAAAACTTCTGAATTTTTAACAATACTAATTTACATTTGTAAATGGTGCAAAATACAGATAATATTTTGAAACATAGGCTACACAAAATTGATTTACATAACTTCATTTATTTGAGAGTGTGAAATAACAAGAGTGTGAAGATTAAAACACTGTTACGTAATCGTTAGAGATGTCTATGAAACTCATGATAACATGTACCCAGTTCGAATATCGTAATGGATTTATTATTTTTTTTTTCCTATTTTATTTTTAGAAATACATATAAATAGTATCTGATTTCTTACAATTGAATAAGTAAAAAAATAAACAAAGATAAAAAAAAAAATGTCATTTCTGCAACTTTATATGAAATTTACAAAAAGCCATGGGGATCTTCCCCACTCGATTGAACAGTCTGTACATGTTCTGGTGCCGGTGTAGCGGTGATCGCTGTCGCTAGTGTTCAGGGTCGCTCTAAAAATAGCGGTAGCCCTTGACCGAAACCCCTTTATTTTTTTTAATTTAAGTTACACCGATTTGGCAACACTCTGAGAGAGAGAGAGAGAAATCCGGATCTGCTCTTGCCTTTTCATAAATTCAGTGAACTAGATTGGAGTTTCCATTTACTTAAAAAGTATATCTTCTTAACAGGACAAACATTGATAATTTAACATGAATTTGGTCTGGTATGAAAACACTGGATCTAGCTGCATGCACAAATGGGGATGGGGTTGGAGAGAAGAAAGGGGGGGGGGGACTTCATTTTTGGACAAATTACTTTATTTTTCATTCTATTCATATTGATGAGAGACACTTGAACCGCACATACTTTAAATGCCCTTGTCCCATTTGATTTCAACACCCTTTATTTGGAAATTTCTTTCAACGCCTATAAATCAACATATTATATAAAGTTGTTTATAGCCATGGCGTAAAGTCAACCATCAGATAAATTCACCCAAAATCTTTGCAACTGGTCGATGTTGGAATAAAATGAAATCTAAACAATTTCTTAAAATAAGGTAAACAATATTTTCCCCAAGAACTTGTTTAACCGCGCTTGACCACACCTTCCTTATTAAGGGGAAAGAGGCTGGAGCTATCCACCGGTTACCAGTTAATAATATCCAAAAATAGTGGTAATAAAGACCCAATTTTTTGGAGCTATGTACTTGTTTAATTTTCTTTGATATTGTCGCTATGAAACGGGGTTTATATCTTTGAAAATATTTTGCCAAGCTAAGATAGAATATTCTAAAGAGGAAATTCCAGTTGTTCGTCAGTTTGTTATATATCAATGTTATACATTAAGATACGCATATTCATCAAAGAATGACAAATATACTGTGTATAATAATTCAATTCTCATTTAATATTTAGAGAATTGTTGCTTTTAACGATGTTCATATGTCTAAAAAAAAACGTGTACACCGATATTGTATTGAAGAGGAAATTCTAACTATTCCTTGATTCTGTATTTGTAAAACATTTTGTCAAATCAATGATAAACCAAAATACTGAAGATAATCATGATGATATAAAACAAACACAAAAACATACAGAAAATGAAAACCATTGAACTATTTAAGCTTACACGCATCTAATTGTATCTTAGTCGTGTCAAAGGTCAACTTACTTTTTCTCACCATTACTGCAGAATAACGATACAGCACATACCCCAATGTATTCAAACTAAACGGACGGGAACAAAAATATCAATTTTAAATCATTAATTGACTACTTATATTCAATTAAATCAACAAAAACACTTACATTTGCATTGTCATCCACTCGACCTTGTTTCCGTAGGAAGTTTTTTTTGCGCATGCGCGAATATGGCAAGGATGCAAAGTGTGTAAGCACCCCATTATGGCTCTGTGTTGTGTGTAACAAAAGTCGTGTGTAACCCGGAAATTCACACTATACAAAATTTTGTATTTTCTGGGTAAAACACGATGAAAAATTCCGATTTCAAGGGGTCTGCAAACCTACGACACATTTTTGTGTCGTAGGTTCTGAAAATGTCGTAGGTTGCTCGTGTGTAACCTTATACGTGTCGTATGTCCCGGCATAGTGCGCGAACACACACACACACACACACACACACACACACACACACACACACACACATATATATATATATATATATATATATATATATATATATATATATATATATATATCCAAATAGAAAGAGTTGATATCACACAGTCAAAATAATTCAATAAAAAAGCAGGAAAATATACAGTTCCAAAATATATTTAAATCACTAGCGCTTTCTGGATTTTAACATCCATCCTCAGGTGAATACAAATTAATAATGAATACAAAGTTGTTCATCTTAGAGACGTCTATTGTGACGTCATGACGTCATGATAGTCTTTGCGAGGAGGGAATAGATACATGACGTCATAATACAAAAGTTCGGGGAAGGTGACTTGGACAAAATAAGTATGAACATTTACATGATAAAAGTTAATGAATTAAGAATTATATATATATATATATATATATATATATATATATATATATATATATATATATATATATATATATATAAATTGTTTATGCATCCCCTTTCGAAACACATATGAATCCTTACTAAAAACATTAAAAACCCTAATTCCTTTTAATAATGTTGTTGTATGTATCTAAATTCATGTGCACATCTGACATGCGTATTCAATCAGAATTTTTTTTACATGATACATTCCGTTCATGTTACACATATTTTCACAAACAGGACATAAATCATTACCATACTGCTGACCGTAGTCCTTGAATTGTATCATGATGCTGTGTATACTCCTGATGTCCCCAAGGTCTACATACCACCACACTGTCTGGTCTGGGGTGTTAAAACCCATCCACTCAGTCCTCATACATGTATTGATGTCTCCGTCTACTGCATGGGTTGGTAAGTAAGTTGTACAAGTTGGATCACTGGTTGGGCAACCCCACGTTATACTCTGTACAGCTGTACGATCTTTTGATAGATGTTCTTTGTAAAGAAATACAGTGATTCCCCGTTATAACGCCAACATGTGTACCTCGGCAATTTTGGCATTATAACGGGGTTGGCATTATAGCGGGGTAGGGGGAGGGGTATGTGTACAGCTGTCATAAGAAATCAAACAAATTTTATCTACTACATCAATGTGCTTTTAATGCCTGGATAATCCCGGCGTCTAGGAGTCGTAAATGATTCGTAATGATTTCCAGTTTTTGTTTTACATCCAACACGCTTAGATTTCGGTGTGTCCGCCATACTCAGATTTCAAAAAAAAAAAAAAAAATACTGCATATTTGAACTTAGTTGATTATAATTTACGTAACTTATTATCTGCTCCAAACTTTGATACCTGGAAGACTAACGACTGATAATTGCTAAAGCCTGCTAACTGAAATTTTCCTGCCGTTGATTGGCAATAATTAGCGAGGGTGGTTATAACGGAAATTGACCAAATCATACCTGTAATTAGGTTGGCGGATGTCGGTATGCAGGGGATGGCGTTATAACAGAGTTTTACATAGCGAGGAAAACGGGACTTTGAACTTTTTGGCAATATGCGGGGGTGGCATAATAACGAGGGGCAATATAGCGGGGGATCACTGTACATTAACTTACCATATAATAAAACATAAACATAAGATTTTTGAAATGGTGCTGATATTTTAAGTAGCGCTTTGATAAGATAAACACCTACATCTATCTAATCGAGACATTCGGGGAGATGCATGATAAAATTAAAAGTTGATGAATAATTGCTTAAGGGGATATGATGCTGAGATGAAAGTAATTAGATTTTTTCTGAAAATCATATTATTATAGAAAGGAGGTCTCTCCTGTTTGAAAAATGACAATTTTTATAGATGTAAATGAGTTCTTTTCCATAGAAACAACCCCTGAACCTAACACTGTTGAAAAAAAAAAAAAAACAAAGGCCAAAATTTAGCAGTTGTAGAACCAAAAATATATACAACAAACAGGTTGTAATATGGCTATATTCAATGGACATCATACAAACAGTCTATGTGCAGACACTATGATGTGAAAATATTTTCCACGTAACGCAAAAACAAATTGCCCAAAATTCAGTCCGAATTTCCTCAGCGCCTCTAAAAATTATCTCTTTGAGAATATAGTTTTCTAGGAAAATGGTCAAAACATTTACTGAATGTATTTAGATTTTAATTATTTTACTATGATTTAAAGATGGCATCCATAGCTACAGGACTAACCAAAAATATTGGCATGTCAATGAATTGGATAAAAAGATATGATGAACTGAATGTCATCTGAGGTCATTGAAATTTGCTACAAATAAACTGATTTTTTTTTTCTTTCTCTAAAACACATGTTTTTAAAACATCAAACACAATGTTTAAATCTTATGTTCTTAAAAGTGGCTAATTTGTGAAAATATTTTAGTTGGTATGAAAACGAATTCAATTTGGAAAGAAAACAGTCTGAATTTCCTCTATCGTTTTTTTTTTTTATTTTGAGCGTAAATTGTTCAGATAAACGCAACAAAATCATATCCTGTATGAATGTATATACAGTTTTTGAAATTTCATATAAAGAATGCACAAAGGTACCAACAAAAAAAACCCACTTAAAATCACATCACCGACCAACCTAAATGTTCTGATGCAAGGTGAAGATAACGAACAGTGATCAATCTCATAACTCCTACAAGCAATACAAAATAGATAGTTGGGCAAACACGGACCCCTGGACACACCAGAGGTGGGATCAGGTGCCTAGGAGGAGTAAGCATCCCCTGTTGACTTTAATACTTTAGTGAATCTTTAACCACAAGAATCGAATTGTTTTGAACACAGGCTTATTTTGCTTTGAAAAAATAATTCAAACAAGTAGCAATCTGCCATCCGATATTGATACCGTAATTGCGCCTTATTATTTAATAATCTACGATAGTCTTGTGCCATTGGTTGTAAATTGAATCAGTGCATGTAATTCATTATAGTAAAAGTGTAAACTGTGAAAAATACAATAGAATTGACATGAATCAAAGGATGATGGACACATACTATTTAGATCATTAATGATTCAAATAGATACTCGCGTAAAGAAATTACGTATCGCAGATCTACATTATGTACCCCTCTAAACTGCAAATATTGTTTTAGGTGTATGTGTAAATTATTTGATTGCTATTGATTTCAACTATTCTAAAGTTTCAACTGATATTCTGGTGAAACCTATCATTGTTTCGAAAAGGAAGAAAACGTAACAAGTTGGACGCACTATACATTTTCATAAAAGTATTAATGAAAGTTGAAGAAAACGTACAGTGATCAATCCCATAACTCCTATAAGGAATACAAAATAAAGAGTTGGACAAACACGGATCCCTGGACATACCAGAAGTGAGATCAGATGCCTAGGGGGTGGGGTGTTAGTGCTTCATCTCCTCTAGATCCCCAACTTTATTATTTTTAAAATTTATACAAGAATTATAATCAAATGTTTGCTTTTCTTTCTACGCAATCTGGGGAGGGCGTGGGATTGGGTCTATTTGAATATGGAATTTGCGTAACAAGTATGCCCGTTTCAAAGTGGAGGAGAGGCAGTCTGGAACACTCAGTCGTTTAAGTCAACACCCCCCCCCCCACCCCCGATCTGCAAATAAAAATTATCTGGGTAAAATACATGTACTATATTAGATTTAAAGCATACAATCATTATTTGATGAGAACAGCTACAGGATGATAAAGTAAGTTTTAATTTTGCCTATTCCGCATTCCCTCCGTTTTATGACATCTAGGTGTTTCGCCACGTATCGGCCGATCTAATTTTCAAATCCAAACATCTAACAATATATAATTTTGATTCAAATAAGCAATTAAACTTACGTACATTTCAATTATTTTTGCAAAAAAAATGCATGCATGCACACCTCATTTGGACTTCATTTTCTCTGATGAGTATAAATCCATCGATAATTAAACTCTGCCATGCATATGCAGAAATCAGTGCTATATAATTCGTAGCCTGTTTTGTATATATCTACTTATTATGGTACATGAGGTTACATGTATCATAGATGAACCAATGAATTGCATTAAATAATTCACAAGACGCAGACAGTACATAGGCTACATGTACCAGTAGAGGTATATACGTGAGCGGTACCACATGTACCTATGTGCCGACAAAATGTTTAGTTGTCGGGTAAATATAATTTTCAATTATTTTATTATTTACAAAATCTCGGAATATAATACAAAATATTTATTATTTCTCTGGCATGATAAAAATTTTGCAGAATTTTTTAGCCCCAAGTTTATTGTCGTTCGATTTCGCTATATGTACTTCTAAAATTGTACAGAGATTCTGTTCGACGTGTTGCGACTCCGTCTTTCATTTCTATGTTGAGTCTATTTTGAACAGAATACACAGGTCTAGAAATATATAATAGCATGCGATACCACGACAGCTGTCAAACTCTGTCTGCTGTCAACGTAAACATGGCGTCAAAAATCACGCGCTTATGTCGTTACCTCATATTTCCTAAAAACACGTCATAACGGTATTCATACAAAATCATTTAATCAGAATAAGGCTCCAACTGTTATGATTTATGCTATTGTATTTCGAAAATATGACTTTAGTCAAAGTCATAATCAATATATGTCACGACAATCATGACATACGTACGTTAGTTCGAGTTGCGCAGTGACTTCAAAAACGTCACAATCATATCCCCTTAATGGTCTTACAAACTCCCCGTCGAGGCCTCATTACGTCACCTACGAATAGACCTTTCCTATGTGACGCAGTACAATATACAGATTTGTATATTGTGAGTCTGCGATTATCACGCAGGCAAATAACACTAAAGAAGTAGTTCGCAGTTAACAGTTTGAAGATATTGATATTAAGAGCATTAATATAAAAGTATGGATTTTATTTTAAACATAAAATGATCAAACGATCATTAAAAAGTAGGGAGACTCTGTTCAAATTATTGTGTAAAGTAATGAACTTGATGTTTACGTTCTTGTTTTGAAAGTTGTTAACGTTTGACGTTATGTTTTGTCGTTATTCTACAGTGACGTCACAGTATACGCGGCCTAAGAAATCCCTATCCCATAATGCCTAAGTGGAAGAGTTTGGTTTGTGAGCAAACGAACTCTGGTGGAAGTTTGAATGGTCTTACTTTAAGACAAATCATGTTTCTATAGTATTCTATAATTCTTAGATATATTTCAATCGATCAATAACTACATACAGTGCAGATGACGTATTTCCGTAAAAAGGTTTACTACATAGATTACGTACTTTATAGAATATAAAAAAGACAACTGATTTATAAATTTGTATCCCCTACGCTTCAGGATACATTATGTGAAGTTTACAAGTAGACTGAACTTTGTTTATTAGAAAGTAGCCAATGCAAAGCTTACAGTAACACACAAATGCAATGGATGCCATTAACTCAACTAAAAAAATGTTGATCTTGTAATTATCTAAACGATAAAATGAAGGTAGCTAATATTGGAGAAAAAAGCATAACCCACGTAAGCAATGATTGCTACCTTAATTACCCGATGAAACAACAAAGAAAGATATTTTATTGTTTATATTTACTGTAGATTGGGAAATAATCACGATGGTTTTAATTTCACTATGTTCACGATTTATCTTTTCTTCGCGAAATTAAACCCATAGTGAATAATGAAGTAAAAATATTTGAATGCGGCTATAATTAAAAACAAAGAGAGATAACTTTTATTTTTGTGAATGGGATACTATGATCAGCTTGGGAAAAGTATTGAATAGTTACATCATTTAACATATGAATGCATACACACAATATGACATTTTAGCATACATGTACTTGTATACTCTTAACTGCTTTTACACTGCAGGTCGCATTGAATAATATACGGGCCTTATCAAAAGCCCTTGTTATTACTTCCTTGTCTTGACCCAGTATATCAATGGCTCTCACAAGCTATTTAGCGTGGGTCGGTTTTATTTCGACAACCGCAAGTCAATTTCAACATCCTCAATGTCGACACCTTTTTCTAGTGAAGTTTATATTTCATTTGCATAACATGTCTGGAATTCGGATGTAAACGCGTTTTAAATCGCCCGTTCATCTGAATATCAAGAGGCTGCAGGTTGTTCGTACACGCAGTGGGGACGAACACCACTTGAATTCCCTTTTCCTCCAGCATAGTAAGTAATGCTTTGTCTTCGTGAGCTATATAAACATCAAAAGATTTGCCTTAAAAGCAAATCCAACTCGTCTCGCACGCGCTCAACACGGGGGACGGTGATCTTCTCAATATATCTACAGTGTATGTATTATTTCTACATTGCTCCAATGGTGTTCACTGTGAAATATACCCCAGTCTTTAGGAAAGTTGTATGAAGGGTGACATTTATCGGTGAGACCCCGATACAAAAGTTGGGTAGGGAGCAATATACCAGGCATCATTGCCGCTATTACATGTACCACAGTTATTTGACGCTTGTCGCCGACACCTTTAATTGGCGCCTACTTAGCACCTAAGGATACATGAGAAGATAATGGATCTTAATTCATTTATTATATTGTTCAAAATAGATGATTTAAATATGTTTTCATGGCATTGTATTTTGTACGTGTTGATACATAGAATTTGGGGGTTTTATCGCAAGCTTTCCGTTTTCACTCAGTTTAAAATAGACATGTTAACTCTCCAAAGGCTACCTTGAAAATGAAATTATTAAATGACCACACAAAACGTAAGTTTCTTGTGAATTTTACTCAGCAGTTGATACTACTAGTCGTAGACTGCGGGTCATCTCAGTGACAAAGTAGACATATCACCGGACTGAGCGCGTGAAATTTAAAAAGTATATAATCCTATAGCGTGAAAATAAAACCATCGCGATTGGTACCCTTGTAACAAATCGTGAAATTTTAACAACGTGGAATTAAACCAACTTACAGTATTTGTTTATGGATTGTTTTAAAATATGAACTAGATTTTAAGTACTAAAATAGTATGTGTTTAACCCATTCGTTACGTTAAACGGAACAGCCGACGTACCCTTTGATCATGATGCCTCTTCATATTTGGTAATGATTACGCAGACAGGTAGTATTAATCAAAGTACTTGAAGTATTGAAAGCCGGATTTTTATGGTGACATACTACATTGTATAGTCAAGGCGAATTTCTACCTCTTCATTGTTTGAGTTCCCTAATTCTTTAGAACAGATTTTAAAGCAGAAAAATTGTAAACTTGTTTCCATGATTTTTACTTACAGTATTGTAAAAACCAGTAGTAGATAAATTTAATTCCAACACAATGTACAGCAATTTTACGGTAAAACAATGAACTGGGAAATGATTTTACACCGAGCAACAATATCCATAAAGAATTTAAAATCTTTAGGTATTATTTGCGTATGACAATTTCGAGTTTTCATGTGCGAGATTCTTAGTTATCCCCCATATGGTCTAAAACTCAATAATTTGCACAGGGAGATTTGAACTTTGAAATGAACTGTCAAGTTCGGTCAAATATATATTGCAGTTATGTTGCTATGTTGTATATATCAACTTTCATTACAATTAGCAAAATATGCGAGTGCTTTTGAAATTGGAGATAAATCAATAAAATAACTAACATGTTAAAAGAAAAACGATCATGAGTATATAATTACAAGTACTATTTTGTTTCAGTACATGCCGTTCCACACCTGCTTAATTTAAATTGTCATTTGCCTGAAAATTCATGTATGCAATGAAAGGCGAAGATAACGAACAGTGATCAATCTCATAACTCCTATAAGCAATACAAAATAGAGAGTTGGGCAAACACGGATCCCTGATATACCAGAGGTGGACTCAAGTGCCTTGGGGGAGTTAACATCCCCTGCGGACCGGTCACACCTGCCGTGAGCCCTATATCGTGATCAGTAAACGGATTTATCCGTAGTCAAAATCAGTGAGCCGAGAACGGTCTAACACTCATAATGAAACACATTATCTCCCTCATGCATAGCTCTTATCCTTGGACGAATTTGGCTCCACTTTTTTGGCACGCTGTTTTTTACTATATTTAGATCTAAAACTTCATAGTTATTTCGGATTTGAAACATTTCGGTTGAGCATCACTGAAGAGACATTATTTGTCAAAATACGCATCTGGTGCATCAAAATTGGTACCGTATAAGTTTTACATCAGACATTATTTGACCCAATGATGGGTTGTATTGGCAAACTAGATCGTTATAACGACCATAGAATTTGCGAAATGCTGAGTTTGGACGTGACTGTTTGAACCCCTGCACCATCAACGTGTTTGTCAGTAGTCTTCTTCGATTTATAAACTGATCATAAGCAGAACAAGCTCTTCAGAACAGAGGTATAAACACCAAATGCAGGTGATAATGGAATATTGCTAGATAAAAAGGGAAGTTAACGATGGAGAAGCTGAAATCATTCTGTTTGTCATAAAGTTGAGTTGTTAGTTTGCCATTAGTATCTACATGTACTTCAATAAAATATCTAAGAATGAAGCAAAAGTGGTCGACCGTGTGGTATCTTTAATTTCATGTTCACAAGGAATTATCGAATCGACAGATCGTTTTGTTTCTATTGAAAATTGCATTGCTTTTACAATGAATGTATGTTGCAAACTAGTGCGATCCGCTTTTTTTTAGGCTAGCTCGTAAAGTCCTGGCTATAGGGACGCAAATTAGCAGTTGGACTATAAGATAGCAAAACAAAGAAAAATTAAAAAAAACAACAACCAAAAAACAAAAAAGAAAAACAGAACAGCCTCAAGGCAAAAGCTTCCGGTATAAAAATAGTCACAAATAGGGCCGATACTTTATCAATTATATGGATGAAAATTAATGTTTCGATTTGTAATAGATTGAGAGTGGAAATGTGAATAAATATATTTTATTAATTTAATTTCATATTACAAGGACAAGAGTAATCATCTTGCGCACATACAACACGATATGTGCATGGATATAATCAAGCTACTAAATCCGACTGGTTTCGCCCCATTGCATGTTCGCTCTAAATGCGTTCATTCCATCTATCTGCTCGCTTTGAATGGTTTCGCCCCTATTCAGTGACTAATGGAATACGATGTTTACCTAGGGCAAATGAGGTCGTGAACATGTCGAACATTTTAATTTCAAAGCGATAAGTACACTTTTGTTTTAAGACATTCGTAATCTAGACTTGCTATTATTACAGTTTACAAAATCAAGGTATCGCATTTGAACATAGATTAAGTTCGCACATTTTTCTTGTTTAATGAATAAACTAAGTATATTCCATACCCTAACTAGTTTAGCTTCCTTGGGTAAAACAATAGGAGAACTAATTTTGCGCATTTTGTTACTTCATCCGAATATTTCACTATGCGAAATGTTACATCATTGTCGGCTTACGATAGCAAATGCGATAAAACAGGGGATGCTTACTTCTCCTACGCACCTGATCCCACCTATGGTGTGTTCAGGGGTCCGTGTTTACCCAGCTCTTTATTTCGCATTGCTTATAGGAGTTAAGAATCGTTATCGTCACCTCTCATAAAAGAAAGGATTCAGTGAATGTAAATATAAATATGATATTTCTCTCGTACTCAATGTTTTCATTGATGTGTTATTAGATATAGAAATAACATACACGGCAGCGTTTTCATACTTTGAAAAAATTGAAAAACGGAGTGATGAGAGTTACTATGAAAAATAGTGACGATAAGGGAGTGTAAATAAAGGATTTCCGTAACTGTTAAACTACGTTATTTTGGTGTCCTGTTTCTGCGGTCAATATGAATTTTAATCTGTAACCTAGTGATTAGATGTCGAATTATTTCGCATATGAATAGGATAAGTAATTGTAGATTCAAATTTTCTACATATGAATACCTCCTCCTTTCCATTGTTGTAACGACATGTTAAGATCCATTCAAACGCTTAGAATCAATCAAACTGATCGTAATCATTTTATATTAAGTATGATAACATGTAAGATACTATCAAAACAGCATTGAGCTATAAACTAAAACATGAAAGCATACTAAAACACAACGTCGATATAAATAATGGCTGAAAAATGTCGAGGCAGAAATTTTGCAGATTGTACTCTCCGTATTTTGTAAACTTGTAATTCCAATGTACTGCACGCGGTCATTTACAGGAAGGTAAATGTATTACAAAGAATAAGTGAAAACGATTCATATATTTCCAACAATCATGAATTAAAACAAATTTGACGTATAAAAAAACAACCAAATACTTTGGAGTATAACTTCCAATTTTTGTAATCATTTTTGCAAAAACAAATATAAAATTCTAGGCAATGGACAATATGTACTGATTTTTATCTTTTGTACTTTATTTAGATTAAAATCGTATCGTTTTGAATATTTAGGCTAAAGATTAATTTGGGGGGGGGGGGGGTACTATTTTTTTTTTTTAATTTTCAGAAATGAAATAAGTCGCCTTACACGATTTATTTCATTTATAACCCCACCCCCCTCACCCCCACAAAAACCAACAAGAGACAAATGGGCCACATCGCTCACCTGAGTCACCTTAGCCCATGTTTGAAAATTTTCCTTATATTTTTGTATGTAAAACTTTGATCCCCTTTTGTGGCCCCAACCTAACCCCGGGAACCATGATTTTAACAACGTGAATCTGTACTATGACAGACAGCTTTCATGTAAATATTAACTTCTTTGGCGTGATGGTTCTTGAGAAGATTTTAAAAAAATATGTATCTGTATGTAAAAGCTTCAAGTTTAATAAAGTTTGCAGTGTGCGCGTTTTTCTGTGGGGATCAGGGTAATACGTTCTTAGTACCGCTAGCTTGTCGTAGGAGGCAACTAAATGGGGTGGTCCTTCGGATGAGAGCGCAAAAACCAACACCCCGTGTCACAGCAGGTTTAACACGATAAAGATTCCTCCCTGCTGAAAAGCCGTAAACACCGAGCATAGGCCTAAATTGTGCAGTCCTTCACCGGCAATGGTTACGTCTCCATATGAGTGAAGGATGATACATCTGTATGTAAAACTTGTGCAGATTCAAGTTTGTTACATTTTTGCGGGATCCGGGTTATAAAACGTCGTTATTACCTTTTGCTTGTCGTTAAGAGGCAACTAAATTGGGCGGTCCTTCGGATGAGACCGTAAAAATCGAAACCCCGTGTCACAGCAAGTATAGCACAATAAAGATCCCTCCGCTCCGTGCTCAAAGGCCGTAAGCGCTGAGCATAGGCCTAGATTTTGCAGGATTGTACACCTACTCTTACAGAATTCAAAGGTTCTTCAATCTGACGAATTTGTCATCTTGAAATAAACTCAACGTAAATATAAGGACTTCGACACCCACGTTTCTATATGTCAAAAGAATGTATACATTAAATACTTGATACAAGTACAAAATATTACAGCTTAACGAGCCCAATAAAATTGAAGAAAAATGCATCATAAATAGCGCATAATCATCTTAAGATAATTCCCCAAAATGTTAGATATGTCAGGACATCACTTTTAATTTTCCTTTGATTTTTTAGAGTGTGCGTCGAATGCCCAGCAATTTTTACATGCCATTATACCTGCGCATATATCAAAACAGATTTCTTAACGAAGGTATGTGCATCAGGATTACATTTGCAGGAAGTGAAGCTAATTTGACAAATTAAACAATAAAACAGATATACTTACCGTAGCACAGACTTATCCCTAGTGATACATGCAGCAATGCTACAGTCCGAAACCACATATTCAACAAGTCAGCTAGAGCAAGATAAACCAACAACCCGGAAGTTAAGCTATTTTGTCAAAGGTTTTAAAGTCCTTTATTTCATAATAGCATTCCATGTGTGTCCTATTTACAAACGTGTACAATCTTTTCTTTAAATATACGTCCTGTGGATAATATGCATAATCAATGAAAAGAACTACAATATGTAACCAATGTAACACTGGTTTAGCATCTTATTTCTTTGTTATACATTAACTCGATGATCATTCGTTCTTGCATGAGCGAAATTTCCAAAAATGATGTTATTACCAGAAATATTTGCAGATAAAACACTGGAACTTTCAAGGTGTGTTTTTTTTCCCTATAAAATTTTATGTCATCTGTTTCATATCAGTTGTATTGTTTGGACACAGCGTTAAAACAATTGTGTCTATTTTGCACTTTCTGGTTATAGTCATGTCAGCATCTTTGTATCGAACACTACTTTAATCATTAAATAATGTATATAGGTAAAAATCACAGTACTTAAAGTACTGAAAGCTGAGCTTTGATGATGGCCTACTACACTGCATAGTCCAGGTGATTAATAGCAAAGTTTTCTACCTCTTCATTGCTTGAGTTCCTTAATTCAGTAGAACAAGTTTTGAAGCAGATACCTTTAAAACTTGTTCCTGTGGCTTTTACCTAAATTTACAGTACTGTATATCCCATAGTAATTACTAATATATATATATATATATATATATATATAGAGAGAGAGAGAGAGAGAGAGAGAGAGAGAGAGAGAGATAGAGAGAGACCCAACACGATATGCAGCAGTGATATGTTATAAAACAATGAACTGGAAAATGATTTTGAACAGAGCAACAGTATCCATAAAGAATCTAGAATATTTGGGTAGTATTTGCAGTTTAGAATATCAACGTTGTCATGTGCAAGACCCTTACTAATTCTCATATGGTGTAGAAACTCGAACATTTGCACATAGAGCTTTGAATTTAAAATGAACTGTCAAGTTGGGTCAAATATGTATTATAGTGATGTTGCTATGTTGCAATTAGCATAATATACAAGTGCGTTTGAAATTAGAGATAAACCAATAAAAAGCTAACATCTAAAAAAAAACTATCATGGCAACATAATTACAAGTAGTATATTGTTTTCAGCACATATCTTTCAGAACGTGCTTAATCTAAAATGTAGTTTGCCTTAAAATTCACGTATGAAAGGTGAAGATAATGAACAGGATCAATCTCATAACTCCTATAAACAATACAAAATAGATAGTTGGGCAAACACGCACCCCTAGACACACCAGAGGTGGGGTCAAGTGCCTAGGAGGAGTAAACATCCCTTGTTGACCGGTCACACTGTATATAATGAAAGGTAAATATAACGAACAGTGATCAATCTCAGAACTCCTATCAGCCATACGAAATAGATAGTTTGGCAAACACAGAACCCTGGACACACCAAAGGGGGGGGGGGGGGGGGGGCAGGTGCCTAGGATTGATTGATTGATATTTTCCGTCACACTGAAAATTTTTTTCAGTTATATGGTGGCGCCCAGTTTTTATTGGTGGAAGAGAGAACCCATATACAATGTACCTGGGAAGTGACCACCGACCTTCCGAAAGTAAACTGGGAAACTTTCTCACTTACCGGCGCGAGTTGGATTCGAACCCGTGACGACAGAGGTGCGAGACCGTGTGATTTTGAGCGCGATGCTCTAACCACTTGGCCACGGAGGCCCGGAGTAAGCCTCCCCTGTCGACCGGTCACACCTGCCTTAGTATATAATAAATGTGCTAATTTCAATAGATCGTTGTTGGTGTTCGTTCATTCTTTTGTCATGAAAATTATATTGTAACACCAAAATACTTTATATATGAGAATAACCTCATATCTATATTATATAATAGTTGAAGCTTTCCAAATTAGCAAAGATAATGTTCATGAAGTTCAGCGGGAAAATATTTATATAACCAGCTAGTAGACTTTGGATGCAAATATTCACCCCAGTTTTCTTCAGCTGGCTTGATTTCTTGTATAATCAAGTAAACTTTATGTAAAGCTGCATTGCAATGTAAAACTTATACGGTACCAATTTTGATGCACCAGATGCGCATTTCGACAAAAAATGTATCTTCAGTGATGCTCAACCGAAATCTTTGAAATCCGAAATAACTATGCAGTTTTAGAGCTAAATATAGCCAAAAACAGCGTGCCAAAAAAGTGAAGCCAAATTCGTCTAAGGATAAGAGCTAATCTTTTACAGGCAGAAACTATAGGTCATGAATAAAAAAGGGACATAACTACTTCGTATTAACATTATTCTTAGAATTAATTAAAGTTCAGCACAAAACTTATACACAATGTACATTCATCAAAGAGCATTTAAATATATTCATCTTTCACAACTACTTAGGGTAACAAAAACGGCATAGTATGTCAATGTTTATTACAAAAGGGATTTGAAGGTTCGGCAATCAAAATCATCGCAATACTTAGTAACTGAATAAAAAAGGATTGCAAAGATATATGTCCATGTGGAGTACATTAAACCACTCAATAATTTCCGTTTTGGAACACTACTTAATGTATACATCATTTCAATGTGTGTATGGGGCTGTGTTCGATATGAGTATGACAAATTACCGATGTCTGACATTGATTTCACTGTTTTGTCTAGCTAACTTCATAGGGGAGGAGGTGTATAGAAAAAAGGCATTAAAAGCTGTCTAGAAGTTCATGTGAAGGACCCCCCCTTTCCCCCATATATTTCTGGATCCGCATATATTCATAGCATCACATCGAGAAAAAAGGTTTTAGATTAAAGTATAGCTACTACATGTAATGTTAGAATTATCATCAACAACACGAGCACAAAGGAAATATAGTTACTGTACTGATGTCATTACCTTCTTTTTTCATCAAAATCTTCAAAACAACCTATGATCATTTTGTACATACATATTCTAATTAAGTTTACGTTTACGTCTGATCCAAATATAATTCTAGAAAAGGGAAATGTCACCATTAAGTTGTACTACAACGTAAGTCACCCCGGAAAATTCAGGTATATCGCGAAATTATGGCATATGTTTTTCAAGTGCAAATTACACAATGAATACCGCATGTTTGTTATCAAAATGTGTGCTATCTTCCTTTGATAACCATAATAAAGAAATTGTATTCATATGAATGAGAATAAAATGACGAATGCTGATAAAACCTGGGGATAGTTAATTTTTGGAATGGAGACCTGCTTTATTTGAAGTTAAATGAACAACTGGGATCTTGTTTAACATTTTGTAACGTAGTACGCCATCGCTGAAGGTTCAACATAATCTTGTGATTTCGTGAAAAAGATTTATTGACAAATACACGTATATATAAGAGCTGAAAATCATGCCAGCTTTTGTTTCCAATGCAGGGAAATAAAATCGCTACAAGGAACATACGTAGAAAACCTAGGATTCTTTAATTTCACCAAAAATGCTTTTAGATATATTTGATAAATATACCCAATTACAATATCTAAATCAATGGTAAACGTGACATGTATCCCCCCCTTTTTTTAACAAATGTAGAATTTCGAACAAATGAAATGTTGTTTTTTTTAATATGAAGCAGGTAATATAAAAGTGATTGATTTTTTGGAATTGATGGTAAACGAATGTGATGTTAATTAGAAATAATTGAAGCGTATTTTAAATAATCCTCCGACTTCATGACATCATAAAACCCGAAATAACATTCGGGAACAGTAAGTAGATCCAATAAAAGTAAAACCCAGTATATCAGAGATTAGTTTTGAATCAACTCAATTCATTTCATCCAGCATATAAATTGTAAATAAGCGAAACATCGCAAAAAGCTTGAGATAGTAGATATTGAACATACACCACAAGATTATCAAATATAGCAACGTTTTACACGCCATAATCAACTCAATTCAATTTTATTTTTCATCCAGCATATAAGTTGTAAATAAGCGAAACATCTCGAAACATCGCAAAATTCTTCAGATAATAGGGATTATAGTATTATATAATATCGAAAATATACTTACTGTATCCGTAAAATATATTGCTTTCTACTAGTAATATTATCTGCAGAATGCCATATTTACATAGGCACCTTTAATACGCTATTAAATCAACCAGGAAGTTACCTGTCATTTCTTAAGACCGAGATTGCACACATCAAGATATGCTGCACATCTAGATATGCATTTCCATTGGCATTTTAAGCACAAAGAACATTCGCATTACATTGATTTTTATCTTGGTTTCTCACTTTACGTTCGTTTCCAAAATTTTTTAACTGCAGTGAACGTAGTCCTGCATATGGTCTCTATGGCGTTGTGTATCACCTGCCTACACAGAAAACCTCGCTTTCACCAGATATAATGCGACAGACCCACGATTTTCAGTTTGAAGGAAGAATAATGCACCGGGTATATCTGATATTGACGGAAAGTGGAGGAAACGTAGAATAATATTTAGAAATTGAAAACATTCAAATGTACCCAGTTTAGTTGATAATGCAGTATTAGTAGAAACTATGTTTGAAAAAAAAATAAACTGTTCCTACACTCGACTCATAGTCTACGGATCACCGGTTGGCAGTTTAAATTACTAATCTACCCAGTTAGGTAATTAAATTGAAAGGGAATATTCTAGCATCGCTGATATTTATATTTTCATTCATGTTGTAGAAAGAAGTCAGCTAATTTGACAATGCTTTATTAATCCTTCAAGGTCATATCGTATTAACTTCTAAAAAAAATTATAGCGCAATTAATTTTTTACATGTCAAAAACTGACTTTGAGTGTGTCTTAAATGAAATTCAGCCGAAGTTGGTTTTGATACATGAACCAATACCCCCACCCTTGCTACATTTAAGGACATGCCGAATACAATAACAAAATAAATAAATTTTCTTCCGTTAGAAATAAAGTACACGTATATGCATTGTGATCTGTATTTTGAAATGTGATTTTAATCATTTCATTTCTATTGTATTGATTGTTTTAAATGTAACAGTGCCAGCCATAGTACATGTATCATAACTTTTCTGATCAAAAATATGTATTCAATAATGTACAGATTATCATTAAAGAACGTAAATTACAGATGTTTAGATCAAATACAGATACGTTTACCAAACAATGTTTAAACGCTGACTCGTGTAAATATTATTTACTCACAATTACAAATTTCACCCTCGATTTCCTTACTACATTTTGGGGTATTAATGTTAAGACTCAAGAAGTTTTTCAACATCGAAATAAATGTTGTCCATGGTGAATGATGCGAAAGTTAAATTTTTCAAGATATCTTGTATTACGTTCACAATCGGCTAATCGAAGAAGTTCGCTTGTGACGTCATTTCACCATATGACTCCCTAACTTAATTAACGAGATTTTTTGTACAACCGGGGCTTGGAATCAAATCCGTATCGTGCCTATTCATCGAGCTATTTCGACAAAATAAATATTGCTGATTTTGACGTATGTCCAACTCTCACAGGAGTAATGAGATTGATCGCTATTCGTTTTCTTCACCTTTCATTCATACGATATTGTCAAACGATGACTTAAGATAACTCCGTATTTGCATTTTTATCTGATAAAAGTATATAAAAAATGTGTATTTATTTCAATTTATTAAAGTTAAAACTAATAAATCATAAGATGAAATATAAGGGTCATCTAAATGTACGTTTTAAGATGCGAGACATACATTAAAGTTTCCTGGAAGTCAAATATACATTTTGGTTTATCTTATGTATTTTTAAAAATAAATACCGATAGTAAAATTATTTCAGTTATTTTTTAATCAATAAACGATATAATGGGCAAAAACAACCTTCTTCGTAAATTACGATACCGAAAACGAGACTGAAAATGTAATGATGGATCTGACGTCACAACCCATCATTGGCGGTTTCTTCACAACAAGACGAGAGTATAAAAGAGGAAAATATTCGAAGAGAAATGGCAAGTAAGAGTAAGGGACGCATGTGTGTAGTTGTAGGAAGCAACAACAGGCCCTCGGACACCGTTTCCGTCCATGTTTTTCCGAAGGACGAGCGACAGAGAGCAGCATAGACTCGATTTGTGAGACTGACCCGTGCAGACTGGACAGGATCGTCCCAGTATACTGTTGTTTGTAGGGCACATTTCACGGACGGATGTTTCCAGGCTCAGTTTTCACTGATGAGAAAATTTGTAATTCCTGCGAAAAAACGCATCTGCTCTGGTGCGATTCTATCGCTTTAACCTAAGAGGAAAATGGACGACCTCAACCTTGCCCTCCTCTCTTCGCCCGAGCCTAAACCCAAGCGCCAGGCTGCCGTCAAGCTGGAGAAAAATAGGGTAGGTCGTGTGTAACTTTATTATGAAGATTCCATCGGTAAGAAAGTTGATAATTGTTATTGTAGTCTGTGACGTTTATTAACTTTTTCCACTTTATAAGTTACAATACACGTACCATATGACGAGTTTCTAACATGCCCCCATCTGATCAGGACCCTGGATTAGATTGCCGTTTAAACATATTCTGTCATATATATCCACTGACCTATCTTAGTAATGTTATCAAGAACTCTGCATAATTTAAATATACATATATTTCTATTACTCTTTTAGTGGGCAATATTATTTTTCCAACACGATTAAATGTTAACATTGCAAAGATACCAATTCTGATCAATCAAGTGAAGGCTGAGGGGTGTAGAGTGGGTGGCCTGTAACCCCTGTTATAACTCCTACATGTACAACCTTTGGATTTATACGTTAATGAAAATTAAATTAAATTATTTCCAAAAATGACATGTGATGGAAACCCCTCTTCACTAATTTAATTTACACAAATCATTGGCAGATCCAGGAATTTTGGAAAGAGGGGGGGGGGTTATACCATTATTAAATTTTAGTTGTTAAAGGGGGGGGGGGTTCCACCATCTATATGTGTGGGTGTTTTTAGCAACATTTTCTGATGAAAGGGAAGGGTTCCGACCTTCGGGATACCCCCCTCTGAATGATCAGGACCCCCACTGCAAATTATTTCAATATTTACATGGGGACATTTTATTTCAAAATAATAAAAGAATTACAGTAAATACATTATAAAACAATATCGTAACAATTATTTTATCCTTTTTTATTGGGAAAGGTTGATGATTGCTGCTCTACATTTTAAAGGACACATGACACAAAAAATTATTTGTCTGTAATCATTGTCTTTGTAATCCTTAAGTCAGATTCTCACACTGAATCTGTTAAACAAGCATCTGATAACAAGGCACAGCTGGAAATAGTAATCTGTAAACACCAGCCGAAGCAGTTCTCCGAGCAGTGCCGACAGTTAATGAGATAAGAGTCACGTGTGTGTTATATACGTCAGAGGTGAGCTTCTTGGAAATTCTCACCGTAACGTATTCAATACAATGGCTGAAGACTTATCAGAACTCTGATTTATTTAAGAAATAACAAAATTCAATTGCAGTAAAATATTATTGGAAATCATGTAATAAACTTAAACTTTGATATTCACATTTGCAGCAGATTTAGGTTGTTGATCCTCCTTCCCCCCAAGCTCTAAATTGCTAACCATATATAAATATGTACCAGTATGTATATCATGTATATATTGAAAAAAAAAATCAACAAAAATTCCGTATATGTCTAATGAATTGACATCATGGCATTCTGAACCCCTTATCTATAAAAATGTATGTCACATATAAATAATGTAAGAAACCTACCATAAAACGAATGTAGGAAAAAAAGTCACGGGAAAAAAGTCACGGATGAAAAATCACAGGAAAATAAGTCACAGGAAAAACAGTCACAATATATATTTTGTATAAAAATCACATAGATGTATGAAAAAAAGTCACAATATATATTATATTATATGTATAGGGGAAAATTCATAGTATATATTTTGATAGAAAAGGGTCACATATACAAAGAAAGGGGGAGAAAGTCACAGTATATATATTTTGAAAGAAAACTATATATATATATATATATATATATATATATATATATATATATATAGAAAAAAGTCAATTATTATATAAGGAGAAAAGTTTTACTTAAATTTGATTCAAAGTTAGAAGATTCCATGGTTTTTTTTAATCGTTTGCAACAAACAAATAACCCCAATAAAAATTAACTTTTAAGTATTTACAACAGTTGTTGAAGGGACTGTTGAGATTAATTAGTGGCTTCACAAGGCACCTTTCCCCTTTTCTAGACAGTGTATTCCCTGTATAAGTAGACAAAATGGCATCAGTTTACAATCTTTGAAGCCATACATAGGATGAAGGAAAAAATATGTTTGTTTTTTTTAGCAAATGTTAACTATTCATCGGTGCTTTATTTTTTCTACGTATGGTCAAAGTCACTCTTTATAAATATTGTGACTTTTTTTCCTTAGTATAGGCAAAAGCAATCAAAAATTTTGAACAAAAGAAATTGTGACTTTTTTTGCTAGGTGTGGTCATAGACACTCTTTATACATATTGTGACTTTTTTCCTGTGACTTACTTTCCAGTGACTTTTTTTCCTACCCAGATTGTGACTTTTTTTCCCTGTGACTTTTTTCCCGTTTACCCATATGACAGGGATTATAAAAAATGATCTTTGTTTTCTTTTGGTAACAATTTTCTCTAGCAAATTGTACCCCCTCCCCAAATTTAAATTTGAATCCTGATACAAAATACGAATAGTAAAAAGCAGTTAACTTGCAGCACATATGTAATCATATTGTAAAAAAAATCAGTTTTTTTTTACCTGAAGTTTTTGTCGCTTTCTATATGCACCATACCCAGATGGGTTTTTTCTCTCAGTATTTGATTAAGTTGAATATTCACCTTGGGTAGGCCACTCAGCATCGGGTACAGCATCATCTTTTAACTGAGCATGAGCATTATCATAACCTAATTCAGCTAACCGGGGTGGGTAACGAGAATACTGATCTGGCGTAAAGTGTTTCTCACATATTTTACTGTATTTGGTTAATGTAAGGTCTCTTCTACGACAGTAATGTACCCATGCTTTTTGAAGACCTGCATCTTTGGGGAAGCGAAAAAATGACACATTTTTGTCCACTTTTGAAGAGGTTGAACAATTATAAACAGCACAATACGGCATCCTTACAAACTATATGACTACAGTGTAACTCTTTAGATACAAAGAAATATGAGTGTGCATGTTCTTTGTTTATGATAGCATTTAACCCATTACTGGTAATTAGGGAAACTGTTTGTCTTTGATCAGTGATAAGAAAGATTTATAGTATCTCTTCTGTAGAAGCATATAGCATCTCTGTGCTGTAGCTCATCTCTGACGTCACCCCGACTGTTTCCGATCTCTGGGGTTTAGAATATGCATATTGAGGTCATGCTGCTTATCAGTACAGTGTTACAGCTTTAGCTGTGAAACGGATGCGTGTTTAACAGATTCAGTGTGAGAATCTGACTTAAGGATTATAAAGACAATGATTGCAGATAAATAATTTTTTGTGTCATGTGTCCTTTAATGAGAATTCCTCAAGGCTGCATGACATAACGAAGGAGGGGGACCAACAATTTAAAATCAGCTTCCCGAAGTTCAAGTGTTCGTAGGAAGCCTGTTGATCCAACAATTAGTAAGAATGTACTTCTAAGATAACCCACTATCATAATTCATATCAAAATTAATTAGCATGGCATTTTTACTATTTTTGCATTTGTCGCTTTTCTTACAATCAAGTTTAAAACAGCAATAACAAAGTTAATGATAATTTTTATTACAAATGTATTTATCAAAATACAATACATATAGTAAAGAGCAATTTATTTATAAGGATATAAAGCATACATAAAATTTTAAATAGTGTCCATTTATTCCAGCCCATCACATGATCAGTCCTGATGAAGGAGACGTATTTGGTTTTTCAAGGGTCATCAGAACCATTACCATGCTCATTGCCAGCTCAACCACCTGCACAGTGCAGTGAATTTTTCCATCCTGATAAAGAAGAAGCAGTGCTACATTTTACATCGAGGTTCAGTCGGAAGGATATATCCGTGTGAATGTGAACAAAACGTAATACTAGCTATTTGGACATTCTAGCAAAGCAGATAAAAAATATGTTGGTCATACAGATGTGCTCTATTTTAATCTTGTTTAAAAATGTTAAATCATTGTGAAACACTTTTATCTTTGGTTTTGTTTAAATTTGAACCAAAGTCATATAGAGTAGTAGGTTGTGAAAACAAATTTTGTTATTTTTTACAAATAAAAAAGACTGGGAACAACAATGATATAGGGTCTGACCGTTGGGTAACAATCTGTTTGGTCTTGCATGCAACAGTGTATTTTTGCAAATAATTTATATAATGAAATATTAGCATAGTATATGTAGTATTAGCTTTATAGTATATATAATAGTTGTAAGAGTTAAAAAATGGGAACATGAAAGCAGGGTCCTCGTCCCGTTCCTGGGTGCGGACACATTTTATTTGAAATATTGTTTGTATAGCTGATGCTTTCTAGAAAATTGATGTATTATTTTTGGGCCATTTCTCTTAGAATGTTGTGATTGAATGTTTTTGTATGCATCATGTATGAATCGTACATTTGTTTTTTAAAAAGTTGCTTCAACTAAATCATACAATCACTCAGGTGCATTGAATCCTTGATACTCTTCAGAGGCAAAGGAATTCCGTCACAGCACATGAGGGTAGAGGGATTCGCACCTTGTGCCCTAGGTATCCTTAGCACCATCAAACAAATTGCCAGTGTGTTATGTATCTGTTACGTCTGTAATTCCGGGAAATGTTTGGAATTATTCACTAATGATAAACTAGTAATCGGACCCAATGGTCATGTGAATTTTGTATTGATTAAATCAATAAAAAAATTGACTTGCTCTTCAATTGTTTCCCTCATTTCTCCATACTGTGTATTGGTATTTTGCCGTCTCGATCTCATGCACATCTAAACACACTGATGAAAACCCAGGGTGTTCAGTAAATCAGGCCAGTTCCTTGTTGAATGACTCCCCTCTTCTCATCAACCCTTGGCAATTCAGTGCAGCATACACTTTCCTTGGCAGCTGACATATGGGAATAGAATCCACATTGACACCTAAAATGTTTTGTAAACCATGTGAATTTGTGAAAGAATAGAGAACTCAATAATGGGGAAAAGATAAGACAATTCTCCTCTAGATGATAATTTTTCAAAATTCTTAGAAAAATTGTAAGTACAGATATAACAGTATAAAGGGGGTGTCACATGAGAGGATATAAAAATCAATGTTATTTTTCAGCTCTTTCCCAATGAAGTAATGAGCAAACATGCACCACAGGAACAAATAATTCTGTCTGTAATAATAGTAGGCCTATTGATAATTGAGGGTATATACCATACCACTCCCTAATTACTAAGGGGTGGTATGGTACACACCAGTGCGACCACTAACATTGTTATTACAGACAAAATGACAGATTCCTGTGAATACGACGCGGACAGGCGTAATATGGTGATTGGACATCTGTAATTTTATCATTAAAGTAATTAAAAATGATGTACAGTTAAAAATGATTGATCAATTTCGTATTTCCCAAAATTTATTTTATAAACAAACAGTCTAACGGCGCCTTGTCATTCCATGCTTCCGAGGCGAAGTTCAAGTTGTTCACGTTCAGCATTCTCCCCATTTAACTCGTCGAAATAATCGGAATCTATTGCAGCTGACTCTTAGTGGTAAGGGACGATGTCCTCGTTACGATAATCTTAAAAGGAAGACGCTGCAAATGATATGTGGAGGTCGATTTCGTCCACAGAAACGGAGGTATCGCTCGCATTTACCATACTGGCCTGTTTGAGACTGATGGGTTGTGACGTCACACGTCATTATGGCTAAATATAGTAAAACCGGAAGTTCAGTTGATTGGTTTCGGGCAGGTGCAAAAATAGCTAACTTTGACGGTGAATATCTCGGTATGGAATGCACGAACGATCATAATTTTTTATTCTTATATTTTGAAATGTATTTCTGAACCAATTTACCATTTTTGCACCCATGACTTCCGTGGCACTTTAACAGAATTATATATCAACCCCAGAAAATTGCCATTTTTCTTAAACAGCATTATCAAAACAAACAAAAAATATTATAACGATTTGATAGTATTCATAACTATTTCATGAAACTGTTTCTTAAAGAATATACAAAATATCGCATAATGGACTTGGTAAAGGATTCAACAAGAAACATTAGAACGGCTACCCATGTCCTAAATCATAATGTAACGGTTATGCAAGAAAATTCGTTTGGAGCGTTTCCGGTTATGAGTTAAAAGAGAACAACACGCCGCTTCGACAGGTAGGTAGATCTGAGTTTTTCTTGTTTATGATAATTTAACCACTGTTGACGAAAATCGGGGAAAGTAGTCAGCTGTAGAAATGATTAAAGTACACGAAATAACCACAATTATCCATATCTAAAGCGCCAAGACGACTCGAGATGATTTTCCGAGAGGAAAAAGGGATTGAACTTTGAATATTTCTCACGATTCTCGATTGTCAGGGTCAATATCGTCTCAATCAACTAACCACTCGAAATAAGTTGACCACTCTAGGGACGATTTGTGCAAGTTAAAATTAAAATATTCTACTTTTTTGATGTTGGTGTTTGTATTTTGCCAAAATTTCTATCCAAACAGGTCCGGTAATGCTTTAAGGGATAAGTTATGATTTAATGGATTGGTTAAGATGTAGAGGAACAGTTGGTTAATACACACCCCGCTGCATCTTTTGTTACCACAAAAGAGAAGCAACGTGTAGTGTCCAATTTTTTGCTATTTTCAATGATCTGGTTTTAATATCAAGAAACCAATTGTCATGCAACTAAGATAAAGTTTATATTACTCAATACCGGAAACATTTGAAAACCAAGTAGTATTTCATGTAACACTGCGTCTGTGTTTATTAAACAAACTTTTTGTGTGCGAAGAACACTGTTTGTCAATTACTTCTTAGACCCATTTTCTACAAAAACAGGCACCTGAAGTATGGATATTACTACCCCCCTTTTATGATAATTTTTTTTGTGGCAATAATTTCTCTTTTTATACCATAGACTCTTGTTTCATACACGAGTCCCCCTCCTTAATAATACCACAGACACTTGCTTCATGCATACATGAATCCCCCCTCCTTAATAATACCATAGGCACTGGTTTCATACATAGGTAATAAGGAGGGGGGAATCATGATGTATGAAACAAGTGCCTGTGAAACAAGTACATGTGGTATTGTTAAGGAGGGGGACTCGTGTATCAAACAAGTGCCTGTGTTTTATAGGTATTTTATTATACCGGTAGAAGACCAATCTCTAAAGTTTACAACAAGCTTTGAAACGATTATATGAATCGAGAGAGGGATGAGATAGACCGGGAATTCACACATTTCAGAGAAATGATTGGACCCCCCCAAAAAAAAAAATATCAAGTGGGGTGGGGGGTGGTAGTATAATATCCATACTTCAGGTGCCTGTGGAAAAAATACATGCAAAAATACAAGTACTGATACTATACTAAAGTTGCTTTACCGCTAACTTCAGCTGTTCCTAAGCAGCAACGATTCATTGAGCGTTTTCATTTCCATCCCAATACAACATACACTATTTATCCTATTATTTTGTATTTTACCGATGGAAAGAACTCAGCACCGGTGTGAATATAAAGAATGTGACAAAGTTTATCATCGATTAAAAGGGGAAACTGACTTTGCATATGAAAATTCAACAGAGCTTTATTGACATCGGTCACTTACTTGTTTTGCTTTTGTTGTTTTTGTTTAGTATTTAACATTAAAGAGATATTACTTGAGTATGGTCTCTGGTTATACCTACTTTCGTTCAGATTTATCAGCATTTTACAATCTGAGAGTTGTCCCTTCTTAAGCTCTCTTCTAAAACATTTCAAAGCAAACGTTACAGTAGGTAAGACACTTCACTTTGTATACACGGATGTTTCGAGTGATGTTTGTGTCAACATAATGTTTTACGGGCCGTTATTTCTTTGCATAGAAAAAACCGGTATCAAATTGCAGGTACCTTTCTTAATAGCAGTTTAGAGAGAAAGCGTTTGCTTTGTTTTATAGCAATGTTTTATGATTTTTGAGAAAGAAGTAGGTTTTGTAGGGCATTTACTCTCACAGTTATCTCAACGAATCTGATTTAGAGAAAACAGCAATTCTGGAAGAACTCTACCCCGTTTGGTTAATTTTCATTCAGTGGTTCTCATGTGGAATATAGTTAGTGGACAAAAGACGCCAAATGGTGACAACAATTAATTTGATATTATTGGTCAGATGAGGAGTATTCCGAATGTCCATTTTTGTTAGTTTAGAAATTATTCTACCACGCTCAAAATTAACTAGTATTTTTATTACACATTAGATTCTGACATGTAATCAAAGTTTAGTCCAAGTCTCTGCGGCTGCAACAGCTTAGAGTCGTTTATTCTGTAACCATCATGTTGCCTAATGGGTTGTTCTCTGGCATGTCGATTTGGTGCATTCGATAAATACATTTTTTGGAGGCGATCTCTGTCTAAATGGTCCCTGTGAAGTAGAGAAAACGCTATCATAAGCACAAGACCATATCATGATAGCTTCAATGCTTATAAATTCCTCGAAAAAGATCGACACCTACATGTATATAGTGTATCCCCCTCCGGTAATCTGACTATGGCCTATGACCCCTTAACCAGTTTACTAGAAAATCAATAGATTTCTATATCCTAATATGAACTAATTCCTTATAGACTTTAACATTTGGTGTTCTGAATTTGAAGTAAAGTACTAGATCAGAAAATGCAAAGTAACAACATATTATGTGCAACATCATGTAGCGATTGGTGGACCATTCTTGGCACACTGATTTTGGCTGCGGATAACTCCGTTTGCCTGGGGCTCACGGCGGGTGTAGCCGACTGACGGGGGATGATTACTCCTCCTAGGCACCTAATCACACATCTGGTGTGTCCAGGGGTCGGTGTTTGCCCAACTCTCTATTTTGTATTGCTTATAGGAGTTATGAGATTGATCACTGTTCGTTATCTTCACCTTTCATCAAGAAAGCATAAGCTTTACCTAAGTATTTGACAATCAAACGTCATGCATAAGTATTCGACATTTACATAATCCGTTAATTTTCTACATAGTCATAGATAAGTTGCTTATACACACCTTAGAATATCTTCTTCAATTTTCTGCACCTACTATACGTACAGTTGACATACTATCTGGGTCTAGTCTTAATTGCCACGTCTTTGGTTCCGGATAAGCAGCATCTTTATTTAGTTTTGGTGAATATGTTCCTGAATAAATATACATATACGGGTATGCATGTACATTGAAGAAAAATATCTAAAACTTATACATTTTTTTTGTATGGGAATGAGTAGAGGTGAATTCGCAAATCGAAAACGGTAACAATCTTTTTCTTCCTAACACAACTAATATTTTTCAAATACCTTCGTTACAAGAAAAAAAATTAATTTCAATAAATCTTAAGTCATGCATTAATGGTTATTGCAGATCCAGAATCGTACATACTAATATAAATTACGTCACGTAATACAAACTCATTCAGGTGCGTAATAATACTGTATCTATCAGCGGGGTGTGTATTAACCAACTGTTCCTCTACATCTTAACCAATCCATTAAATCATAACTTATCCCCTACAACATTACCTGACCCGTTTGGATAGAAATTTTGGCAAAATACAAACACCAACATCAAAAAAGTAGAATATTTTAATTTTAACTTGCACAAATCGTCCCTAGGGTGGTCAACTTATTTCGACTGGTGAGTTGATTGAGCCAATATTGACCCTGACAATCGAAAGTTGTGAGAAATTTTCAAAGTTCAACCTCCTTCTGCTCTCAGAAAATCATCTCGTGTCGTCTTGGCGCTTTAGATATGGGTAATTGTGGTTATTTCGTGTACTTTAATCATTTCTACAGCTGACTACTTTCCCCGATTTTCGTCAACAATGGTTAAATTATCATAAACAAGAAAAACTCAGATCTACCTACCTGTCGAAGCGGCGTGTTCTCTAACCGGAACCACTCCAAACAAATTTTCTTGCATAACCGATACATTATAATTTAGGACATGGGTAGCCGTGATTAGTGCAAGCACCAAATCTATGGGCCGGAAATATTTTGAGGTGTAAGAACTAAATATTTTAAGAAAAGGTGTTCCAAAGAATTATAGCGAGCAATAATTACTACACGACGGCTGGAAAAATTTAAAGTAATTTCGATCAAATCTGGAGATGAACGAACTAAATGAAAAGAATAGTTAATTATATGAAGTCACTAGGTTTTGCTAGCTCAGTAATACAGCTAATCTTTTATTAGATTTTAACTTAATTCGCAATACCAAAGTCAACAGCAGGCTATATAAACAGTTCACGCTTGTCCAATTTATCGATACAAAAGTACGTTTGTCCGATCAATTGCTATACATGTACTTAGCCTCGATGAAATATCAGGATCAAGATATCTTTGGTATATCATCAATACTTCATAAGCCACAGTATATGGTAAAAGATTTAAACTACAATATCAGTGGCGGATTTAGAGGGGGCCCCCCCCCTCCTAAAATTTTAAAATTTAAGGTAAATCGCGGTATCTTGTTTCGGAAAATGTACTAAACGATAAAAGAAGCAATAATTTCTTCCACTCCCCGAAAAATAAATGACAAAATCCTTTGATTTCCTGAATTACTTTATTGGGAGAACCAAACATTGTCCAAACCCCCTTAAAAGTTGGGTCATTTTATTAATTTCACCTTATTAAAATGATAGAAAATAGTACAAATGACTTAATAGGAGAAATATTTCAAGCCCCATAAAATCTGTAAAAATCCAGGAGCTTCCGGGGATGTCGCCCCCTGGAACCCCACCAGGGCTTCCCCCTGGACCCACTGCCTCATAAAGTGGCGACCCGCATAACCACAATTCCTGGATCTGCTGCTGAATATAACTTATCATAGTATGCGATATTGTCGCCAATTAAACCTGACAAACTAAAGTACATATGTATGTACGCAATATTACAGACTGCAATGGGACATGACGTCATCTGTTACAGTGAGTAAGACAATCATGACGCATTTTATTCTTCGATAGGCAGATGAAGCATACATTCCGAAGTTAAAACATAATCCTTGGACGAATTTGGCTCCACTTTTTTTGGCACGCTGTTTTTGGCTATATTTAGCTCTAAAACTTCATAGTTTTTTCGGATTTCAAACATTTCGGTTGAACATCACTGAAGAGACATTATTTGTCGAAATGCGCATCTGGTGCATCAAAACTGGTACCGCATAAGTTTTACATTATGACCCCTGGGTCGAGGCCTCTGCTGGTGGACTGTTAGTCCCCGAGGGTCTCTACAGCCCAGTAGATAAGTACTTCGTTACTAGCTTGAAAATACGGATGTATATTTAATTGCTGTTACAAAATTTTGAAATTCATTTGAAAATTAAGGATTATCTCCCTCATGCATAGCTCTTATCCTTGGACGAATTTGGCTCCACTTTTTTGGCAGGATGTTTTTGGCTATATTTAGCTCTAAAACTTCATAGTTATTTCAGATTTCAAACATTTCGGTTGACCATCACTGAAGAGACATTATTTGTCGAAATGCGCATCTGGTGCATCAAAATTGGTACCGTATAAGTTTTCCATTATGACCCCTGGGTCGAGGTCTCTACTGGTGGACTGTTAGTCCCCGAAGGTCCCTACAGCCCAGTAGCTAAGTACTTCGTTACTAGCTTGAAAATGCGGATGTATATTTAATTGTTGTTACAAAATTTAGAAATTCATTTCAAATTTAAGGATTATATCCCTTATACATAGCTCTTATCCTTGGACAAATTTGGCTCCACTTTTTTGGCACGCTGTTTTTGGCTATATTTAGCTCTAAAACTTCATAGTTATTTCGGATTTCAAAGATTTCGGTTGAGCATCACTGAAGAGACATTACTTGTAGAAATGCGCATCTGGTGCATCAAAATTGGTACCGTATAAGTTTTACATAATGAAACAGTAATTTTCCTAATACTTGATATACCGGGTTTTTTTTATGTCACATATGACATCGTTGTACAGATCGAATTTTTCTTCTTCTATTGTTTACTGTAGATGTTGAATGCAACGTTACTTGAAAACAAATACTGGATGTTTTATTCAAATAATGGGATGGGGGTAAGATAATACAATATTCTAGTGTGCACATTTAATTCCGTTGATGTTCAATTTCATACCTCGAAGGTCTATCAACGTAATCGTTCTAAATACTGCAATATAAAATTAGAAAAGAAAAAGTTGTCAAGAGGGTGTACCCTCACACAAAGTTACCTTTATACAATATGAATGGAGTTTTATCAACGTGCTTAGCCAATCAAACTGAGTGTTATTAGTAAACTTGAATTGTTAACATATAATATCTTGTCAATGCCTTCATTGGCAGATTTAAATGGGGCGGAAACTTGCCCACTTTTTCGTGAGAAAACAAACAGTGGAGCAACTGTAATGTTGAGATTATACATTTAAAAAAACGTGTTTAAAATAGTGAATTAATCATTTGTTATTTATTGATTTTATTACGAATCATGTATAGCTAGAATAAACAATAAAGGTAACCCAAATAGCCTCAATTAAAACCCTTAAGCACGCAGGTCGTCACCCTATTGCGGCTGGGGTTTGTTTTTATTTTTTTTATGCTTTCTTTTTTATTTTGTTTTACAAATTCTGGATCCGCCACTGGCCTAATGTGACAAGGAACATCGGTTGTACTTCGGAGATTGATGAAGGAACAATACAACTGATGTGAAACGTCCTAGTTGTGACGTTTGAATTCGAGACATGAACTCGCGACCTCCCGTTTGGAAAGCCAGTGTTATAATCGATTGGTCATTGCGAACGTCATATGTTTATTTTATGAGTTTGAAATAGGTTTATAACGTTTTAAAGACATAGATTCTATATAAAAAATTCATGAAAAGTTTAACTAGACGGAAGCTAGCAGCATCAATACCAATTTGTGGAAGATGTGTGCCGGTGAAGGGCTGCAAAATTTAGGCCTATGCTCGGCGCTTACGGCCTTTTAGCAGAGAGGGATCTTTATCGTGCCACACCTGCTTTGACACGGGACCTCAGTTTTCACGGTCTCATCCGAAGGACCCCCCATTTAGTAGCTTCTTACGACAAGCAAGGGGTACTGAGGACCTATTCTAACCCGGATCCACAGAAGGAAATATTTGATAAGTTAACGATAAAACGGCATTTTAAGTAAGATATACGTACCGTAACACACACCTATCCTTAATAATGCATGTAATAATGCTCCAGTCCGGAATTAATCTAGATAAACAAACGACCGGAAAGTAAATCTATACTGTTAAGGATTTTAAAGTCGTAATTATTCGAAATATCAATCCATGTTTGCCCCATTTATAGATATGCACGTTTTATTTAGAACTATAAGTCATGTTGATGACATACCTAATCAATGGGAAGAACGGCAATATTTCACGGATGTAATACTGGTTTAGCATCGTATTTCTTTTTTTTCATGTATTGACTAAATGCATCACTGATTTAGCATTTTATTTCTTTGTTGTGTATTGACTATAGAAACATGCTTTTTTTTTATATCAACTGATTTTTTGTTTTCAAAATCATGTCATTGAAGTATAAGACTTTGGTTTTTTTCCTGCAATATAACAAAACGCGCAGTAAATTCCAAGAACACAAACTGGGGCCTTTCAATGTTTCCTTTTTTTCTATATATGTTATACTTTTATTTTCATCGGCTCTTTTGATTGTACCCGTCCTTCAAATGCCCCTCATAAAGAACATGTGCTTATTGTGCCAATTCCTCGTATTAAACATTAAATTTCGGACAACGTAAGGTAAAAATGCA
Organism: Ostrea edulis; assembly: GCF_947568905.1. NCBI lineage: Eukaryota > Metazoa > Mollusca > Bivalvia > Ostreida > Ostreidae > Ostrea > Ostrea edulis. The sequence continues at coordinate 59,557,498 of NC_079166.1, read as the reverse complement.
GATTGTTCCACTTGAGTTTTCGTCGCACCATCTATTCAGATTGACATGACTAGGAATTAAACAACAAATTAAGCCCACAACCGTCTTATTCATTGAAAAATAGTATTAACTGTAGCGGGAACATTTACAGATGTTCCTTAAACGCACGTTACTAAAAATAGTGCTGATTGTTTTTAGGAATTTTCATTGAATTGTTCACTAGCTGTACACATTACATTCGTAGAAATACCCTTATTCCCCGTATTTAATTAATAACAAGAACAGCTAAAAACAATAGCCAATCAAATTCAATCCAACATACATATACTTCCTGATCAGCTTTAAACATGTCTATCCGTTAAACGCCTCATTATATTGTTGATTCTTTTACGTTTGTAAACCTATTTTTTTTTCTTCTGAGAAGTCCAAAAGTTGTGATATATAAGTGAACAGGTAACGATAACGAACAGTGATCTATATCATAACTACCATAAGCAATACAAAATAGATAGAGAATTGGGCAAACACAGACCCCATGGCATACCAGAGATGGAGCCAGGTGCCTAGGAAAAGTAAGCATTCCCTGTCGACCGGTCACACCCGCTGTGAGACGTATACCTTGACCAGGTAAATGGAGTAATCCGTAGCCAAAACCAGTGTGTCAAGAACGGCCTAATAATAGGTATGAAGCACACCAGACAACTTTTGACCAAATGATAGATTACATTAGCAAACTTGTGAAAAGTTGACTCTAAACAAGTCGATTGAAACTGCTGTAACATCAATTTGTTTGTCAGTAGCTGTCTCCATTTAAACACTGACCTTGCGCAACTTCCGTCTATCTGTTCCTGCATTCTGTTCTGCCGAATGCAATTTCTGCTTAAGCTGCATTTTTCAAAAATAATTTTAAAGAATAAACTTCACCAGTACTTGTTTAGTTCAAGTTGCTGCTGCGAGTAGATCTACACAACTGTTGATTATATGACGTCAAAATATAAATTAATAGACGTCACAATACAGAAAAAAATACTTCTCAGGCAAAATTGGTGTCGCGGATCAAAAAGGAATAAAGAGAAAATATGTGTACATAAAGTATCATTGCTATAATAACCCGATTTATTCTGTAAAATTCACATTATTCATACATTTCTAATTGAAAGTCATCATTACCTTGAAATTAATTGAAAGTCATCATTACCTTGCTCTTGTGTACTTTGATTTATTTTGAAGGGGGTGGGCTTTTCTGGGATACTTCTTTTAAAAGAAATATCACTCCACAAATGTTACACTAAAACACATTTTAATTGTTTATTGGATAAATGTATTTTAGTAACATGCGTGTGCGGTATGATTTCGAAAGTGCATCGGATTTGGTAGTAAGCCATGTATTTAGAGGTGAAATTATTTCCTTTACAAATCCATTAACAAGATACTGTATATGTGTAATACATTCTGCTGGTATGCATATTAATTATACATGTATAAATGTTCAAATTATTCTGTGATATCGAATCAAATTAAAAGTACATGTAATACACACATGCAATAATAATAGGAAATCATAATATGATATATCATGCATATCGTCAATGCATTCGTGTAACAGGTGACATGACCTAAAAGTTGTCATACTTTTTTTTTTTAAAAGACCTTTAGGTAGTTTATAAAATCATTTCTATTGTAATCTAAATATGTACATAACATTATGCTGACATGTGAAAAACTCAAGGAATCAATATTTGCTTCCGATATTACACCCACGTGTACTGAGTTCGTCTTCTACACAGTGTAATATGACATGTATTACTTTAACTAAATAACGTAAACATTTTCTTCTCATTAACGTCTATATCTTTAAACATGTACTTATGCCCATTCAGACATTTAAAAAATACACTGCCCCTACTAAAACATCCACTGTCATTCCAATGAAGCATTCATTCCTTATGTCTATCCATCTTACACCACATTATGTCCATGCGGAATTCATAGATCACTTCCGAATGAAAGATTTTGGTACGAGTTAATGTTTGCTGATATATTGAGTTCTTGATATGTATGTGTATCATCAGTTGTTACTGTTGTCTGATTGCCGTGGCTCACATATTGTGGGGAACACTTTTCGCCTTTCCTCGTGTAATGCCTCCTTCAAAATATTTATAAAAACACTACAACATTTATTAATTGTTTTTGCATTTAAAAAGTCGTGCTTGTAGTGTTCTTCCCTTATTTTCACGTTTGTTGATGAATTGATTCATTTTATAGACAAATAAGACTTTACAGTATTAAAACCATAATTATAAATGTACATAATATTTAAGTTGGGAACATGTACACTATAATATACATGTATCTATTTTTCTCTAGATTCGTGATTTTATAGTATTCAAACTACAATTAGACATGTACAGAATATATTAATTCGGAACATGTAAACTATAATATATCTATGTTTTCCACATTGTATATGTATTTTTAATCTCACTATATATGGAATCCACAAATAATCATTAAACGTTTCGATGTGGTCTTTAAATAGAAAATTGCATTTATTCATAATGCATTTTTATCATGTTATAGGTGTTTATAAGTACTTGGGTATCATTACCTTTATTTTACGAAATATACAATTTTGAAATGATTGTATAGATACCTTGTAGCTATTAATACACCACATAGAAAGACGTTGAAGATTATAGATACGACAAGTCCAGCTATATAACCGTATGGGACATCACTCGCTGAGGAACCAGAGGGAGCTGTCACTAAAATAGTTACAAACAGATAGAATGGAATAATAATCTGATTTTGAGGCATTTCCATTCTAATTTCAATTGTATCTTTAAAAAGAAAAATACATTTAAAATCTTACTATTTACAGTATGAACATAAAGAATATTAGCTATAAAATCGCAGTTTAACTAAACCTTTAGAGATTATTTTTACATCATCTAGAAACACTATCAACAAATATTCAGTTTAGAATACGCTCATAGTTAATAGTTTGTTCCAATTAATACAATGTATAGACGGTAATTTTTTCTATATCTAAAAATAAAAGTGTGTGCAACCAGAACATTTCAGTTATATTCAAACAATATATGTCTTAGGAAGACGTTATAGATTTATTTTATTCACTTAAATCTATGAGCAATAGTTATAACTATGATACGTTTACTTACATTCAAATTCCTTCAAATGTTTAACAAACAGGGGCCACATGTAGTGTAGGAATAAGCACAAATATGTTGTTGTACACGAGTGTACTATTTCAAAATTTAGATTTATCTGCCGAATTCATCAACGCGTTCCTATGATTCGTCTTTGGAAATAGTTCAAAAGTATATCCAAGGGTTATCATGCATAAATATACATCCTTGAGTTATTTTCATTTAGAAAATTAATGTTAGAGTTGAATGTTCATTTTTTTTTTAAAACCATGAAAGTACGAATCGCTTTAACACTGTCATTTATCTGAAGATACTAGATAACAAAATGTTAAATTAGAATGCTTTATTAATTCAGCCTATTCAATAAATAACCGTACAAGTTTGGTAACTTGAAACTGTGCAACGTTAGGGGCATTCATTCATATATGACAGTTAGAGACTCTGATATCTATAAAATTCAAATTTATTCAACGACAAAGTATCTGCATCTCACCATCGATACGGGTTGTTATATATGAAACATTACGTAGGAAGAAGATTATTTTAAAAAATTATATTTTAAAATCATAATATTTGTCGAATCTTGGACTAGAATTATTCCAATTCAACATTGGGTCTCAAAAGGTAAAACTGAAAATGTAAATATAACAAACAGTGATCAATCTCACAGCCTGTAAGGAATACATAATGAGAAGTTGGGTATACATGGACTTCTGGACATAACAGAGGTAGGATCAGATGCCTACATGTAAGGGGGTCAACCGGTTACATCCACCAAGAGTCCTATACCTTGATAAAATAAACGGAGTAATCCGTAGTCGAAATTAATTTGTAATGAAGGGTCCAACAATTTACATGCACCACGTCAGACAGCAATCGACCCAATGGCAAACTGTTTTGGCAAACTAGATCGTTATAACTACCATGGAATTTCCGAAATGTTGACTTAACACGATACTGGTGAAACCTCTATAACATCAACTGTTTTTTCAGTAGCCTGTCTCTATCTAAAACTGATAATATGCATAACAAGCTCTTGCGTATCGAATCAGTTGAGAAACACAAACATCCGATGTAGGTGATAAGGAATATTGTTATTTGAATATGGGAAGCCATCTCATTTGTCCTTTAGTTGAGATGTTAGTTTGACTTTTTATCATAAGGTAACTGGGATTTAAACCTACAGCAGGATATCAAAATTCTGTTCACAAAAGACAGAAGTATTTAGATTCAAAGGCTATAATATTCTAGAAAATGAAGCATATTTAAGTAAAATTGTATCTTCCATTCAATCTTAAATTTCTATATGAGTGACTGTAGAAAAGGAACTTTGACCAATCTCCCATACAGAATACAAAATTAAGAGAAGGGCAAACATGGAACCCCGAACGAACTAAAGGTGAGATCAAGTGTTTAAGGGGAGTAAGCAACCCTTGTTGAATGGTCACACCGCCACGAACTATATATCCTAAACAGGGAAACAGGGAAATCCATAGTCAAAATCAATACGTAAATAACGGTGTATCAGTTAATCCGCCTTCTCTATATCTCCGCCCAATTTTGGACCACACTGTCCTTATATGTCCGCCTACACAATATGTCCACCCAATATTTTTTTCGAAAGTGTCATTATACGCGTTTGTCCGCCTGCACAAAATAATGTCTTCCTTAGTACTTTTTTAACGAACTATCACAATATGTCCATCTACATTTTTATTTATTATTTTGTTGTCGTTGGGTAATATTTCTTCATAAAACAATCGTCAAAACGCGTCTACATTATACATGTATATGCATATAAGCATGAATTAAGTTCGCTTTCAAAAATCGTCGCAATGTGTCAATGTTCGTAAAACCTTTACCAATATGGATATCTAATGCTCATTTTATATTCATATAGGCACTACTTCGGAAACGTGCCTAGAGAAGGAATATTTTGAGGATGCCACTCCGTACTCTTCTGTCACTCCCAGTTCGAATCCAGTTAATTGCATAGTGTGTGGATATTCGACACATGATATCATGTATACGCCAATGAAATAACACTAACTTCCATTGAGAGGCTACATGTGTGATTTTTTTTTCTAAATCGATCATTTTGCTGACCCCCGTCGGTTCAAGATGAAGAGGTGGCGAGTAGCATAAGTATGTGTTAATAACATTTAGTACTCTAAAAATATTGATTGATTAATATGAATTCCCCATGACACTGTTTAAAGACATGAGCTACAAATCTTATGTTATATCTCTAAACAGTAATAATTATTCACAAGTATGGAAATTAAGTAAAACATAAGTATACATTTCTTTTATTGCGTTTAAACGCACTAATCATCATTCATTGCGTTTAATTGCAAAATATTGCGTTTAAACGCAACCAACCTTGCAAACAACATTGCAATTAAATGCAATAATTATTGAGTCTAAACTCAAAATATTGCATTTAAACGCAATTTTTTGTGTTTATTTGCAAACGTTTGCGTTTTGCGATTAAACTTAAGAAAAGAAGGTTCTTTCTGTGTAATGGCCTCAGCAGGCTTCCCTACTATATAAATGTCGAATTATGTCTTTTGTACGGATATAATTCGAAATATTACGTTTTTTTCACAGACGTTATATAGTAATGAAATTCGTATATAGGTGGACATAAGGTGGACATATTGTGACACTTTGAAAAACAATTGGGCGGACATTATAGTGCAGGCGGACATATAGTGACTCTTTGAAAACAAATTGAGCGGGCATATTGTGCAGGCGGACATATAAGGACAGTTTGGTCCAAAATTGGGCGGACATATAACGAAGGCGGACATATTGTGCAAGCGGAAATGTAAGGACTCAACACACGTCAGACAGCCTTCGACTACATGGCACTTGTATATACAAATTAGATCATTATAACAATCACAGGATTTGCGAAATACTGACTTTAAACAAGATTGTTGCAACCACTGTCACATCATTTTATTTGTAGGTAGCTTGATACGGTTTATAAATGAATATAGATAGAACATGATCTGAATTTTCGAATCGGTTGAGATACATAAAAGATAATGTGCTGGTGATAATGGAATAATGCTACACGAATATGTGCAGTTGACGATAGAGAAGCTAAAGTCATAACGTTTGTGATCAAAGTTCAACATCTATGTTCAATAAAATATGCATGCATGAAGCTAAAGCATGCTTCATTTCTAATTTGGACGATTTATGTTTCCATAATAACCATTTCTAGAAATAATGATAAAAGTTGAAATGTTCGAAATAAATTAGCAAAATACCGATATTTCTGTCACATTTTTCCCCGGTGAATGACGTTTCACATCCCTCCGGACAAGTCCCGTTAAATCTGTTGCACGTTGTGTTTTCAGCACAGTTTCCACTACACGCCTCTAAGCAATTTTCCCCATACCATCGGTATGTACATTCTTCATGAAATATTAAGCACAAATAAATACAACAATACATGTAACCTCATGAAGTGGAAATTCATATCTGAAAATGAAATATATGAATTATTTAGTTAATCGCTGATACGTTTTCGCAGCAAACGTTTTATTCCCATCTTTATTGAAGTTGTAATACTTATATTTTAAATACGACTTTGCATAGTATTTCAATTCTAAATTTACATATGAAGTATATAGACAATTATATATCCAACAAACACTCGAACATGTGTAATTATTGGCTGACCACACAATACTGCAAATCACTAAGGAATATATGCATTTATTGGGAAGTTTCTAGTATACCGGTCCCCAGAAGCACGCGTCTGTGTATGGACAGTTATTTCCCTTGCCGTTGCTTAGCGGAATGTAAACACGCCGCCATTTGCATTTTCGCCTCGGATGCCGAGCAAAGAAAATCGTGCGATAAAAATAAAAACCCAACGGCGTTTGAGTATACTAAGCGGGGGCTTCGGAGCGGCAGCCCCCGACTAGTCAAATATAGTTAAAAATTGTCTTACCTTACGTCATGATATAGGGCTCACGGCGGATGTGACCGGTCGACAGGGGATGCTTATTCCTCCTAGGCAATTGATCCCACCTCTAGTGTGTCCAGGGGTCCGTGTTTGCCCAACTATCTATTTGATAACTGTTCGATATCTTCACCTTTCTTACAACATAAAACCATCTAAGCTGTTGCATTAATCAGATCGAGGGGTTGGAGAACTAGTCGTTGTATGACAATCAAGGGTGCCTTTGGCTTTGATGAAGTAAGGTTGGGTACGAGTATCGAGGGGTCATATACAGATTTAATGAGTTTAGAAATTTAAGGAATGGATCTTGGCAGTCTGTAAGATATTTTTTTTTCGGATGCAGTACTGACTAAAATAAGTATCGTACAGAGATGTAACTGCCACTGACCAGGAATGACTTTTTAAATACACGCCAAGTAGATTCTATAGTATTGGTGTGTGTCCCTGTATCGGGATCTACAGAGTTTACAGAATGATTTACTTTTAAATGTTCGAACCCTTCTTTATCAAGAATATCATAAGCTTTCCAGCAATCGCTAATTATAGTTGTGCCGGGCTGTATGTTGGCTTTTATTCTTTCAACCAGAGTTTCTCGTGTTCGACAGTAGTAGATCCACTGTTGTAAAAAAGCACCTTTTCGTCTCTCTTTCAATGCCCCCCACCCCCACCCCCACCCCAACCCAGACACCGTCAACTTTCCGTCCCTTGTGAGATATTCTTTTACCAAATTTACTTTCGTCAATTTCAACAAATGTTCCCACTCCTCCTATTTTTTTTTTAAATTCTTTTCTAAAATGCAGATACACACTTCTCTGGAATAATTATACCAATCAACAACAGTTTGACTCGCAATTTCAAGTTCGTGTCTCACGAAACTTTCACTAGCTTTGTATACCCAGAAATATGTTATTAACAGAACTTTTTCAAGCGTTAATTTGTGCTTTTCAAACCAGATACCAGTCTTGATGGAAATTTTTATTGTTGCAGGTTTTGTTAGAACATCTCCATACAAATCCGTCGCTTGAATATGACGAATCCTTTCTTGGTCCGTTGTCACAGCTGCCACATATTTTGCCGTCCAAATTTATCAAAACAGATAATCCTATTAACCATTGAATCAGCTCTCTTACATCAATACAAATTTTAAAAAAATCAGTTTTAGGGGCATTGCATCGCCAATCAGCTGTTCAGTTTGTTTACATCAACACCAGTGACGTCGTATCATACGAATATTCATGAGAATTACGTATATAAAGCACACGTGACCATTTTGCTCAACAACGGATTCCATTTATTTTGGAACAAAAAATGTACGTCTTTTTGCATCATTTTTCATTTCGGATTTAAAAAAAAATATTTAAAAAAAACCCCAGTTTTTTAAACTTCATTTTAAAGAAGGAATTCGAATTTGGGCTTATTTTTTGTGATTTTTTTTTTCCGTTTTAGCAATTGTACTGATTCCTAACACGATCGTATATATATACTAAACCGCCTTCGGCGACACACATTTTAGCGCCATATTTTGCGGACCGGTATACTATAAGTGTTCCTATTTTTTATGATTTAAGTTTACCCGTTGAACAGTTAAACCCCATCCATCCAGCACTACACCCATGTGTACAATTACAATATCTATGGTCACATGACTTGACTTTACAGTTCCCACTGCATTTTTCAGAGCAGTTTTCACCAAACACACCAGAGTCACAGACTTGAAGAAGTAATGATCAAAACATCAGTCTTGATGAAAGGTAAAGCGTAATTCTGCAAATGATAATTTTTATCCCCGAGAATCCCCTATGATGATATTCAGGATGAAAACTCCATGATACAATAGTTCAATACTATACAAAAGCGGGCAAAGTACGACTGGTAGGTAATGGGAAACTTCGTATATATAAAGGTAAAAATAACAGCGATTGATATCATGTGTCGTATAAAGAATATACAATGGAAACAAGGAATTTGGACCCTTGGAAACGCCAGAGGTGGGATCAGGTACCTATGACGAATAAGCATCCCCTATTGACCGGTCACACCAGCGTTGAGCTTACTACTTTGATCAGAAAAATGGTGCAATCCAAAGTCTATATCAGTATATTAGAGATAAAGAACGGTCTAACAATTGGTATGTAACCGGGGCGACAACGATCGACCTAATTGTGACAGATTTTATTTGCAATGGAGATCATTAACAACGAATATAGAATTTGTGAAAGGTTGACGTGTGATGAAACGTTGTTTACGACATAAGATAAACGTAAGTTTGCTTAAGATAAAGTGAATGGTCAACTGAACTATCGTAAAAATACATGAATGAGTGTGTACGTTTATCACATCGTTGACCTGTGCATCCATCGTCACATCGTCAACAGGATCGCATTTATCGTCTAGACAGGAGGAACATGTGTAAGAAAAGTGTTGAACAGAAAATCCATCCACACACATAATCCATGTAACAGATATAGAATTTCAACATATCTTTTTAAGTTTTCAGAAAACTGTATTGATAATAATTTGATTTCCCTGAAATATTGTAGGTGCTGTAAGAAAAAAAAATAGGTGTGTTTCCGATTATATTTTGAAAAACAAAACTAGGGTCGGGGGTAGGCAACACCTTGTTTTAAATTTTCTTTTCTTATTAAGTCAATATTTGCCTTGTATCACTGGGGGAAAAACTGTTACATGATACATATAATTGGGAATACTGACATGTAGCATCAAGTGTTCAATATTGGGTAAAATACTAAAATAAAGCAAAAATTATATTTTGACAACTGATTTTATCCTATTTCATACATGATTGTATGTACATCTGTGTTGATCTACTTGTAAAAAGCATGCAAAACGTCATTTTGAAAATTTCGGATAATTTTAATATCAGGCCCGAACTTATTATTTTTTTCTCTGAGAAACGAAGTGTACGTACATTAAGGACTGGAATTTATCCAGAACATTAGGGTCGGGATAAAAAATTAGGGTCGGTCTAGTAACAGGAAACAAACCTATTTCTTTGTAGGGGTATAGAAGATTTAAAAAATGTTCCTTTTGAGCAGTTCGTTCCCGTCTAGCCAGATTTACAACCAAACGTACATTCACCACGTACGTGATCATATGACTGGTTTACACAATTCTCGCTACATTGCATTGAACATTTTTATCCTTACCATTGATCGTCGCAAACTTTAAAATAAATTTTAAATCTGAGTTTTAGTCTTTTATCAAATCAGTTTGAATTGCTCCGTTAACAGGATTACATTTATCGTCGAAACAGGAAAAACATGTGTAAGAGCATGTGTTTTGACCATAAAATCCTTCCAAACATTCTGAATGAAATATGATACTATATAATAATACATATGAGTAAGAATGGAATTTCTAAAGAAAACGTTAACTTTTCAGAAAATGTATCGAGATTAACTTCATCACCCTGAATTTCACGGGAGCAATTTTGTACGTGCTGCAAAAAAGATAATGAATGTACCTTGTGAGCAGTTCTTTCCCATCCAACCAGGTGTGCAACCACAGCTACATTCACCATATATATGATCACATGACTGGTTTACACAATCTTTGCCGCATTGTATTGAACAATTTTCGCCATACCATTTATCGTCGCAAACTTTAAAGTAAATTTCAAATGATAATCTAATTTTGTTTTATTTCATCAAAATCAGCTACTTCACTTTTGAAATTTGTTACTTTGAAAGTTTTGCATTTATACTTTCTGAATGATATTTCTAACTTACTTCTATCGCATTTAGACCCAGTGTATCCGCTTCTGCAGCCGTTACTACAGTTTCCATCAACGTGGTTACAATCAGTATCGACTTTGCAAAACTCACTGCAGGTTTCTGAACAGTTAGGACCATACAATCCCTTATCACAGGCTACAAAAATATACATTATATATACATGGTACCGACATGTATGATCTTCTAATGATGAAAGTATTATGATGTTCTGACTAATTTTGATAAAAGACATATTTCCTTTTCTTACTATTGTTGATAAAAAAAATATCCTTTTTTTAAAAAAATGTGTGTCCTAAAGAGATATCTTGATTTACCTTGACTACAATTTGATCCTATCCAACCGGGTCTACATCCGTGTTGGCATTTACCCGTGATATGATGACAGGATTTGTTGACACAGTTTGTATTACATTCCATAGAGCAGTTCTTTCCGTACCAGCTATAATCACAACCTTAAAGAAAATGAAACAAAATTGTCAATACTCAACTTCAAATGTAATTAGAAGATTGAAGTTTTATGATTGAATGTAAACAGTATGGTATTCAGTATATCGATATTTTGTTTTTACTTGTTTCATATTTCATTTTATTTACGTTCTCTACACGGTTGCCCTTTGTACCCATCCTCACACCCAGAGACACAGATACCGGTCACATGGTCACAATTGTGTGCTACACAATGAGAGTTACAGGTGTCTGAACAATTCACGCCGTAATGTATTAAATTCATCGTAATAGAGTAGTATTTCATTAAAATTAGAGGTATTAATAAAAAATAATATCCTTAGACTGAACATACACTAGAAAGGGTGATGCGTAAAGTTTCATTTGAAAAGCTAGATACACAGGCTGGTAATGGTAAATTGAATTAAACATGCGTTTTTGAAATGAGCTATCTGCTTTTACATTAAATAATTCATTTCTCATAATTTCAGTTACATGCTATACATTGACTGCAGTTTGAACCTATCCATCTCGCATTACACATATCACTGCAGTAACCCACAATATGGTAACAGGAATTGTTTATGCAGTTAATACTACATTTTTCAGAACAATTCCCACCAAAGAATCCTTGATAACAACCTTTCATAAAATTGATTAGAATTCAATATTATTTTAAACAGATATCGTTATATTTTGCACTATAATTTTTCCCGTGTAAATTAGTTTAAAATTCTAATTGATTTCAGAACAAACCTCTAAGGATGTTTTCGAAATAGAAACTGGTAAAATGTTTTCACTGTGATTGATATTTCATGTAAGAACTACATATTTGCAAATATGGAATCACCATCAAGTGTTTTTATCACAAGTTGGGTCCTATGGTAGCATAATGATAAGCAAACGTTCCAAAGAAAATGAAATAAACTACATGTATGTACAGATAAAGGTAGATGAATAAGTTGTAAATATATGTTTAAATATTTCATGATCCGTGATAGAATATCATAAAAGTTGAACATACTTTCGTTACAGAATGGTCCCTGGTATCCGTCCTTACATCCATTGTTACACAAACCACTTTCATGGTGGCACTCGTTATTTAGGCATTTATCATTGCAAGCCGTGGAGCAATCATCTCCGTAGAATCTTTCAGGACAGCCTGCAAATAATGATGCAGTACTATACGATGGTAAGTATACCTATTTATCATTCTAATCTTTATTAGAAAGTTCTTTACATTCTGTAAATCTACCACTTTAAAAATTAAGGGATCGTATCAAATCTTACTGGTTAAAACATTTTTGATGACAAGATGTCTTCATTTTGAAAAGTGTTGAGATTGATATTCGTTACATAAATTTATTGCATTGAATGGACACCTACTATTGTTACAAAGGTTTCCTGCATACTCAGGTTTACAGCTCTGACACGTTCCATTTGTTTTATCACAAGGTGCGTTATTCCGACAGTTGCCACTGCATGTGTAGATACAATTAGGACCATACCATCCGTCTAAACACGCTAATTGATTAAAAACAAGCCTTACACAATATCGAAATAATTGAAAATTCAAGACAAATATAATTCAAATAATGCGGTTTTAAAATCAAGTTATTTGTTTGAATTGTTACCAAAGAAAGAAGGTAACGAACAGTGATCAATCTCAAAACTCCTGGTAAGGTTGCAAAATTAATAGTAAGTTTAAAATCGATACGATAACGGAGAACATTTAATTAAACTTCGACTTGTCATACTGTATTCCACCTAAAGTTTCATATCAATTCAGTAGTAAAACAGAGATATAAATTCAAACAAGAAATCTTTTCTAAGAAAATTATGTTCCTTTATAAGAAATATCAATATAATATGCTTCCCGACCCAATAACTGTTCGAATCTTAAACTGTATATGCTGCCAATCTCCATACTCACGCATTTATTAAAACATTTATTGATTTATTACCATCACTTTCATGTAAATACTAAATATATGTATACAATTGTGTAATTGTGGCGAGATAAATAAATTCAGTTCAGTTCAGGCCCTATAATTTGAGGGGTTTGTATAAATATTTGGCTCTAAAGACTGCACCCTTTAATACAAGATATACATGCATGAGAAAACCGGCACCTTGATCACACTTTGCTCCTTGCCATCCGTCTCCACATCCATTGTCACAATTACCACTTGTGTGATTACACGATACTCCGTCCCTGCAATGTCCCAGACACTCAGACTCACATTCCATACCGTAGTATCCATTGGGGCAAGCTGACGAGGGAACACATTGCATATACGTTGTCTGAATCATTTAGTTTTTAAACTGCAAGCAGTGTAATCAAGGTTATAAAAGAAATTGGAATGGTAATGAGGCCATAATGAACGGATGAGTCATGATATATGCGTACAAAAACTCTTGTTTAAGATAAATTTTAAAAAGATACTCTAAACCTTTGTTAATGTTATGTTTAAGATAAATCAAATTTCCATGATTTTACATGCATTATAGCATTATGATTAGAAATAATCTGGTGCAGATGAACTGTTGTTTGTCTGGAATTCATCTCAGAAAAGCGCTTACTATGCACATATTTCAAAGATGACATGGAGATGTCAGCTGTGAAACGGTGAAATTGAATTTAAAAAAATCAAGCTTAATTTCTTGGAATTATGGTTAATGACGCAGGAATACTTGACACCAAAGTTGTCAACAATCAAATAGACATTGACCACTGTATTATATACATTTACAGATACAATGTATATAACAATGTCAAGATTATGTAACATACAGGAAAAGTAAACTTGGAATATTTGATTTACATTTAATGTAACACCCTACTATCCATTCTTTAAACGAATACAAAACGATGCTGACAATATAAATTCCCGAAAACATTCTCTTAACATTTAATATGTGTTTGAGGTCATTTTTATACATTTTGTGTTTGCAGTATAGGTATTCACAATATAATATTGCTATTTACAGATATGGATATTATCACTAAGAATATTAACTTTCCAAAGAATGATATATTACCAAATTTTTCACATCTCTAGAGATTCACAAATTTATGTGTAAGGTATTTGTGATCAATTTTAAATTAATAATTGAGGTACCGAGTTGATAGAATATTTGAGAAATTCACATATTGTGAATATATATGGAAGGCGAAGATAACTAACAGTGATCAATCTCATAATTCCTATAAGCAATACAAGATAGAGAGTTTGCAAAACACGGACCCCTAGATATACCAGAGGAGCGGTCACACCCGCTGTGAGCCCTATGTCTTGAGAAGGCAAATGGAGTTATCCATCGTCAAAATCAGTGTACCAAGAACGGTATAATAATTTGACCCGATTTGAAAAACTGACCATACGCAGAACAAGCTTTTGCGTATCGAATCGGTTGAGAGATATTTAACACCATATGCAGGTGATAATGAAATATTGCTACATGAATATGGGAAGTTGATGATGGAGAAGCTTAAATCATCCCTTCGGGCGTTATAGGATCTGATCACGTGACCAACTTCATGTCATATCCCAACAACATTCAAAAATGATATCTTATTTCTTAAATAGCAACAATACATGCCGTTTGCAATTCAAAGGACAGTTAAAACTAAACAAAGTCAATCAACAAATTCAAAATTGTAAAAAAAAGTAAGCGTAATTATATTGTATATTTTTATCTAAAGAAACTCAGAAACTCATTCATCTATTTAGTCGTATTACTGCTTTTCTTTTTGATGATTTGTTAAAACCTGTAACAATGATAACTATACCATTCATATTTAACAAGCTGAGTATTTGGATTACTAATGGCGTTTGTCTTGTATTGTTGGCATTCAAAATTAAAAGACGAAAAATTGTAGAAGCAACAAAACAAAATGGCGGCGCCCATATGGATCACAAAATTTTCAGTGAACGTATGTAGAGATTATCTCTATTAATTTACTGATTTTCTCATTTTTTCTTTTACATGTGTGTTACCTTTAGAGCCTTATTCTGCGAACAGGCCTTCGGCCCGTCCGAGTTTCGCTTGGTATGAAGTACCAGGATGGGTCTCATCAGCACGGAACCTTAACTTCTGATTTAAATATCGTATTTGGAAAAATCGTGTTGAAGGAGCGAAAGGGGTTCCAGGCGAGTATAAATGATGTGCATAACAATTGATCAAAGTCTGACAGCTGATTAATATAAAACAAGTAAGGGGACTCATTCACTTATTTTACAACTAATTATTTGCCATGCAAGTGAAAACCACTGTGTGTTGTATCCTCGCACCCAAACATGTGATTTATCATATAATATATATACATTAACGGTCAAAATATATATCTTTATTACATATAACACCTAAAAGATACAACAAGGTACCATTAGTTTGCTGGCTTTCAAAATGCAATAACAATGATAATAATAATAATGATAATAGTAATAATAATAATCATAATAATGATAATAAAACTTAGTGTTTGAAACATTCCTCGAACTTTTAATTGGGCTCGATGTCCGCGTAAGCTATTTCGTAAAAAAAAAAAAAAACAAGTAGCAAAGCTTAAAATCAATCTCAATGTTTTTATGCCACAAGAAAATGTTACCGGAAAGTATTGACATTGATACATGCACGGGGCGCGCCGAATACAACTTGTTCTATTTCGTCCATCTAGCTGATAAGCGATGCCATTTTTTCTTTCTCGTGTGGAACTAAAATCACTACCGCGGATATTTACTTAGGAAACCTAAAGTGAAATAAATGCCAAATCTACCCCATGTTAGAAGATATTCTGCTTACATATAATTACAATAACAAAGTCTCAAGTTCACAGCTTTATACTCTTTTAAAATGGGATACACATTATATACATGAATGTTTGTTTATATGGATGTATTTTCATTTTCATCATATTGGGAATTTGCTATTTTTGTTCATCGGAACTGCAGTCGTATTCGATACATATTGTGATAATCTATATTGACTTTGGAAAGATTACTTTTTAATTTCAATCATGACAAAACGCAATAATAATATCAAATTCCATAACCAATTACACCACTGAAAAAGGTAATACGGAAAGCTACAAGGCAAGTCAAATGCAAAATGGACAAAACTACTGGAGGCAGAATTAAGGACGTGTTTAGAAAAGCTATGGGTATTCCGAAAATATTATATTAATAATGCAAGAGCAAAAAGATCAACAGCTTTTGGATATATGTGTTTCAGAGCTGGTCAAAGATAAATTCTGCTAAAGATAAAACCAACCCAGATTTTTATTGTGAACATATTTGTTATAATCCAAATATTACTATTGATGGAAGATCAGTATTGCTTAAAGGTCTGCATGATTTAGGGATTATATTTATTTATGACCTGACGAAAAAAGTAACTTGTACAGTTTTGATTATGTACAAAATGTTTTGAAAGCTAAAGTGAATTTCGTAGAATATGTAGGATTGAAGAAAGCAATTTAACAAAGACAAGTTAATATACAAGACCATACAAGAACTACAAAACCACTTCTGCCTATTATTCCTTCTATTATTTCAATATATTTCAAAGATGAAGAAAAGGGTTGTAAAAATATGTATAAGCAATTGATGATCCTTAAAGCATCCACGATTAAATCCATATCAAAGTGGGAAGAAACGGGAGGTTTTGAGGGGTTAGGATGGAAAAATATATTTGAACTTCCTTTTAAAGCAACCCAGG
Organism: Ostrea edulis; assembly: GCF_947568905.1. NCBI lineage: Eukaryota > Metazoa > Mollusca > Bivalvia > Ostreida > Ostreidae > Ostrea > Ostrea edulis. The sequence continues at coordinate 59,540,447 of NC_079166.1, read as the reverse complement.
AATCTAAATTGCAGTGTATAAATTTTAAAATCTTACACAGAATATGTCCATGTAATTACGTTTTACATAAACTTATAATTGTTGATTCCCCAATCTGAACGTTTTGAAAGAGGGGTTTTGATACTATTTTTAAAATGTCCATCTGTGAAAAAGATCAGGTATGGGATTTGAAGAATGACTTTACGAAAAACTGTACAGACATGTTAGTTTTGATAAACAAGCAATTCTTTTTTGGAACGTTTGCTATTAAGACTATACACAGCAGTGGCAAATTTGATAATTCTTCTGATATAACAACATATGTAATACCAGTAAAACATCAAGTATAAGTAAGATAAGTATATAGCTGTATCCAGTAAAATTGTCATTGATAGAATTACAGTCGAAACATTTTTGTTGCTGAAAAACTACAGGTATAGGGAATTTGAGAGATACTGGCTAAATATTTGCGATAAATTATGACTGTATTTGTGTATTAAAGATTTTTTAACCTAGGATTGTGTAAGATGTCCTACTATACTTTATATGCTCTTTCTTTCTCTCTATATATTTATGAAAATGGTTTTCGTATATGAATATTGATGATATTACTGTGTGTATTGTTAAATTACATATATGTATATAATGTGAAAGTCAAATAAAAAAAACAATCAATTACAAAATAACCGAAAGTTTCAAAGATAAAAAAAATCATCAAATAAAGTAAGGCACCACTCGTGAACCAACAACAGGGACGGATCCAAGAATTGCGGTTAGAGGGGCACAACGTTATGATGCAGAGGGTCTGGGGGCTGTCTTGACGATCCTTGACTTTAAATATTTTATAATCATTTTTATTGTTTTCTGTCATGTTGATAAGGTGAAATCAATAGAATGACGCTTTTAAGGTCGATCGATCCTCATGTGACTTATCAATAATAATGGTTAAAAGTGCAAAATCTGTATTAATTTCCATTCAATATAGTTAAATTTAAACAATAACCATAGAAAATGTGTATGTTGCCACATTTTTAAAGATGTCAGACATAAAAAAACGGAAGTATATGTTAACATCATAAAATCACACATTTTCGTTGTACAGAATAATTAAAATAGATAAAAAAAAATTGAAATGACAAATTTTAAATGTCAACAGTTTAAGAAAACTGTTAATTCATAAATATGTATAAATTAATTGTGGACATTGGGGAAATCATGCATAATAGACATGCAGTAGAAGAAATAGCAGTATAGGAGTTATTGCCCTTGACAACATTTTTTTAATTATAAAGAATTGATTATCAATAGAAAATATACACTTTTTCAATATCAATAGTTTACCAAATTTTTTATTTTATGTAGTAAATAAAATTCCTCTGAAGATATATTTCTTTCAGGCGCAAAGTTTAATTTGATAAAGATTTTGCAAAAACCTATGACATCACACGAGGATCGATTAACCTTAATGGTTTTTAGAAGAAATCTAAGTTATCCCAATAATTCAATAAATCAAAAGATTTTGCCATTCATTTCTCCGAGAGTGGAATAAAATAATTCTTTTTTATCGCTTACATTTTCTTTAGACAATTCATCTTAAGTTTGAAAATGTTAAGTGGGTGCCTGCTGCGCTCTTCCCCATAAATCCGCCAGTGAGCACACATTCCTAAGATAATGATGTAAACGTTTATGGTATTTCATCGTGGTTCACGTTTAGCTATCATAGCAAATTATTAAATAAAGTTTAGAATTTCTATCAAAAATAGGTATTTCTGCTATATTGCATCCGGTTTCAATGCTTTTGATTACGCTCGTTCTGTTTCTTGTGAAAAACTAATTCATTATATATTATCAGTGGAATGAGACATTTTTTTTTAAACGTGAATAAATAAGCGTTCTTTTGTAATGATAGATGTAGGTAAGCTTCATGAAACATAAAACAATGTAAAAAGAGACATCATAGATCGAAAAGAAATATTTATTCGAGGTTCGAATGTCCTCCATTGTACACTTGTAGTATCTGGGGTGTCTTTCCCAGTACGACTTGTTTATTCCCGGATTGCAGAGGAGCGACATCCAGCAACACGAAGATATTTCCCGCGGTTATGGAATATACCAGGCGTACAACAGGACCTACCTAAAGCTGAGACCGACAGCAGGTAGATCAGTTAGGTCCGTGGACCCATGTATATGTAGATATATGGTAACAATGCCTTAGATACTTTATAGGCGCCCAACTCAAGGCCGCGGACTTACCTGGGCGGGCTATTGCATTTTTGTTTTTTGCTTTCCCCACATCACGTTGTTAGGTCGTCATATTGTCGGTTAGTGTCAGATTTGGGATTTTTCTATTTTCTACTTGGGAATAGATTTCGATTTTAGTGATTAACAGGGATTCTTATTAATTACTGAGTGAATTTAGGCATTACTTGATTGCATTTTTGATACATTTTTGTGGGTTATTTGCATGTGAGATGGACATGTCTGTAGATTAGGCGTTATCCGGGTTGAGCTTGCGCCCTCATTCGGACATACTTGATGTCACGCGAAACGTCCCCGCGTACTCCCATGTATCCTCAGGCGGTGGCGAACCGTATATCACGCCGTCCTTGCCTTCCTGTTTGAGTGAGGGGGAGGTAGGTTCAGGGATGCCTCACGTGGGGGGTGAGGTATACTGGCCCACAGTTTGGCTGTAGAGAAGGTGGTAGCCTAGATTGGGATGTGCAATGTAGGTTTGACTCCTCGGGGAATAATATGGGAATATATTCATCCAAGAAATGATCTGGACATGTGACGCCAGGATTTAGCGATTGGGATAGGTGGGAGGAGGATTTCCTGTCCCCTGGTGAGGATCAGTTATTCCTAATGTCCCGGTGAGGCCTACTCCAGTCAAGGGGGTGGTTATGTACCCAGCTCTAGTAGTTTCCCGGAATATCATACCCCTTCTCTGCATTCCTACACTCCGGTGTCAAGGAGGTCAGCCCCACCCCCTCATGCATGGGTTGATGATCAGGCCATAGGCCAGCTTAGTCAGGGTTTGCCCTAGATGGGCTGGGGTTCACGCTTGCAGTACCCCACACCTGGACCATATTCCCCAGGTGCCCCATTTTCGAAACCAGGGATTACCTACGGGAATTAACAGCCTCCACACCCCAGTCAGGGCTATGATCTGCTTGTAGGGTCCCCAGCCTCGCATGCCTACCCATCTCATATGCAAGACCCTTGGATTGGGGGAATGCCCCCCCCCCCCACACACTCAGCCGTTGATACATCCCATGTCTGGCGGTTATGCTAGCACACTTTTGCTCTACCCTACCATGATGCCCCATCCCCGTATAAACAACATCGATCCTTTGCCTACCCTGGCACCACGGCTTGTGGGTTGGGGGATGAGGGGGTAGAGTAGCGCACATTCAACTCCAGTTAGGTGAACCAGAACGACACACCATCCTCTGGGCATTCTGCCCAGGGACTAGCTCCAGTGTCTCACACATTGCACCAGGTCCCCTAGTACTCTTGTATAGGGGAGCTGTCGGTGGCATTCAGTAGAAACGCACCCCAGTACAAGGATTTGTGGTACGATTTAGAATCTAGCTGGAAGTCCTTCCTGCACAAGTTCTTCGCCTGGCTCGCAGCCAACAGTGGACTGAGATGGAACAAATCGACCAGTTCTCCTTTTCATTAGAGGTGACGGCAAGCGACTACTACACCCTGTTGATGGAAACAGATCGCAGTCTCTCTCTGGCTGACATCATTGGGCGGTTTGAGAAACGTTTTGGGTCATCTGCACCAGATTTTACGCATCAGTTGAACTTTCAGTCAGCATCGCAAGCTGTGGGCGAGTCATTGTGACATTGGGCAGACAGGGTGCTCACCCTGCCGACCCAGGTTTTCCCGTCTGTGCCGGATTTGCTTGTCTATGCCATCCCACGGCTGTGCTACGGTGCTGAGGACGGACGCAGGACTTTATGCCCTGGACGACAAACCCAAGACAGTCGAGGAAGCAATCGACATAATGCAGTATATCCAGCATTTAAGTTTTCAGTGCTGAAAAGGGAGGTGAGGCAGGTAACACTGGGGGAGACTTAAAATCTCAAGAAGGAGCTCAAGGAGATGCGCCAGTGCCTTGAAGAGTTTGAGGAGGAACTCCGAGGACGGACCCTTTCTCCTCGAAGACCTTCATCACCACCCTTAAACAGCCATCGGAAGCCAGCAGGTTGCTCCAAGTGTGGGGCCGTGGTACATTTTAAGCGGGAATGCCCGGAATTGCGGGGAAAATCAGATGCAAACAAGAGTAAAGGGGCGAAGGCCAAACGTAGGAACAATCAGGATGCTAAACTGCGTTCATCAGAACCAAGGGGGTGGGGAACCAAGACCTGCCAGCCACTATCCGGTGGAGAGTCTACACAAGGTTAGGTCAGGACGCTGACACCAGAGCGCTCCCCAGCTAGGCCATGATTGTATTATGCTCGCACGGGTAGAAGTCGGACTGCAGGAGGGCACAGTCAGGCGCCCTCTTGCATGAGCCGCTCCAGTAGGGACACACTCTAAGTGGTGTTCAAGGAGGCAACCGAGGAGGAGTAATCCGAAGAGTAGGTTATAGGTTGGGAGGACGACAGGTACGAGTCCTCTCACAGGGATATGTCGCAAGGATTCAAGCGCCCTAAGGTGCTGGAACTGCCGAAATCTGCGGCAGAAAACCAGGGGAATAGGGAGGACTTCCCAGGGTATTCGGAGGACTAGTCGGATATACATCCCTCGCCCGTTCAGGATTCCGCTTCCAGACCTAGTGAGTGTCTGGAGCCAGTGATGACACATAATCTGTCCAAGGAGGAATGTGGGCTGGAGGTGGTCAGAGGCCGAGCCGAGAGCGGAACAGGGGACATGCCCTTACCGGCTTGCGGGAGAACCCAGTGGAGACTCGCCTGTACCAATCGGGCAGATACGCCCGACCACTGGGTTTATGGTTGATATGGTGGTCCAGGGAGTGAGGCTTCAGGCAATGGTAGGCACTGGGACGGATGTGAGCGTGTTATCCTCCCAGGTCTACGAGGAGCTCGACCACCAAGCCTCCCATCAAACAACATGTGACCTTGGTACAACCAGGGGGAAATTCCAGGATGAGGGGCGTCATCATTGACCCTGTAGGAGTCCGCCTTGGAAACACAAAGCATAGTGTTGATTTGTATGTGTCCCCTCTGCAGGACAAAATGCTGCTAGGCATGGGGTTTCTCTATCAGCAAAAGGCTCATCTAGACCTGGAACATGGCACCATGACACTTGGAGAGGAGAAAGTCCTCATGACGTTCAGACATCCAGGAGAAGGACAGATTGCCCAAGTTTCTGTAACCAAGTATAGTCGGGTCCCAGCTGCTTCAGTCGTCCTATGCCCTTGTCGTTTAGATAAGGATTTGGAATATTTTGTAGTCGGCCATCAGATCAAGCAGTGGAGAGCACGGTGATGACCAGCATTGTCAACGCCTCCGATGAGGAAGTGTTTATCCCCGGAGGCAATGGGATAGGATCAGCCTAGGAGGCCGAACCATGGAGGCTGGCGTCAGATTTAATCAACTATGTGTACAGTATTGTCCCCCACACTAAGGCAGGGGCTAAGCTCAGCACATTTACAGCAAAAGTCGATGTTGCCCCCTTAGCTTGCCCTGGGACTTGGTCAAATTCCAAGGGGCGCATATTGGACGGTGGGGAAAATTTCTCCCTCGAGTCAAATAATATTGCTGAGAAAACCAGTGTGGTTGAAGCCCCAGCTGTTAGCCTTACTCAATGTGCGCCTGGTGAAGGTGTTCCGAATGGTTACAGTGCCTGCGTTAGCGAGGTGTCTTGGAACTATGTCTCCTGAGAACTATTCGGGTTTCCAGGTTGGACCCAAGGGGCGGAGTTGGACTTCGAGACAGATCCTGTGGGACACGACTCATTCAGGACCGAAGTCCGACATTTCAGAGACATCAGGTTAACTTGACCTCCACCTGCATTCAGAGTTGTTGGGGGGATCTATTCATCCTTTTCAGCTAGGGGTGTGCGACCCAACGCTCGCCCTGATCCACACCGGGTGGGATAAGATTAGTCCCAGTCAGTTTTCTCCGGGGCATATACCTGGACCTTTCCTGCCAGAGTCCTTTCCGGCATCCTCGGATAGTCCCTCCGAGAGGGTGTGTTGCACCCACCTTGACAAATGGTTGTACCCGTTTCTCCGTCCTTCAGGACGACTTGTTTATTCCTGGATTCCAGAGGAGCGACTTCCGGCAGCACGAAGAGATTTCCCGTGGTTATGGAATATGCCAGACGTACAGTAGGATCTACCCGAAGCTGAGACCGACAGCAGGCAGAGTAGTTAGGGCTGTGGGGCCCATGTATATGTAGATACATGGTAATAAATACCTTAGATACTTTATAGCCCCCAACTCAAGGCCGGGGATACTTTCCACTGTAGGTTTTAGTGTAATATCCTTGACCTAGGCGCCTATGAATGTAATGAAGGACGAACGTCCTCTACCCCTACGAGTTAATAAAAATAAATTTGCGGTGGTGGATCCAGCGCCAGGCGCACACCTTTTACAAATATGACCCGTTAATAGAAGTATCTTTCAAAAAACAAAGTATTGCTGTGTAATATAATGTACTTGATTCACGCCTGTGACCTAGAAAATATTCTAAACGTTCTATTTTTAGAATGATGTTGGTCAGAGTTCAATAGAAAGATTACATTAATGATTGTTAGTTTTACCGCTCTAAGTTCTAGAAGAAAAACACTATATTACCACTCTACAGAATTACAGGTACAGCTCGACTTTTACATCTTTCTATATCTATTCATTCATTATTGCTTGTAAAAATTTTAAACAATTGTGAAGTCACCTTCAGCACCGGATTGACTCCCACATTTAAAAAAAAATGATGCTACGTGCCTGAGGATGTTTATCTGTAAAGTAACTATGACCTCCATATAATTTATTCTGGTCCCCGTCCCGCCACTCCTTAGTCACTCGTACTCGTATATACGAGTGATCAAGGAGGGCGGAGACCAGCCTACATATCTTTTCATTTTCATTTTCTTTGTACGAATAATGCTGATTGGTTGAATAATACTGTCATCAAAAATTGTTTCCTCCGGCAATGAGATTTATGGACTTCGCTGTTTTTACCGTCGATGATGACAAAGGCCCTACTAAGTTGCGGAGTGCAGAGTTAACAGATGAATTTTAGACAATATAAAACTTGTTTGTAAATCGACCCTTTCACGATTAAATGTCGCCCTCTGGCGGCACATGTACAGAAACGTCACCGAGTGGCTACGCAGACATCCATATGAACAAAAACAGTGAAACGACGAGATGGTAAAAAGCTGTTGTGTATACAAGTGCACAAACATGCATGCAATTAATTCGATGAAAACATATAGTGGTATTAATTTCTTTTAATCTCCAAAGGACAGGATGCAAAGGGGAGACTGGATGAAAGTTTTCTATTGGGAGAAGTTTGTCCTAAATGAGAATGAATGTACTGGGATCTGTTTAGATCATGCCATATATGGGTGATATTGAAATGACCCATCACAGGATGATAATGCCTTGACAATGTTTTTTTCAATGGAGCTATTCCAAACGTGGCACATATTGCATTCTTGATCAAATATTTTTTTTCAAATTAGCCTCATATTCTGAAACACAAAGCTGGCAATAGCATAGCTTTTCTTTACATTTACCAGAAAACATTTGTTAAAGATTATACGGATTTCTAAAACCATTGAAACATATTTTTGTACATTGTGACAATGTAGTACTTTCCAATTGGAAGTTTTAGTACATTTTTGCATGCAATGAAACATTAATATTCTGACAAGGGTGAGACGACTTTCAAACGTTTGCCTTTTCTTTGCCAATAAAACGGTCATCACATTTTGGTTACCGATGTTTGGATACGTTTTCTTAAAAAATAACAACGCAACTATTTTGTTCTTTACATATTCACGAAAGGAGAAACAAATTTTGATTATTCTAATTAAAGAAAAAGAAAAGAAAATTAATCAAAAACACATTAACACGATCCCCCCCCCCCCCCTCACTTTTACTGCCATTATCATTTACAATTAGCTGATTCTTGTCCAAATATGCAATTCAATTCGGAATTCCAGGTACGTGTATGAAATTTCTTACTGCATATGAATTATTGTTTGCATAAAGTAGACTGCGTCAAAGCGTCTATATATTGATCCAAATTAACATTTGTCCTTGAACTTTTGCTTAACGTTGACCTTCTGTGGTAGTACGAAACACAACACCCACGTAATTCTATCCGATCATGTGACGAACAAAAATAACAATAACAACAGTATAAATGTTAGAAATGTGTCATAGTAAAGCATCATATGTATTTGATGAGATCTATTGTCAACGTGTCTCAGAATCATAGAGTGCCCTAATTGTAGTGCGTATCAGAGACGCAAAGAAAATGAGAGAACTCAATTACATGTATATATATATGTTACTTTTGTTACAGAAATTCCCTGTCCATCCGGCAATGCAACCAAGACAGGTTCCATCAACAATATGACATCTTTGTTCCTGACAGTGAGATGAACAGATCAGTTCACATTCTTGTCCATAACGTCCGGTTGTCATACAGCCTTGTAAAATATAGGAGAAAAAATATCAAAGGGATGTGAAGCAACTACTTTTTACTTTTGACAGAACCATATAAATAAATAAAATGTCAGAAAAATACATAAAACACTATCATTATACGCTTTTCGCTTCAGAAAGTGTGAACCAAAATCAACTTAAAACGTAGTACACTTCTTAATTTACTACTACAGTGATGACGCCCTTGAATTTAAGACAGATACAGAGTTTCAGCAATTGACAATTTAGACAGTTTTCGTGAGTATTTTTAATAATCACCCTTTTTCATTACGTCATATTCAAAATCATAGATTGATACCGGAGACTATGAGTTTTGTTTTCGACTCAACATGGAAAATGCTGAATTTTACATTAATTGAAGATTGCTCAAATTCTAGGATCGGTACTGTATATTGTTGAGCGTAATCAGTATATAAGCAAAATGGAAAGCATTAGAGAACAAGCATTTATTTGATGTATTCTTGGAAGTACATTCGTGACTCAAACTTTGGAAACGTATAGAATCACTCATATCCAGAAATGTTAGTTTATGTTGCATTTTATATGTATTTTTTTTTAGAATAGACACTTCAATTATATCAAATGAGAGATATCGGATTTACGTTGATGCACATGTATGATTGTACAGTTATTACCCAGAACAGTCACTTCACATAATTCTGTAACAGACGTCAATTCGTAACCAGCGGGATACTGTACTCCTGGTTGTCTTTCGTTGTAAAATATAACATAACGGCCGTGACTGACACAGGTGGTGCTAAAGTCCAAGGGAGGTAAATCTGGTCCGGCCTTGTAACACAGATAGCCGTTCTCAATGTTAGATGTGTTTGATAGATACAAAGAAAATCCTGCCATTCTTCCTCTTTGTCGCATTTCTTAAATATATACATTGACACTGTATGAGTTCTGTCTAAAATTGAAAACAAGAAGAAATTAATCAATAATAACATGATATGAATTGTTGTGCGTCAATTATGCAATTATGATTTCATTTCTTTACTGATAACTTTCCTGTAAAATATATTGGTCATTTAATGTCGTATAGAAAACTTCTATCACTATAATTACTCTTAAGTTCTCTGAAATGTGAGAATAATCTTCATGAGCATAGAATCAACATTTCTATGTTTAAACTATAAGTGTACGGGGAACAAAAATTTCCACCTGCAACCTATAGTTATCTTAAAGACAATCACAAGGTCACTAAGTGTGGAGATCCACGATGCGGGACCTGTCAATACATCACGGAAGGATCACAATACAACTTTAACGGACGGATATTTAAAGTTAATGCCAACATGTCGTGCGATAGCAAAAATGTCTTGTATGTTATTACATGTCCGGTATGCAAAGAATTTTATATTGGGGAAACAAGCAACCCGCTTCGAGCTCGCGTGCGGGTCCACAAACAGCATATCCACAATCTGGAATACAGGCAAATTCAATTAAGTGAACATTTAGGTGTTTGCGGACAAAAACGATTCAATATATTTTCATTTTACAAGTTTACAGGTGGAAGTGACATTCAGAGATTTGAAAAGGAAAAACATTTTATTAATATGTTCAAACCTTACGGTGGCGTAAAAAGGCCATGTAAAAAAAAATAGTATTCGTTCGGACGAATTAGCTATTCGTTCGGGCAAATTAGTAATTCGTTCGGACGAATTAGCAATTTGTTCGGACGAAATAGAAATTCGTTTGGACAAATTAGCAATTCCTTCGGACGAATTAGCTATTTTTTCGGACAAATTAGTAATTCGAAGTAGAAATTCGTTCGAACGAATAAGTAAATTTGTTCGGGCAAATTAGTAATTTGTTCGGTCGAGTAAGCAATTTGTTCGGACGAATTTGTTATTACCTATAAGGCAATTCCATAGTGAAACATCGTAAAGTGGTGGGTGGGAAGCACAAAACTTAAATTGGGGCACATGCTAAAATGGGATTCAATTCCAAAATTTTCCATATAAACATCATGAAGATGACGACGGTAAATACAGTAAACTACATAACCACCCCAACCCTTGAAATAACAAGCTAAAAATGGTGGGAATCCCTACACTTTGCTCAGTGGTGGATTTAGAGGGGGCGCAGTCCTAAAATTTTCAAATTTAAGGTAAATGGCGGTATTTTGTTTCGTAAATGTACTAAACGATAAAAGAAACAATAATTTCTTCCACCCCAGGAGAAATAAATGACAACATCTTTTGATTTCTTGATTGCTTTATTGGGAGAACCTAATTTTTTTTTCCAAAAAAACCTTAAAAATTTTGTCATTTTATTAATTTCACCTTATTAAAATGATAGAAAATAGTACAAATGACTAAATAGGAGACATATTTCAAGCCCCATAAAATCGGTAAAATCCAGGAGCTTCCGGGGGCTTCGCCCCCTGGACCCACACCAGGGTTTCACCCTGCACCCACTGCCTCATAAAGTGGCGTCCCCCGTAACCGCAATTCTTGGATCCGCCCCTGTTGCTCAGTCTTAAAAGTTTGAGGTAGGCCTCAACCCCACTCCCCGGGCAAAAGTATATTAAATGAAAATTTTCTGTACAACGGAGTGTAACACATTCAATAAGAAAATCAATTTTTGAATATGACGACAATAATGCAATTACGCGCCAATCAGAGCCTATCAAAGTTTTTTCAACGCAAATCTGGATATCCAAATTTTATACCAATTTTATGATATACTAGTAGGCTTACCTTTCTTTATAGCAAATAACAATTTCAAAACAGAAATTTCTAACTCTAAAATTAAGAGGGGATGTTATCAACCAACAATTATTATAAAGATGAGTATCTCGTTTGGGATCCCAGAAGTGTAAGAAGGGGGCATAAACATACTCTTGTCCCCACCTACTACTTTTGAAAGTGTTAATGGGGTACGAGCAGGCGCGTAGCATCGTTTTTGAAAGGGGGAAGCTGGGGGCCAGCCAAAAAGGAGTGGAGGGGGGGGGTCAGCCGGACAAAAAAGAATTGTAACATGTAAAAAAAAAAAGGGGGTGTTAAAAAGTGGAGAGGGGATCAGGTTCTTCCTGTCCCCCTCCCTCCCTGTTGCTACCTTCCTGACGAGTATCCACTGCCAACCCTCCCTACAAGCTTATAAATCTCTGTATATGTATGTATACCTACATGTACATGTATCTACAGAGCTCTCTATAAAGACACGATGAAAATGTCCCTTAAATTCAGCATATATCATTTTCTCCTATCGAAAACCTTTTTTGTCAGAACAAAGACGTTTTTTGTTCGGACAAAAAACAATCGTTCGAGCAAAACAATTTTTTGTTCGAACAAAAAACTTTTTCGTTCAGACGAATTGCTATTTATAACTTTGTTATCCGGGTGTTTGATCAATGCGCCGAACAATGGCGGAGAGTAATCGTGGTGATGGTAGTAGCATAAAATTGTCATGGATCTTTTAATTGAAAGAGGATACAGCCAAGAATATATATATGAAAGAGGTTGAGATGTGGAAGCCGACTTAAGGTTCCCATTATATTCAGGGCAAAACCCTAGTGGGGGCCCAGGAAGCGAAGGCCCCGGAAGCTCTTGAGTTCTGATGCGTATAGAAAGAAGTCTAGCCATATAATGAAAATAAACTTGGGGAATTTTAAGGGGGAGGCTTGTCAAAGAATTAATAATCTACAAAAAACTGCTTTTATGAGGATGTTGCAAAATTTATTGATTTCTACAATAATTAAAGGACAGGTATTATAAACTTAGCAAAGGTTTACAAATGCGTGAAAAGATACAGGAAATGCTAACTACTTTTTTTTAAAAAGTCAAAAATAGAGAGTAAAAAATAAAAGGCGAAGGTTGAAAGTGCGAGGTCCCTCGCATTCTCGACGCTCGCCTATTATTTTTACTCATTATTTTTTTAAAATGCATTTTATATCTTACAATCTCGCGATCTCTACTTTCTTTTTTTAAACGCTTAATGTACAATGCAATATTGTCGCAGTCACACTGTCATCCGGAGGTTGCAGGTTGATCTCTTCCATTAAAACACAGCATAGCTCAAATACATATCCGTGGCATGAGTAGGACCCTTTGAAGGTACATTCCTCTTTGCAGTTACGAATTTTCTCCATCGATACGGGGCATACATGGTGTTCTGCGTCGTACAGATGGAACAGTCTGTAAATTGTAATAGGTTTACCGCTTGTAGCGATTTGTTGTGGATTTTTACGCATTCTATGCGTGTTCCAAAGATGAATGACTTCATTTAGTTCCTCCTATTACAATAGTGATGTTCATAATTATCCATGGCAATGCAATGGCGTAGTCACACAAGAAAAAGTTGGGAGGGGTGGGGGCACAACCCAGAAAGGTTGGGGGATCAAATAAATACAAAAAAGAAAATATACTGCAAAACCTAACATCCAAACCGTCAAAATCCTAAATTGTGGGAGAGAGAGGTTAGTCGTGGTGGTGCTCTTGCCTTCCCCTCACTTTGTAGAGTGGAGGGGTTCCGAGTCTCCTCTGCCCCCCTCCCCCCCGACCTCTTTTATGCAATGATGAAACCAATTATGAGCCAGCCCCATACAAGATCAAATTACATGCAGCGTTGGTTTGTTGCCTGTCTGTTCATTTTTCACATTTAAGTCAAGATCCAGTTTTACCCACACAGGACAGCATTATGTTTAGGTGAATAGGGTTTAGGTTTGGTAAATAAGGGAATAGACTTCTTTCCAAGAGGAAATAAAAAGAAAAATATTTACAAGTAATTTTCATTAGTCTTTAACAAACAATATAAAATAACTTATAAACAAAAGTATCTTATTCAAATCAGGTCGTTGCCTTCTGAAATTAGGAGTTCGCCATGTTTTTATTTTTATATCCCCGTCGTCAGATTATGTTATGGCGCTGTCCATGCATCTGTCTGGCTGACTGGCTGTCCGTCCGAGGTCATGTTTTCCGGAATTTTCTATAACAGATGCATGTACGGTTTTGAAATTTGGTCACAATTTTTCTCTCAAGAAGCGTAAGAGTGAGTTTGCATTTCAGCTGGATTGGTGCACCTTGACGTACTTTAGGACTTTAAGTATGTTAAACAGTTTCTTGGACTTTTTTTCATTGCGGATACAGATATTGCCCTGCAATTTAGTTATAAGCTTCATCTCAGAGGAATACAAGTTCAGTTTGCATTTCAACTGGATTGGTCCGTCCGTCAATGGCCTATGTTTGAACTAAAAGTAGGTCAAACAGTTTTCCGGACTTTTTTCAATATGGATGCATATATTACTCTGAAATTTAGTCACAAGCTTCCTCTTGGAGGAATACAAGTTCAGTTGGCATTTCAGCTAGATTGGTGCACCATGACCTATTTTGGGGGTAGAAGTAGATCATACTGTTTTCCAGATTTGTTTTCTTTATGGATACAGGTATTGCCCTGAACTTTTGTCACAACCTCCCTCTCAGAAAAATACATAAACAGTTCACATTTCAACTTAATTGATGCACCATGACTTGTTTTAGGGCTAAAAGTAGGTCAAATAGTTTTCTGGAATTTCCCTCATCATAGATACAGATATTGCACTGACATTTTTTCACAACCTCCCTCTCAGAGAAATACATAATCAGTTTACTTGACAGATAGATGGCACTTAAACCTACTTTAAGGCTTTTACAAGTTGAATTTCACTGTCCGACGGGCGTATGTTTTACAGTTTGCGGTACTCTTGTTATATGAATGGGATCAAGTGTGGAATTGGTGTTTTACTTTATTGTGAAAGACTAGCCAAAACGTTTGAACAAAGTTCAAGGAGTAAATATTTGTCGAGAAAATTGCTAGTGAATTTATCTTCGTTTTTTAATTCCTGAAAATGAGATATCCAGAACTTGGCGTTGTGACTTCTCAGATATGACCACCAGTCCTCTATCCCCTGATTATGGTTACTTGAACCATACAAAAGCATCAATTAGAGAATTCATCCTGATGTTCATATCCTGAAAAAGTCTGCATATTTTCAACATGACACGGCTGACATGAAATAACTTGCTATTGCAGCAGGGTCACTATTTGTTGTAAACGCCTCCAGCCAAATCACGTATCTAGAGTACCTATCAGTGCATCCATTACTGCAGATACCAAAGGGTTTTATTTTGTCGTAAGAGTCTATATGCCACATGAAATCCAAACCAGGATTTGTATAAACACGCCGTCTTAGTATCCCTCTACTACGAAGTTGCACACCTATAACGGATCAATTTTCTGAAGCAGAAGTCGAACAGTTTCTTGTGTCACGGTATACCCGGACTGTTGAAGATGCATTAATTTATATCCACGAAGTTTGTCTGATGTCTCCATTTTTCCTTCAATGAATAAAGCCAGTGCAAGAAAATCAGAATATTGCTTTCTTCTAAACAGTCGAGCGGAAGAAAGGACTCTTTTAAGCGTTCCCTTGCTTATCACAATGTTATTAAACTTTTCCAAATAATATAAAATTTCACCTTCATTCAATCAAAGAAAAAGGCAGAACTGTACCTTTTCCAGTAACGCCATCTTTATCTCATGATTCTTTCATATTTTCAACACAAAAGAGTTCTAATTAGTATTTTGTCCGAACGAATTCTAATTCGTCCGAACTAATAACTTATGTGTCCGAACAAATTGCTAATTCGTTCGAACGAATAGCTAATTCGTTCGAACAAATTGCTAATTCGTCCGAACGAATTTCTATTTCGTCTGAACAAACGGGTAAATCGTCCGAATGAGTTGCTAATTCGTCCGAACGAATTGGTAATTCGTCCGAACGAATTACTAATTTGTCCGAACGAATAATATATTTTTTGTATTTGGCCTTTCTACGCCTCCGTAAAACCTAGTAAACTCAATATCATATTTGAAAATGAAAATGTTTTCACGCATTACTTTATAATGACACCACTGTAAACACTATGTTTTAACGTTCAGTGTCTTATGACGTCGAAATTTATTTTGCTTTACTATGACGTCACAATCAACAATACGTTTCAACAGTCAGTATGTAATGACGTCTAGATTTGTTTAGTTTTAACGTTCCAGTGTTTGTGACCTAACGTCGCTATGTTACTAAATGTAAAGCTTCTGAAGATTTGAAATGAAAGCGCTAAAGCTTTACTAAACGTCTTCGTGTATCTTTTTTATTTTTTACCTATACTTTTACCGATCATTGCGAAAAGTAATTATATATATATATATATATATATATATATATATATATATATATATATATATAGCACAATAATCCAACAACACTCAACATCCAAAGTCCCCGATCTATTAGTAGATACGAGGTCAATTAAAAAGGATATAAAGAGTACTAACAATTACCAACCACCCGAACAACTGTGAATTGTCGAATTTTCAGGACAACCTGTCCCTTCCTCAGTACGATAGAACCTTTACATCGAAAAGAAAACTAAATATAAAAGGAACTACAATACCAATTACATTACAAAAGCTCATAATAAACAAAATGTCTGCATATTAAAATTATTGAGTGTAATATATGTTAATAGAAAAGTGTTCACATCGAGCGTCAAGAGGGATCCGAACAGATATCTAAATATATATAACAATATATATATATATATATATATATATATATATATATAGAGAGAGAGAGAGAGAGAGAGAGAGAGAGAGAGAGAGAGAGAGAGAGAGAGAGAGAGAGAGAGCATATAATAATGATTAATGGTACATTGTTCATACATCCCTTTGCGAAACACGTGTTCATCCTTACTACATACATCCAAAACCTTTATTCCTTTTGATAATATTTTGTATGTATCTATAATCATGTGCATATCTGACATGCGTATTTAATTATATATATAAAAAAATATACCGAATACATTATGTTCATGTTACACCGATTTTCACAAGTAGAAAAGATTATTACCATACTGTTGACCGTAGTCCCTGAACTGTATCCTGATGTTGTATACACTTTTTATGTCCCCAAGGTCTACATACCACCATACCGTCTTGTACTGAGACATATAACCAATCCACTCAGTCCGTATACATGTACTGATGTCTCCGTCTACTGCATTGCTTGGTAAGTAAGTTGTACATGTTGGATCATTAGCTGGACAAGTCCACGTTGTACTCTGTACAGCTGTACGATCCTTTGAGAGATTTTCTTTATAAAGAAATACATTAAATCACCATATAATAAAAACCCAACATAAGAATTTTAAGAAGCGGTTTTTTGGTGTTGGGGTAAGATAAACACTGATCTAATCAATACATCTGACGAGATGCATAATAAAATCGGAAGTAGATGGATAGTTGCGCGATCATTTTACTTTGAACCAAATCGCTATAGTATAATATAATTCTTTGATATGTTTAATCGATTAATAATTACATACAGTGCAGATGACGCATTTCTGTAAAAACGTTTGCTAAATAGATCATGTACTTTATAAAATATAAAAAAGACAATTGATTTACCCTTATACTTCGGGATACATTATGCGAAGTTTGAAAGAAGGCTGAACTTTGCTTATTAGAAAGTAGCCAATACAAAGCTTACAGAAACACACAAATGCAATGGGGTTAATGTGATGTCCGTAACTGCAGGTACGGAGATCCCAAGATGGATGGCATTAACTCAACTAAAATATATTGATGATTTTGAAATTATTTAAACAATAAAATGAAGGTAGCTAGCATTGCAGGGGAAAAAATCACAACCCACGTAAGCAATGATTGCTACCTTCATTACCCCATGAAACAACAAAGAAAGACATGTTATTGTTTAAATTTATTTGTTTATGGATTGTTTTAAAATTATGAACTAGATTTCCAGTACTAAAATAACATGTGCTTGACCCATTTGTATTACGCTCCATATTTGGTGATGATTACGCAGGTGGTATTAATCAAAGTACTTAAAGTACTGAAAGTCGGGCTTTTATGATGACATACTACACTGCATAGTTAAGGTGAATTTCTACCCCTTCATTGCTTGAGTTCCCTAATTCTGTAGAACAGATTTTAAAGCAGAAACCTTGTAAACTTGTTTCCGTGATTTTTACTTACATTTTCAGTATTGTAAAATCCAGTAATATATATATTTAAATCCGATACAATGCACAACAGTTTTACGGTAAAACAATGAACTGGGAAATGATTTTACATCGAGCAACAATATCCATAAAGAATCTAAACATTTTGGGTAGTATTTGCGCATTGCAATTTCAAGTTTTCATGTTCGAGATTCTTAGTTATTTCTCACATGGTATAAAAACTCATTAATTTGCACAGGGAGATTTGAACGTTGGAATGAACTGTTAAGTTGCGTCAAATATATGATTAATTGATTATTGTTTTACGTCCCTCTCGAGAATATATCACTCATATGGAGACGTCACCATTGTCGGTGAATGTCTGTAAAATTTAGGTCTATGTTCGGCGCTTATGGCCATTGAGCAGGGAGGGATCTTTATCGTGCCATACTCGCTGACATGGGACCTCGTATTTTGCGGTTTTAGCTAAAGGACCGTCCCATTTAGTCGCCTCTTACGACAAGCAAAGGGGGTACTGCGGACCTATTCTAACCCGGATCCCCATGGGAGGATTTAATTTCATATTGGTGGGATTGGTTAACTATATATTGTTAACCGAATGGTGTCTGTATTATCAGCCATTATACTATCCATCTCATTGCTATCCAGTCACACCCTCCAACACCTCCCAAATGCACCAACATAGTGAAGTTGAAGTGTGTTGTAGTAACATACATATGCTCCATATGGGACGTATGGGTTGTCCCATGGTTTAAACATAAATAAATATAAATGAATGAAGACCATCGTCTATCAACACGTCTGATGACTGTGGCACTGTCTCTTGATGGCCGGACACATGCATGTGATCATAGGTCATAAATCATAATGAAATAAAGAAGTAACTTATGTTTATTAAAACTAAATAAAAAAATAAAGATAATAAAATAATTTTTTTTTAATTTATTCAATGATTTTCTAATAACACTATCTTATTTAATTTATTAAATCAGTAAATTAAAAAAAATATAAGTAAATCGAAATTAAATATTGAAAATATTTTTTTATTTATTTGGATTTTAATAGAAGGTAAAGATTAGTAATATTAATAACGGAGTTATCCGTAGTCAAAATCAGTGTGCCAAGAACGGCCTAACAATCGTTATCAAACACGTCAGACATCATTTGGCCAAATGATAGGCTGTATTGGCAAACTAGATCGTTATAATGACCATATAATTTTCGGAAGTCTGACTTTGAATGAGACTGTTTGAACCCCTGCATCATCAACTTGTTTGTAAGTAGTCTGCCTTGATTTAAAAACTGATTATAAGCAAATATTCTCTTGCTTTTCGAATCAGTTGAAAGATATAAACACCATATGCAGGTGATCATCGAATATTACTACATAAATATGGGAAATTGACGATTGAGAAGCTGAAATCATCCCGTTTGTCATAAAGTTGAGTTGTTAGTTTGCCGTTAGTGTCTATATTTACTTTCAATAAAATATCTAATTATGAAACATAAGTGGTCGGCTTTGTTGTGTCATTTATTTCGTGTTTTCGGGGATATATCGACATATCATTATGTTTCTGTTGAAAATTAGATTGCTTTTACAATGAATGTATGTTTGTTGCAAACTAGTGCGATACGCTTTCTTTTATGCTGTGAAGCCCTGTCTATAGGCACGCAAATTGTGAGTTTGTCTATAAGATAGCAAAACAGAGAAAATTAAAGGAGAAAAACCACACAAAAACCTAACAACCTCAAAGCAGAAGCTCTCGGTATAAAAATAGTCACAGATAGGGACGATATTTTATCAAATATATGAATGAAAATGAACGTTTTGATTTGGAATAGAATGTGAGTGAAAATATGAATGAAAGGTGGAGATAACAAACAGTGATCAATTTCATTGGTTTTATTTTAAAGCTGATTAGGATCAATGATGTTGTTTTCTACATGATCGCAAAGAAAAAAAAATCCCTTGATACTAGTCGTTTTTCTGTGAGAGCCGATACATACCATGGGAATTTAATATCGAGATCGTATCTCATAATACTATTATGAGAAAGCAAAATTACTGATCTATGTTGATTTTCCATGAAAGCTGATAGCCATCAAGGAAGTTTATCTCTACGCGAGAAAATAAATCCTTGATTCAAATCCGTGTGAATGTATATTTGGCCTGTATACCGAGTTTTAAGAACATTTTCTGCCTTCCTTTTAAAGAAATGTTAACGAAAATGATAATAAACTAAAAGAATAATGGAATGTTAGATGCTCATTATAAAATAATCAATGAAAATGAACAAATGCGTTTTGATACCAAATCATGAAAGGTGAAGATAACGAACAGTGATCAATCTCATAACTCCTAACTCCTACAAGTGATACAAAATAGATAGTTGGACAAACACGGACCCCTGGACACAACACAGGTGAGATCAGGTGCTTAGGAGGAGTAAGCATCCCCTTTTGACCGGTCACACCCGCCATGAGGCCTATATCCTGATCGGGTAAACCGAGTTATCCGCAGTCAAATTCAGTGTGCCAAGAACGGCTTAACAATCGGTATGAAACACGTCAGACAGCATCTGACCCAATAATAGGTTGTATTTACGAACTAGATCGTTATAAAGACCATATAGATTTCGAAATGCTGACTTTAATCGAGACTGTTGAAACCCCTGTACCATCAACTTGTTTGTCAGTAGCTTGCCTCGATTTAAAAACTGACTATACGCAGAACAAGTTCTTGAATATAGAATCAGTTGAGAGATATAAACACCATATGCAGGTGATAATGGAATATTGCTACATAAATATGGGAAGTTGACGATGGAGAAGCTTTCTTAATTTGATTTCATATTACAAAGACAAGAGTACTCATCCTGCGCACATACAACACGGTATCTCTATGGATATAATCAAGCTACTGAACCCGAGTGGTTTCGCCCCATTGCATGTTCGCTCTAAATCCGTTCGTCCAACCTATCTGTTCGCTTTGAATTATTTCGTCCCTGTTCAGTGAGTAATGAATACGATGTTTACGTAAGACAACTGAGGTCGTGAATATGTCAAGCATTTTAATTTCAAAGGGATAAGTACATTTTTATTTTAAAAACTTCTTAACCTAGACATGATATTATTACAGTTTACAAAATCAAAGTCTTACATTTGAACATATATTACGTTCGCACATATTTCTTGTTTAATGAATAAACTGAGTATATTCCATACCTTAACTAATTTAGCTTCCATGGGTAAAATCAATAGAACTAATTTTGCGCATTTTGTTACTTCATTAGAATAGTTCACTATGCAAAATGTTACATCACTGTCGGCTTATGATAGCGGATGCGATAAAACTGGGGATGCTTACTTCTCCTACACACCTGATTCCACCTCTGGTGTGTTCAGGGGTTCCGTGTTTGCCCAACTCTCTATTTCGCATCGCTTATAAGAGTTATGAGATTGGTCATTGTTCGTTATGTTCACCTCTCATAAGAGAAATGGATTCAGTGAATGTAAATATAAAGGATTTTTCTCTCGTGCATTATGTTTTAATTGATGTGTTATTAGATATAGAAATAACATACACGGCAGCGCTTTCATTCTTTGAAAAATCAAAAACGGATTGATGAGAGTTACTATGAAAAATGTGACCATGCTTGATAAGGGAGTGTAAATAAAGGATTTCCGTAACTGTTAAACTACGTTATTTTTTGTGCCCTTTTCCTACGGTCAATATGAATTTGAATCTGTAACCTAGTGATTAGATATCGAATTATTTCGCATTTGAATAAATTGATAAATAATTGTAGATTCAAATGTTCTACATATGAATACCTCCTCCTTTCCAATGTTGTAACGGCATGTTGAGATCCATTCAAACGCTTAGAATCAATCAAACTGATAATGACCATTGTATAATATGTATCAAGTATAAATAGCACGTAATTTACTATCAAAACAGCATTGGGCTATAAACTAAAACAATGTCGATACAAATAATGACTGAAGAATGCCGAAACGGAAATTTTGCTGATTGTACTCTCCGTATTTTGTAAACTGTACTGTACGCGATTATTTACAGGAAGGTAAATGTATTTAAAAGAATAAATGGAATCGATTCATATATTTCCAAAAATCATGAAAAACAAGTTTGACCTAAAAAAGCAAATACTTTGGAGTATAACTTCATATTTTGCTAATTATTTTTGCAAAAATAAATATCAAATTCTAGGCAATGGACAATGTGTACTGATTTTTATCATTTGTACTTTATTTACATTAAAATCGTAACATTTTGAATATTTAAGCTAAAGAGTAATTGGGAGGGTACTAATTTTTGAGTTTTCAAAAATGAAATAAGTCACCTTATACGATTTATTTCATTTGTAAAAAAAAAAAAAAAAAAAAAAACAACCATCAAAACAACAAGAAACCAATGGGCCACATCGCTCACCTGAGTCACGTTAACCCATGTTTGAAAATTGTCCTTATATATTTGTATGTAAAACTTTGATCCCCTGTTGTGGCCCCAACCTAACCCCGGGAGTCATGATTTTAACAAACTTGAATCTGTACTATGACAGAAAACTTTCATGTAAATGTCAACTTCTTTGGCCTGATGGTTCTTGAGAAGCAGATTTTCAAAAAGATATGTATCTATATGTAAAAGCTTGTGCAGATTCAAGTTTATTAAAGTTTGCAGTTTGCGCGTTTTCCCGTGGAGATCAGGGTTAGAATACGCCCTTCGTAACGCTAGCTTGTCGTAGGAGGTAACTAAATGGTCGGTCCTTCGGATGAGATCGCAAAAACCGAGACCCCGTGTCACAGCAGGTTTATCACGAAAAAGATTCCTCCCTGCTCAAAGCGGTGAGCGCCGAGCATAGGCTTACATTTTGCAGTCCTTCACCGTCTATGATCCCGTCTCCATATGAGGGGGAAATTATACATCTGTATGCAAAACTTTGTGCAGATTCAAGTTTGTTACATTTGTGCATTGTGCGTGTTTTCCCGTTAGGATCCGGATGCCCCTTGCTTGTCGTAAGGAGCAACTGAATGGGGCGGTCCTTCGGGTGAGACCGCAAAAATTGAGACCCAGTGTCACAGAAAGTATAGCACAATAAAGATCCCTCCGTGTTCAAAGACCGTAAGCGCCGAGCATAGGCCTAAAATTGGCATCATTGAACACCTACTCTTACACAATTTAAATGCTCTTCAATCTGAAGAATTTGTCATCTTGAAATAAGCTTGACGTAAAACATGGACTTCGACACCCACGTTTCTGTATGTTAAAAATTGTATACATTAAATAGTTGATACAAGTACAAAACATTATATCTCAGTGAGTCCAATAAAAATGAAGAAAAATGCATCATAAATAGCGCATAATCATCTCAAAATAATTCCCCAAAATGTGAGATATCTATCAGGACATCACATTTAATTTTCTTTTGATTTTTGGGAGTTGAAATATGTTCAATCTCCCTGGGTCATCACGCACTTTTCTGCGCAGTAATTTGTATTGATTTGTATACTGGTCGTCAGCGGGGGTTCTGTGTCAGCTGATTTACTCCTAGGTAAATCAACATAAACTTTTATAAACATCCGCCATTAAATAATCCATGTAACTTTTCTGAATTAATCTAATTTTGATAATTGACATGTAAATAAATGCAATGATATTGTATTCAAATTAATTTGAATACAAGATTTCGATCAAATTGATACTGATAGACATAGAAAAATAAAAGATAAGGTTGAAAATTGTCGTTTGTAGCGCAGCGTCACCTATAAACATTGATAGGGAAACGAACGACAACTGCACACAAGCCCTATTGACACCGTGGCGCGAAATATCGAATATGGTACGAAACCTCAGAAAATTTACAAGAAATAACTCTACAACATTGTGTATGTATATATATTTGGTTTTTTTTTTTAATGTGATATAAAAAATGCTTGATGTTACATGTAGATTGAATTAAAACACGTCATTCCCAGTCAACAACTTTCGATTGGGATCGGAATACGAAATACAATTTCTTATATCCGGTGGCAAAGTGAAACTGCTTCATGCTTCAAGTTATTGAATTACGTAGTAATTGCACGTTACACATTAGAGAACTGTTCCTTTTAATAAAGAAAGTCACAAAATAGATACAAAATGAGTGTACCTTATTCATTACTGTTACCGAGCTTTCGTCGACTATAATCTCGAAATGGCGTGTTTCGCTGCGCTTGATGACGGTAAGGTCCACATTTTCTACGTGAGTAGTGTGATATTTGTTTATGAATTTTTTGCTCATACATGTTATGTCTCGGCTAGGAATAATGGAAACTTTCTCACCTATGTATGTAAAGACATATTAATCTCTATTTTTAAAAATGTAGAACACTTTTATCAAATGACAATGTTTGAAAACGCTTAGAGCCCCGATGTCAGAATTTCCTTTTCCAAGACATCAATATGTCAAATTCATTATCCTTTTTTAATAGTATGTAACATATTTTGTACCAGTTATCCATTTTGAATCCCCTATTACAATGGGATTTTGCTGCACTCTGTAATGTTTGAGTGGATGTCATGAGTGTGTGTCAAACAGAAATTTTAAGAGCATGGAATAAGGTGCTGCCATGTATTACTTCACTATCAAAGTTTAACCCAGTTGCCACAATGTTGATTTTATGCTGCAAAAAGGATTGGAAATTGCTCTGGTCAAAACACATTGTTTATTTGTCTACAGATGAAAGAGACATGAGGATTCTCCCTCACAAACTGAAGGAAAAAAAATAGTTATGGATCTTGTACATGTATAGTTTATCAATCACTATAGATTTCCAGCATCACAAGTCTGATTCCACTATATGCTTTCCATACTGTCAGGTTCATTCACCCCCTGTTTGAGCCACAGTATAATATCCCAAATACCTTGGCAATAAATAACATTATTTGACTAGTGTTTCATTTTTAGCGGAGTTGCGATGAAGTCGAACTCGGCTTATGATCTGATGAAGTGCCTTTGGGCGGGCAGGCGGGCACGCAGGCACGCATCAGCATTTCATTTCCGCACCATAGCTCTTGAGCAAATTATAGGATCTCATTCAAAATTAGATGGATTGTCACCCTCAGTCAGATGAGGAAGCCTATCGATTCTGGGGTCACTAGGTCAAAGGTCAAAGTCACTGGCTATAAATAGACTGAAATTTGGAGAACATTTTGTTTTCCGCACCATAGCTCTTGAACGAATTATAGGAACTCAATCAAACTTAGATCGATTAAGTAAGACAAGAAGCCTATCGATTCCGCGGTCACAAGGTCAAAGTCACAGTGGCTATAAATAGACTGAAATTTGGAGAAAATTTTGTTTTCTGCACTATAATTTTTTAACAAATTATAGGATCTCAATTAAACTTAGATGGATTATCGCCCTTGATGAGACAAAGAAGCCTATTGATTTTGGTCAAGGGTTAAATGTCAAGGTTACAAAGGATTTAAGTCGGCTGAAATTTATGTACGCAAAATTTTGCTCCCTGCTTGATAATTCTTGAAAACTTTTCTGCCGGTTCCCTCTATGCCCATTCCTTGCGCAACTCGGCTTGTGCATTTCCGATGCCCGACAATTTTTAATTTTTTTGCATTTCATTTATTTTGAGTTATTATACAATTATTTACCATTCCATTGATCCTCTACAGGACTGTAGTATACTCATGTGATAGTTTAGCATATTGGACTACCTTTTCAAGTAATGAATCCTTAGAATTAGCTATAACTAGGATTAAACTTGAATGTATATATACAGGGGGAAAACTTCTCCATAACTGCAAGGCATTGATAACCATATTGATTTGAATGTTTGGGCCATAATATGTGGTCACATTTTTCATGAGAATATAAAGGGGTTAAATTCTAGAAAACAACAACACGACTTCAGTTACTCATTATCCATGTTTGCTGTTGTAACGCTTTGAAAAACAACAACAGTTGATTTGTATCTAAAATCATGATAATATTCAGTCATTTATCCCCCTACCCTTCCAGTACTATCTTTTCTAACTGAATTTCCACAATGTTCAACTCCCACGAGTACTTTAAGTACTTTGATTTAGAATGTGCGTCGAATGCCCAGCAATTCTTACGTGTCATTATACCTGCGCATATATCAACACAAATTTCTTAACGAATATATGTGCATTAGGATTAGATTTCAGGAAGTGAAGCTAATTTGAAAAATCAAGCAATAAAACAGATTTACTTACCGTAGCACAGACTTATCCCTAGTGATACATGTAATAATGCTACAGTCCGGAATCCCATAGTCAACAAGTCACCGAGAGCAAGATAAACCAACAACCCGGAAGTAAAGTTATGCTGTTCAAGGTTTTAAGATAAGCTGTCAGTAATCATGTTAAAGGTTTTAAAGTCTTTTATTTCGTAATAGCATTCCACATCTGTCCCATTTACAAACATGTATATTCCTTTTATTTAAATATACGTGCTGTAGATAATATGTATAATGTATGAAAAGAACTGCAATATTTATCCAATGTATTACTGGTTTACCAACTTATTTCCAAAATGATGTTATCACAATACGTATTTTCAGTTTAACAACAAGTACAAATATTTGCAAATAAAACACAGGAATTTTTTTTTTCAGTAAAATCTTAAATCATCTATTTTATATCGCTTTTGTTATTTGGACACGACGTGTAAAGAAGTTATGACTCTTTTGTACTTTCTGTTTATAGTCATGCCATCATGTTATTTGTATCGAACACTACTTGGATAATTACATAATGATAGTTAAAGCTTATGTGCCAGGCAATGAAGTAAATATGATGCTTCAGAATTTTTAAATTTAGGCTTTGAAACTTACATGACTAAATCACAGGGACTTGTTTTTGTGAATATGTCATGTCGTCTGTATAATAATATTAACCCAAGGTACATGTGGTATGAAAAATATATTTGTCAATTGTAAGTTGTATGCAGATCTATGGAAAGTCAGTGAAAATACAGAGTGAGTTGAAAGATTATCTGTAAGTATGAAAAAAGAGCAAAGGAAAATTTTAGTGTTGTGTTATTGACTTTTAACTGTATAGTTTATGTTTTGAAAATATTTACTTATAAAAGTGTGGAATTGAATTAATTTTCACAAAAATACCCACCAGACACAACATAACACCTTAACAGACGTAGAAAGTAAACCTTGTGTTGTGCGGTATGTCCGGTGCATTAAGGTCTGTTCTGCTTTGCTTTGAAGTATGCAGCAGACCAGATTCATTAGACGTGACCATATATGCATTCTATAGTGATACATGTATGTGGCAGAGTTTGCTTTACCCCATCATCGGTGTATTATAAATTCAATGTACATATCACCATCTACTTCTCAAGCCAATTACGAGATAGTGTTGGATAGTTCAGAGAACACATCAGTGAGAACCGGGGACCCAAAGTGATGATGGATTTCCCAAAACTATTCGACATCACCGAGTTGATCATCTTATGAACATTCCCTTAATTTATCCCTCTGTTGATTGAAACCATGTTATTATTCAAGTACCAAAACGATTTCAATGAATACACATTCAACACAATCAGAAGACATATATGGATGATTGCAAAGAAGCAATAATTTATTTAAAAAGTGATTTAGGGTGTAATTGCTCTTAAATAAAACTGTTCTCGATTCATTTCATGAAAATAGGGAAATGGATTCAGGCTGTGAATAATTATCGAGCGGGAGGTTAAACAATATTAAACCAACCATCAAACCTTCTCTCGGTGGAAACACTAACTGAAGACGACTGGTAGACAGATGCACACGGAAATTAACATTATTCACGATGGTGTAAAGAACAACGACTAAATGGGATTTGATTTCTCCTGAAATGGGTTCGCACATGATATTTTGGTGATATCAGTGGGTAGTGTATTTTTGATTTGTACATCGAAGAATTAAGAAATTAAAAAGAAAAACGGGGGTCACAAAGCTTGTTGTTGTGGTACAATGTTCTAAAAATGAACGTTTTCCACTTACAATTGATTCAAGATTTATTGATTTGTTTGCTGGTGTCAACACTACATAAGCAACACAAATCAATCATTGCATAAAATAGATACATAATCATGTCTTCTAAAACTGCAGATAAAACTGTCCAATGCTAGTAATGGAAATATATAATGACCTTTTTGCATTTGATATGCGAAAAAAATATGATATCAAATTTATGAGAATATAAGGATATACATGGAGTTATGTCAATTTCTAAAATTTCACATTATTTTCTAGGTCTTGCCTTAAAATTTGAATTGTAAATTAAAAAGTGGGGGTTAGAGATCAAAGTTTTGAATTATTGGCGAAAATACGGAATTTTTATACAAAATTTGATGTAAATTGGTTCAATCGGTTTTAGAATCGGCGTTCTGTTAGGAAAACATGCAGTGTATCAACCAAATTTAAGAACTTATAGCATTTGAATGAGTTCCAAGTCTCAATTACTTGTATCATAAATCATAAAACTGAAATACACGTATAGAAGTATAAAATAAGAATATATATTTAATGAAACAGAATGTAAAACCCATACGGTACCAATTTTGATGCTATATCGTGCAGATTTATAACTTTTTTGATTTATCAATCCTTACGCCACACAATGCAGTCCCTACCAAACCCTTTCAAAATTTAAATTGACACAAAGCGTTTCAACTGGATAGTGTTCAGTGATAGATGTGCAATGTGTTTGCAGCAATGTAATCAGTATTGAACCATTAAATGCGTCGATGTAGCATCCTGTGTAGTTGTGCTCAAATGCTGAGGAAATAACTTCCTCAACATTTATTAAAAAATTGTAGCCCCTATATTGTATACCGCCGCTTTTTTGTGAGTAAATGTTTTTATTAGCATTAATTTTACAAACCCCTACATTCCAACCAGCGGATATTGGTTATCTTATAGGTAAAACTATATTTATACAACATATTGAGAGATAATGTCGAGTCACACTTGAGTGAATCTAATATAGGATTAAGCATTCTTTTTGAAGAATTTATCAATGTGTCAACTCTGGACATTTTACTCACAAACTTAATAGAAGTGCGATTCTTATAATTCTAATTCGCTGTCTGTATTATCATTTTCAAATATTTAGATAGTTTCCCCACACTGTTATTTGTTTTCAGGTGTGTACATATGCATAGGGTTTTTGGATTTATGGATGTTTGCAATTTCGTTTAGATTAATGTTGATCCAATCAAAACAATTGTAATATATAACATTGGAATCATCAATATCAAACTATGGATTATTAATGATTAAACAATGAGTTAAAAAAATGTAATCATAGCAATTTAATCCTCAGGAATGTACCACAACAGTTATAAATAATGTGCGTATGAATCTTAATAAATGTATTACGTCTATTTCAACAGTCGGGAATTCCGGCAAAAGTGAAAATACGGAAAACAAATTTCCTTTTTGAAAACATTGATGAAATGAACTACAATGCTTCACGTCGGCATACTTTTACGAATTACTAAGGACTTGTATCTGATAATGATCGTTCGGTTTATCAGTGCAAAGGGAAATATTGAATCAGATCATTTTACAATATCACATGTTCTGTAGGCAAACGGAGATTTTTCATCCATCAAATTAAGAATCGATGGATGGATCCAATCTGCAGCTGGTTTTGACCTGATTTATTTGCAGAATCCATTTTATCTTATTGCAGGCAGCTCTATTTTAATATGTGCAATCTAACACCCCCTTAAGGGATTAGTTGCATAGATTATATCCACGCTCTGGTATGATTTTCTTAATCCTTCCAATTCCCACCGAGTTGGTGTATTGTTAAAAAATAAGACACTTTTCAATTCACATCTATATCCTGTTTTATGAATTTTATCAAGTAACAAGTAAAACATTTAGGTTTACTTGGCTATATCATATTGACTATGAAGTCACATGCACACGAATCATATCAGATAGGGAGATAATTCAAATGGGAAAAAAAGCCAGCATATTCTTCATGTTTTTCATAAAGCATGAATGAGGGAATGTTGCATAAAACACTCGGTTTGTTAACATCTACAGGTCTATGCGAGTTCAATAACTTGATCACGAGTTTCTCTATTTTGTCGACAGCTTTTGAAATATCGAAGACAGGATCTGGGCAGAGAAAACATTAGATAAATGGAAAATCCGAATATCATCAATACTGACAGACAGATAATGGCAATCATTATGTGTCGCTGATGTTGTGTCCATCCTTTTATTTCTTCTATTGGAATTCTGATGTTGCTCTTGGAATTCACCGTTGACATTTCCTTTTGAGTGTTAGTCGCATTGTACGAGACATCAAAAGAAATTACATGTGATTCCGAAGTGTATATTTTCTCCTTTTCCATCGTTGTACCTTGACGCAAGAAGAAACCAAAATCGCTATTACATTTCCTAAAATAGACTAGAAATCCCTAAACAAATACAGATAATCGCAACCCTTACCCAAAACAAAAATTATAACATGAATGCAACAACTCCCCACTCCTCTGATTTAAGTGCCACTTTCATATCTAAATCATTTGATTTTTTGTTCGTAAGTGAATCAAGGGAAAAGTGTGACACATATATATGGTGCACATACATCATCATATAAAAAGCACAATATATGTGTGGGTAGATTCCTTATGCAAGATTTTCTTAACAAGAAGCCAAAGCACCGGCATGTTCTCTATCCTTTTCTTCTCTACATGGAAATTTACCACTTAATGGCCTAGTTCAATCATCAACTAGCAAGTATGATAGAACAGTCTTTGAACGAAATGGAAGGGTGTCACTGCGCATGCCTGGTTTGCCATACATTAACCCGCGCTTACATAATGTTGAGCTTATTTGACTAGACATGCGCACTGAAGGTCTGGAAGAAAACGAGGCTTGGAAACTTAAAGTTGGGAAGCAATTAGATAACTACTATGGTGGTAAACTGAGTTAGGCCTACGTGACTTTGAGAAGAATATGACATTTTTCCAGCATCGAACGAAAGATAAATTGGACATTTTCAGACCGAATACATTCATTCGTATTTTTGGTCGTTCTTTGAAAATTTGCGGTTTTACTCAGTTCCGAATAGGAATTGCACTTAAAGTAGCCTGGATTATACGACAAATCTAGAGCGATCATCAGACAATTGATATACCACAGAAAGGAGATAATGTTCTTCTCGGTACTGAACTATCATTTAATTATTCATTGCAAGAGTTTAATTGTTCATTAATATAGAGTAGTGATATGCATTTCTTTCTGCAATTCTTGTTTCTGTCATTCGATCATTGTGGATGTACAGGTGATAGCCTTCTGCAATTCTTTGGAACAAGAAGAATGATTATCAATTTTCATGTATAAGCTGACAAGTAGTGCAATTTATTAAAGGACAAGGTACGGTTTTAGCCAAAATCTGCCCTGTCAAGGAAATTCACCAAAATACTAAATCTGGTATTTGAGAATGTGCCATTTATGAAAATGACCATTGTTATTCTTTATCTACCATAGTAGCTGTAATATATTCAACGGAAAACTTTATATTAACTTGACGACGTCACCACATTTGACGTTAATTTTGACGTAATATACGAGAGTTCTCCCCAAACGATGTTTTGAGTAGGAAAATATAAACTGTATCACACATAGAAGTATTGATTCTTAATAAATGTGAAATTATTGGTTTTTGTACTGATTTGAATGGGTGTTAAATGGAAATTGAAACCACATCAGATATGACGCACAGGGGCAAAAACTGCGGGTATTCGCGGAAAGCTTTTCTGGTGCAGAAATATAATGGTTTGAACACCAAATTAAAGAAACATTTATATACTGGTAACAGTGATTTCTTATTTCTGTCTCCAACTTCCTTTATTGTGGCGAATTTTAATAAAAAAAATTAATATATTTGTTAGAGTCTCGCGTGCATTCGAAAAAAAATGATGACATCAAAGGTAGCTCAAATTCAAATCACTGAATTTTATGCGAAGTTTGGGTTATCACCAATGTAATTCTTCACGAATCGGAGCACAATAGAATTCATCGGTATTTGTTTTTTTAAATTGGCACACGCAATATTTCGTATATGTATATTCTCAATATTATATGCGTGGTATTAAGTTGGAGCAAAGTTGGAGCAAAATGTCATTTCATAGGTATACTCGGGAAAAAACGCTGAGAAACTAGAAACACAACTTCAAAGGGAAGATAATTATGAAACAGTTACGGTTATCAGTGGTAGGGCATTCGCTTCGTAATGGCCCTGTCACACTACATCACGACCTCACTACGTTCTATCATTTTTTTTTTAGATCGTGGTGAGATCGTAGTGCGAACGGCATGAATTTGTAATTTTGTCTGTCTTCACGATGTTACTGCGTCCTCACTACGCTCTTATCACGACTCCACTACGATTAAACTACGGCTTTGTTACGATTTCACCACGTTCTCACTACGTTCATCAAGTTCTTACTACGCTCCCACTACGTCCATCACGTTCTAACTACGCTCTCACCACGATTTCCATGACTGCAACACGAGATTCCTACGCTTCTGCCACGATCTTACTACGATTCTACCACGATCTTACTACATCAGTTGATCATAATGGCCAAACTGAAGTCTTCTTTCAACAGAAAGCCAAGGTCGTACCCAGCAAGATCTACGCTGCCTTACGATTATCCTCCTCCTTCGCCTAAGTAACAATATAGCAGCTTGGTCGTTAAGTGCCATAAACTGAATATGCATCAACATCTCCATCAATATTTCTTGGTCTGGCCTTTCCATGATTCCAAAGAAGCAATGGTCATATGCAACCTTTGTTCAGTTTTTATACCAGTGTGTGGGGAAGAACATAACTTGATTCGGTCGTGGCTTGCGCGCAGTGAAATCGTAGTGAGGACGTATTAAGGACGGGATGAGCTTGGTAGAAACGTACTACAGTCTTCAACAACATAGTATGGACGTGCCGTGATCGTAGCGGAAGCATGAAGAAAACGTAGTGCAAACGGGATGATCGTAATGACAACGTAGTGGAAACGGGATGGTCGTATAGAGAGCGTAGTGGAATCGCAGTGCAGTCGTTTTCTTCTGCATCACGATCCCATTACGATGATACTATGACCATGCCGATCTAAATACGACCTTAGTACGTCCTTACTACGCTTCCACTACGATCAAATTTGACCACGACCGCACTACGTTTGTTTTGAGCATTTTCATAGTTGCTCCACGACTATAAAGACCTTACTACGTTCTTACTACGACCTTACTACGACGTACCCGACCGCACTACGATCATCGATTTTTACATGGTCGTAGTGCGAATGTGGCCTAGTGTGATGGGGGTATAACCGGGAGGTATAGTGTGTTCGAACCCCGCTCATGACATGCCACGTCGAACCTGAGACGTAGACATACAGTGCTCTTCGACAAAAGTGAGAATCACGGGTCTTTCAGACAGGCACCTGATGCCACCTCGACTGTGTCCAGGGGTCCGTGTTTGCCCTACTCTTTATTTTGTATTCTTTATAGAAATTACACAAATTCATCACTATTCGATATCTTCAGCTTTTCGTGACCTTAAAAAAGGAGGTCCTGTGTCACAGCAGGTGATGGCACGTTAAAAAAAGCAATGCTATAGCCTTTTAAGTTCTAAGCATAGGTTTTATATGTGGTACTTCACATACAGCTGATGATTTCTCAAAACATGAAAAACTTTTTAAGTCAAAATACTCTCAAAAGTCTCTCACTCTCTCTCTCTCTCTCTCTCTCTCTCTCTCTCTCTCTCTCTCTCTCTCTCTCTCTCTCATAAATATACCATGCCTCAAACAGACCATCTTTCATACACATATTCACACACACTCTCACTCTCCACTATCAGGATCAGATTTATCCACAAAAAATCGTCAATGTGTTCGGTACTGTACAACTAAGCGATACAAAGCTTGTACACCCCAACACTTGGTTTTCGCAATTTAGTGTCATTGTATCCACTTTTGCCCAAAGAAATCCTTTAAAAGTTGTAAAATACAAAAATCATTCAATAATTTATACAAGAGAAATAAAACTTAAAGATTTGCTAACCAACCCCTGCCCCATGATAAAAGAAAACCATTCAAATATAAACTGCATTTTCTCATTATGAAAGTATATACATACATAGTATATTTATATCGAATGGGCCTTCCGCATGCGGGGCGAACGCTCTAACCTCTCGGCCACCGCGGCGGTGTATATTTATAGATAGTGTGCGAATTTTTTTTTATTATTCGTGAATAACCATCGTATACTTTCTCACAAATAAATTGTTGTCTTTGAAAAATATAAAATTTTACTCTCGCACTAAATACGTCACTGATGTACGTTTGTACCTAGGTGGATATTGTCGTCTGCTGTTACATGTAATATACCACATGCCGTTTCCCATTTAATCAAATGAATGCGAATGGTAAAAAATAATGCTTGAATCTTCAATGAATATATTATTTATTGAAAGAATCGTCCATCGTTATATAAACTATTTAAATGTAATTTGCCTAGTATGTTACATGAATTCTCACGAATCGTCGGTTGGTGCTATTTATACACCGTTCTGTTTACACTATAGTCATAACAACAAAAATGGGATCCGGTTTGTAAGATAGGCTTAAATTTATCCGGATTTTTATTATCATGATGATTTTAATAAATGTCAAAGTGTTTAAACAAATAACTATATGAGCATATACTATTTGAAAATATATTTACTACTCAAATGATTCTCGTTTCCTCTTCCACCGCCACGATCAACGCAAATTGCGTCACGATGGCGAATTTGTTAGCATCTTTCAACCGATATTTTAACCCCTCTTCCATCGTCGACCGGGATGAAACTAAGAAGAATTGTAAGTTATTTCGTAAATTTTTAATCCATATAAAAATTATTCCGGGCGACGAGGAAAGAGGTGTTCAATTTCACAAGTTTATCAATACAAAAACCATGAAAACACCACAAACAGCCTGAAAGCCCTTACTTTATTTGATTATGTACTACGCATGCGCGTAGATGAGTTGATTTTCATATGCTTTTGAGAGTTACTATAAGTTACTCTTTTAGGAATTTGACAGAAAAATATCTGCAACGCAAAATAATTTTCCTCCATAAACGCCGGGCAGAATTTGGCCCAAACCGTACCTACTCCTTTTTTGTTTTTCATCGGTCCCATGGGAAATACATAATTTTTGTTTTGACATTTTAATAACAAAACATTCACTAATGTCCGCAAATGAAACCGGGTCAACATGTTATGTAATCGTCAAAGTAAATCAGGCTGCCAAGTAGATGTTATAAACAAATGTGCCCATGGAATTCGATGGCCATTGTTGAACTATTATCTAATTAAGCAGACTGTGACACACTTCACCTTTACCATCAGGATGAAATGTGAAAATAAGGAAGAATGACCAATCTCATAATTTCTACATAGAATACAACATGAAGAGTAGATCAAACAGTGACCCCCGGATATATTATAGATGGGATCGGGTGCCTAGAAGGAGATAGAAATAACAGAATATTAATTGAAATAGTATATGTACGGGGTGAAAAAGATGAATAAACTACATTCATTTCCTATACGTACCGTAAATCCGGTGGAAAACATACTTACCTGTAGTAACAGGGCATCCTGTCACAACGTTACAAAACATTATCTTGCAGGCGCAGACACTCTGACAAGCAACTCCGTATGTTGGATAAGGACATTTTGCATCGCACGTCTCCCCTGTGTACCCTTGAGGGCAGGCTAAATCAAAAAAATGTTCAAGTGAATGTTCTGGTTTTGCTTTTTTGCCAGTGCTTAAAAACAAAGTATGAAGAACGTACGAGTGCATTCTCCTGTTGTTGTGTTCCATCTGTAATGCTCACAGCACTGGCCGTTCGGTCTAAATGACGAGAAAATGTTACTTTTGTTATTTTCAAATCAAACGTACTTACATCAACAACAATGTAGTGACTTTTAATTTTCTTTATTATGGTAAATGTAAAAATGTTTGCATCCATCACAACAAGATATCACAAAGTCAACAGAAAAATAGATTTAATGTTACCCCTATAATATCAGATATCTATACCATTGGTTTGAAGAAAAAACAAAACATCTGACACTGCCCCACTTGCTAATTTCAATTTCTCAACATAGGATGCAATTCTTCACCAAATACAATGTCTAAGAAATAATTTCTTATGCGTCATTCATATAATGAATATAAGTGTCATAATTACCCCGTTTGATTGCAGGTGTCGGTTCCTTGTATACACACAGAAACAACGATCAAATATAAGACAACACATTTACGAAAAATCATTCTGTAAATAATGAATTTTGTAATTTTGTTCTCTAATTTGGATTTCCGGAACTTCGCAAATTAATGTTTGATTTCCTATTTTAAACGGAAATTGTCACAGCGTAGTACCATTATAATTGATTAGTGAGATAACATCATTGTTATAAGTTCTTGATACTGCCGATGTATTTTTGGCATGACGGGTTTACCCATAATGCTTATATAAGTACATGTATTTGTCAAAGTTATGCTCACTAATTCATTAAAATACTTATATTATTTCTATTTCTTTATAATGTTATAAATACTTAATCATAATCATTGGTGTGTGTGCTCGAAATATGAAATATTTCCTCAGTATAAAGAGGGAGACAGGTTTATAGGCTTTTCCCATTATCAATAACAACAATAATATTCTGCATGGAGGCCGATAAGGAAATAGAGACAACCAGCAAAACTGATACGGAGAATACAAGTACATGTAGAAAAGGAGCTAAAAATCCGAAACATTATTGCATTAGCAACAATTATATTGTACTGCTAGTTCTAATGAGTAAATCGCGCGCAAAAAAAAAAGAAAAAGAAAAAGACAGTCATGGAACTATTCCCTAGTCAAGGAAAACAAGGTCACCAAGTCCAGAGGTCCCTCATAAAAATGGCGCAAATTTTGCAAAGATTGTGATCGAACGTTGATTATCTTCTTAGTATCGGGGTCCACTAGCTCCAAAATACAGTGTACCATTAGAACCATTTTTAGCGAAATGGAAAGACAGACTAAGACCATGCTTGACATAATGGCTATGTTTTGACTTCATAATACATGTACAACTATGATGATGGCAGATTCAAGGTTTATTGAAGAGAATAATACAAGCAATTTTTTGTTTTTACGTCTAAAAATATCAACAGCTCAAATCAAATTCTCAGGCATATCCGACAATGCAAACCGCGGTAATACCCCCTTCCCTTTATTGTAACCAATCGTTCCACTTGCTAATTTGGTAATTAATACTACACTTGTGGATATATTTCAACGTATTCTTACAACAACAAGTGGGGGGGGGGGGCTCAAATATTTAGCAGTTACATGTAATTCAATAATCAAATGCGAGTGTTAAATTGTTTGATTTGATTTGTTAAATCAAGGTTTCTGTAAAATATTATATTTTCATATTTTCTTCATCATCTACATGTACAGGAATGTTTCTCTATTGTTTCACATTGGAAAGTATGCATTTGAAGTACCATTATATTTAAATGCGTTTTATGGCTACATACAGTGCTGTTCTCAGGGTTTTACAAACTTGAAAGGTTTGCGACAAGACTTCAAGGACATTTTGGGGCATTTTTATCACACAATTAATAGCGTTGAAAGATTGAGAGTAGAAATAACAAAAGCAATCTAGAGCATACCCTGTACAATTCAGAACAAGTTGTTAACGGTTAAGGAAGTCAGTGAAAGCAGCGCAATTGAACATAAATATATCAGATATATAGTACCTGTATATAAATCATTCAACCACGTTAATGAATGTAACAAAAAGTCAGGTAATAAACAGGGAACTCCTACATGTGTATAAGGAATACAAAATTAAGAGTTGGACAGACATGAATCCCTAACCGTGGCATCAGGTGTCCAGGAGGAGTGACTATCACCCGTATTCTTTATGGGGTATATGGGTTTACCTGATCAGGATATAGGGTTCATGGCGGATGTGATCGGTCGACAGGGGATGCTTATTCCTCCTTGGTACCTGATCTTCCCTCTGGTGTGTCCAGGGATCTGCGTTTCCCCAAGTATCTATCTTATGTTGCTTATGAAATTTATGAGATTGATCACTGTTCGTTATCTTCACCGTTCATCGATCACTGTTCGCTATTTTCACCTTTTCATTGTGCATTTTCATTCATTTTGATTATATTATCAAACACTTTTTCTTCAAAAACTCATTGGTATGCTTCATTTATTCCACAAAATAAATTTTCCATTTAGTATGTCTTGATATAAATTTACTGCTGCCATTATACATAATACGTTCTTTTTTGTTGTTGTGAGAATTATATATATAAACAAATACATTATAGCAAAACCTTGTTCTCATACTTTTAGGGAAATATTTGTTAACTTCATAATTCACTGTTAACTTATCAGCTATAATATAACCTTCAAATCAAAATAATCAAAGCAGCGGGACTTGGGGAAAAGTTATGCATCTTGAATCCCTTAAATCGCTTTATTCTACTGCGTGCATGGCTCGTTTTGCTTTGCTGTCAGTCTTTGTTTAGCACACTTTGTGAAACGAGACATTTCATCGTCTGACATGGTCTTCCACATAATTCATAACAACAGGCAACGTTATATCACCAAATGATATACTGGGATTCTATGAATCTTGGACTTTTTAAATTAAGTGATTTTAGATTCTTATTTTCAACTACCGATATTACCAATAATGACATGTGTAAGTATACTAGAATTGAATTGCTATGGAATACACTAGACAGCATCCAACTCACATGTAATGACAGGTTGTATTTGCAAATAAAACCACTATAACGAGCATATAATTTGCAAAAGTCTGCCTTTATAGCACTTTACACACCACTGAAATATCAACTAATGACACAGTAGCCTGTTAGGTTCAGAACTTGATCATATCCAGAACACAATATTGGTATCGAAAGCGTTGGGAGGCATAAACAACATACACTGGTAACAATGTAATATTTGTAAGTGAATGTCAAAAGGGCATAGGGTTTTACCGTTATTACGAAAATGGGAAGAAAATGAACTGTGCTTAATGTCATAAACCCTATGTAAGACGAACACTGAACCCTGTGCAAGCCAGAGATGGGATACTGTTTTAAGGGGAGTAAGCATCCCCGTTTTACAGGCCACATCTACCGAGAGATAAACGGTGTGATCTGTAGTCAAAATCAGTCTGCAAAGAACGACTTAACAATTGGTATTAATCAAGGTGGACAGCACTTGACCTCATGACGTATTGTATTTGCAAAGTATGCTATTTTAACAAACACTTTGCAATATACTGACTTCAGACGAGAATGTTAAAATACCATTAATATCAATTTAACTGTCACTACCCGTTTTAACGAGTTATTTCTGTCGCGGCCGGGATTCAAACC
Organism: Ostrea edulis; assembly: GCF_947568905.1. NCBI lineage: Eukaryota > Metazoa > Mollusca > Bivalvia > Ostreida > Ostreidae > Ostrea > Ostrea edulis. The sequence goes on along the minus strand of NC_079166.1, from coordinate 59,501,272 downwards.
CCGGCCTTACGCATGTGGGGCGAACGCTCTACCCTCACCAAATAATGGGCTTGCTGCGAATATTGCTGTTAATACTAGCCACATAACAATGAATTATTCATTACAGCTTACTTGTTCAAAACTTGCAGCAAACGCGCAGCTATGATTTTACCATGAAAATGAAAGTTGCTGAAAGTTTGCTGCAAACGCACACATTCCCATATTTGGGGGCTTCTTGCAAACTTGCTGCGAACATCGCTGTAAGCTTGCCGCGAACAAAATAGCTAAATACTCCTGCACGCTTACTGCAGACACATCCATTTATGCATCAACAAGATTGCAGCAATGCTTTTTAATCATGGATTTTTATTTTCTCAAAGGGACAAATGAAAGTAACAAACAATTAACAAACTAAAGGTAAAACATTCACATTTATGACCATAGCAAATCCTTTGCATCTTTCATTTGCTAGATATTTGGTCTGACAATTATCACAGTTTCCTCCGCAGTAACTCCACCGTCAGTACAGCCAATGATCATGTTACACTGCAACGTTTTTCACTTCAGAGCGCCAGTACACAAAAATATATATAGCCAACTTATCAGATTTATTTGGACACAGATTGAGTTGTTCATTTTAACTGGATAAAGCTGTGTTGATATGTATTCAAAATGACTGATGAAGAAAACACTTTGAAATAGAAATACAACTGCACATAATTAAAATCACAAGAATCCAATAAAAATGAATTAAAGTAATGAAAGGAACAAAATCCCAACATTGATATGTAAGAGGTTGTTCTGCGTATTGTCAGTTTTTAAATCGAGGTAAGCTACTGACAAACAAGTTGATGGTATAGGGGTTTGAACGGTCTTGCTTGTCAGTATTTCGCAAATTCTATGGTCGTTATAACGATCTAGTTGGTCAATACAACCTCTCATTGGGTTAAATGCTGTCTGACGTGTTTCATACCGATTGTTAGGCCGTTCTTGGCACACTGATGTTTACTACGAATAACTCCATTTACAGTACTCGCCACATTTTTCTTGACATGATAAACGATAGGACACGATACATGCACGATATAATAGGATACATGCACGATACGATAGGATACAAGAATAAATCCGATAAACGCAAAACACGATAAACGATCTTCACGATAAACGGAAAATCTGATAGAAATGTTGTAAATTTAGAAGCAATTAAGACAGAACGAAATTTTGATACCTACAACATAATTACATTATGTTGATAAGAATGCTGAAGGATTTCAATATTCATTATACACCTAAAACGTACAATTTCTTTAGTACACGGTCGTCCTTTTAAAAACGATATTCTTAATTCATTTTTTACGCCATCACAGCAACATGAAAAATCAAAAAACAAAATTATATACGGTTTTTAATTCATTATTTGATATTTATATGAATTTTTCCAGCCAATGATTCTAAAATTATATTGTCACCTAATGTTTGATATATAAATTACAAAGGGAATTAACTAAAGGTAATACAATCTAAGTTCACCGGTTATTCAACAATTACAAGTATTTTCATCATGACCGTTTTAAAAACAATCCACTGGACTGCACCAAATCTTCATACGTTAGATATCTCTACACTCGGAGTGATAATTGATAGTCATAAGTAATTGGAACATATGTATTTGAATTGATATCTTAATAACAAAAAATAAAGAAACTATGGAAAAAAACACTCCGGCTTTTTTTTTTTTAAATTCACAATTTTAAACGTTTAAAAACCTTTGGGTTTAGTATGTACCAAAAATTCATATAATCATCAAAACGGGCATCAATTTTCAGTATCTACCCGTACGATTATTGGTACATGTACAATTAAAAAAAAACAACGACTCCTGCCCCGTTGAGCAGACGTTTGGGAGATGCAACATCATTGCACCCTTTTAAACCTTAATCTTCTAAATGTGTGAAATACAACGTCCCTGAGAATGTTTGTAGTCAAAACACGGGTGATACACAGACGCGCACAAGTTCAGTAGTTGGTATATAAATAGAATACAGATGGGAAAAAATCGGAAGAAAACAAAACTTTAATAAAATATATGTAATAAACAATGTAATTTACGGGTTTTTCCTTTCAAATCAGAACTTCCTATTTCTCTGTTAGTGTTAATTACAAATAACTGTTTCTAGACAAACAAAATGTTTATGAACTTCAGATGAAGGAGCTTTCAGATTTACTGTCCCCGGTTTGCTCGGTCATACTACTTAGAATAAAATTGTGATAATTTTCATCCTCTCTTGACAGAAAAAATAGCTCTTCTTCTGCCTTAAAATCGACATCTTTATGTTCCCTTTCAAATATACTTTAATAAAAGCTCTTTTTCTTTTCTTGATTTCTAAAAATAGCTTCTTTAACAAAACGAATAAAGCTTTCGAAAAGTATCGTACTTCTTCATTGGATTTAGAATACAATCCCGATAGTTTCCGAAGCTACACGATAAACTATTTTCACGATAAACGGAAAACCTGATACACGCAAAACACGATACATGATAGACCTGATAAACACAAAATATGATAGAAAACGGAAAACCTGATAAACGCAAAACACGATAGGATAGGATATACGCACGATACGATAGGATACATGCACGATAAAACACGATAGGAATGTCAAGAATAACGTTGCGGGTACTGTATATGCTCTGGATATAGGGCTCTCGGCGGGTGTGACCAGTCGACAGGGGATGATTACTCCTCCTAGGCACCTGATTGCATCCCTGGTGTATGCAGGGGTCCGTGCTTCCCAACTATCGATTTTGTATTGCTTATAGCAGTTCTGAGATTGATCACTGTTCGCTATCGTCGCCTTTCATATATATATATATATAAGCTTAGCTAGTACAGGTTGGGAACATTTCCCCTACAGTGAGATATTCTCGCGAAAATTCGATCCTTATTGCTCTTTCACGAGAGTAAATATACCCCGTACAACAGAAAGAAAAACCGTGGAGTACCTCTCTTCCTGTTTTACGTGAACAGAAGAGAAAGTGCAAAAATTCTGATACTTCTGCTAATATATAAATCAAAAAATCGCTCACGATGTGCGTTGCATTCCAACCCCCTTCCTTCAAACGCAGCAACTTTGATATGAAATTTATTTACTATGTTGTCAATTTCAAAGAACAATTTGCATCATGTTGAGCGTGTATCGGAGAGAGAGAGAGAGAGAGAGAGAGAGAGAGAGAGAGAGAGAGAGAGAGAGAGAGAGAGAGAGAGAGAGAGAGAGAGTATGTACAAGGTAAATTGCTTACATTGTGAACATAAAATCAGGAGTTTCTACAAAACAGCTACATTAACTCCATGTCAACTGTTCCCAAATGTTTACAGTGTAGCATAACAACAATGTGGGGTTTAGTGAATTCAATTTGGGCACAGGATGTTTGCAAGTGAATCACACACCCGATGCTTTTAATGATGATATTGATCTCGATGTAGATTTACAGTGCGTGTGTCGTATTTGTTTTTAGCTATTCTGAGCCGAAGGCTCAAAGAGCTAATGCTATGACCATTTGTGCGGTGTGCGGTGTGTGTAAACTTTTTAGAAAAAGGGCTATAACTCAAGAACCCCTTGGCCAATTTTTTTCAAATTTGTTACAGGGTATCATTGGCCCAAGGGCTTTCATACATACTAAATAGAGGGATGCAACCCTTTAACAAGAGGAGATAATCAGGAAAATACAAACAAAAGTAGTGGTTGCTAAAAAAACTTCTTCTCAAGAACCACTGGGCAGATTATCACCAAACTTACACATAAAGATGAGAATATGTTGTAGATTAAAAATTGTTCAAGGCATTACCCTGGGGCAAAGGGCGTGGTCTCAAGGTTACTTCAAAGTTGACCTAAATTTATATTTCCTTAAATCTTTGATATTTTAGTCATTATAAGGACTAGGATCATCAAATTTTGACAGTTGATGCATCTTAGGACCTTGTGTCAAGTTGTCTCAAAAGTAGGTCACGGTGACCTACTTTTTGAATTTTGCAGGTATTTATTTCAAAATTATTTTTGATGCATATCTTCGACACTTTGAAGCCTATGATCATCAAAACTTGTCAGTTGGTGGATCATGGGACCTTGAAATGCGTCAACTGAAAAATAGATCACCGTGACCTACTTTCTGAATTTTATGGCTTATCATTTATAGATATATTTTAAGTTGTTATTTCAAATACCGAGAGGTTTAGAATCATCAAATATTGTAAGTTGATGCATCTTGAGGCCTTGAAACATATTTATAAAAAAGTAGGTCACAGTGACCTACTTTTTGAATTTTGCAGATATTCAAATTTCACATTTTCAATTTTAGATGCATATTTTGGGCACTGTAAAACCTTTGATCATCAAACTTTGTCAGTTGATGCGTGTTAAGTCTTCGGTTTGTGTCGACCAAAAAGTAGGTCACCGTGACCTACTTTTGGTATTTGACAGCTAAATTACTATATTTCACACACTATTTGACCTACAATCATCAAACTTTGTCAGTTGATGCATCTTGAGTCTTCGGAGTGTATTGACCAAAAAGTTAGTCACTGTGACCTACTTTTGGCATTTGACAGTTATATTTATATATTTCTGTCACTAATTGACCTACGATCATCAAACTTTGACAGTTGATGCATCTTGAGTCTACGGAGTGTGTCGACCAAAAAGGAGGTCACATTGACCTACTTTTGGAATTTGATGGCTATATTTATATATTTCAGATACTATTTCACCTACAGTCATCAAACTTTGTCAGTTGTTGGGTCTTGCATGTTCGAAGGGTTTCAACCAAAAAGTAGGTCAACTTGACCTACTTTTGGAATTGGACGGCTATATTTATATATTTCAGATACTCTTTGACCTACAGTCATCAAACTTTGTCAGTTGATGGGTCTTGCATGTTCGGAGTTCGCTGACCAAAAAGTAGGTCACCATGACCTACGATTGGAATTTCACAGCTATATTTCAATATTCAGATACTAATTGGCTTAAAATCATCAAACTTTGTCAGTTGATATTTCTTGGGTTCTCAAAATGTGTAAACCAAAAAGTAGGTCACATTGACCTACTTTTTTGAATTCTTAGGATTTAACTAAAGATTTAGAATACTAAGAGGCTAAGAATAGAAATGGTGGGGTTGTACAATTTATCAGATGAGCGATTCTAGGCCCTTGGGCCTCTTGTTTATATAGGCAATGAAACTGTTCTACTAAAGAAACACTTCTGTTATGGAATAAAAGTTGCTATTTGTTCACTTTTATATAAACAGATGCATTAATTGTTTTATAGGAGTTTTAGCTATCGACCAAGCTGTGTTATATTCACATTTTTATGTTGAGGTTGAGTTTACGGATTCCAGAGACTGTCAATATTTCACAGCTAGTGTGGTTTTTAAACTATGGTAATGAAGATGCAAACAAATTTGTTTTATTAAAGATTTCTGCAAGTTTCCTGTAAACAATTTGTATTGTAAAAGTTTCCTGTTTGTTTCCTGGAATTATTTTGAAATGTTTAAAGATTCTTGCAAACCACCTGCAAACATTTCTTATTGTTTGAAATTGAGGCTGGGTTTCTTGCCAAGAAAACATGTCCTGAAAATGTGCAGGAAGCGTGCGGCAAAAAGTTGCCATGTTCTCAAAAAGATTGCAGCTAACTGCAAATACCCAGGAACATGAATTATTATTTTCTGCAAATAAAGTTATTTGCAGCTAATTTACAGCAATTCTGCTGCAACCAGAACAGTTATGTAATAGTACCTCTAGACCACCGCGGCCAGTTACTGTATTGTAAATAGATAGAAAGTCTTATACCTCAATGTGGAGTTGAGGATCAAGTCAAGATGTTTTTCTGTTTTCATGTAGGGACGTTTTGATAAGTTATTTCTCGTAGGAATGCCAAAAAAAAAAAAAAAACATGTGACGTAACAAAATAGCACAATTCCTGCCTTTGGGAGTTCTGAGAGTTTGGATACCTCATCACAAAATACTAGTAGAGATCATTAAAGAGGAACACCAGCATCAATTTAATATCAAAGTCAACGTGCATATGCATGAAACCAGAATTGGGTTTTGATGCATCCCGTGTTTATGTACGAATCATTGGATATATCCATACATGCTATGTGAACGTAATGATAAGATTAGGGTACGTTAACAATGGGTTACACATAAATCATTACAGCGATAAAACAGTTTTGAAATGTAATCCTTTCTCATGTTATATATGATTCCAATAAGTTACCTGTAATTGTGGAATAAATTGGAGAACATGTCTTTTATAAAACATAATGGACAATTATTTCAAACTTATTGAACAGTGCTTTCGAAAGCATAATTTATGATGACAAGTAAACTGAAAACAAAAGAAACAAACATACGACATATTGATTTTAATTTATATTTTTCGAATGTAATAGTTAGAGACAATTCACGTAAACTATGATGATAAAATATCTCCCATTTCATATTTTCAACTATCAAATTCAAAACTCAATTTCTTTTTTTTATTATTATTTTTTTTTCACATCGGAAGGAACATTTAAAACATATGTCCTCATGTTCTGTGTGAGGACACCACCGGAAAACATTCTACGTTATTTGTAAAGCAACGACCTTGGAATATTTCAACTATTCCCTATTACTTCCGGTATTTTTCCTCTCTATCGGCGATTCCTTCTGGTGACAGAAAAGTGAATTATCATTGAACGCCGTTCTGTTTGAATTTTAATATACGTTCTTTGAAAGTTCTTAAATACCCATAGTAGAAAACGTGAAGATAACGAACAGTGACCAATCCTAAAACTCCCATAAACAATACAAAACAGAGAGTTGAGCAAATACAAACCCCTGGACACACCAGAAGCAGGATCAGATGCCCAAGCATGCACTCCCTGTCGACTGATCACACCCGTCGTGAGCCCTGTATCCTGATCAGGTAAACGGAGTAATCTGTATTCAAAATCAGTGTGTCGAGAACGGCCTAACAATCAGTAATGAAACATGTAAGACATAATTTCATCCATGTTTAATCTAATGATCTAAACTTTAATCTTGATAGTATGTTTAACATTTTGATGAGATATGTTTTCACCTATATTCATAATCCATGTTCAATTATAAAACTATAGAAAAGCTTTTAGTACCTTCTACCAGACAGAAGTTTCTTCTGCTGGAGTCTCATAAAATACCAGGGATAATGTTAATGTTGCACTTATGCAAAACCATTTCATATGAATGTTTTCTTTTTTTTTCTGTACCTGTCAGGGACGATTTCAGAGCAGTGAATCATTTTCATAATTGCTGTCACCTATACAAATAATAACCACTTAGAAATGAACCATGTATCGAGAAGCAATTATCAAATGTTTCCAAAAGCAGAATGAAAGGTGTAGATAACGAACATTGATCAATCTATAAACAATATAGAATAGAAAGTTAGGCAAACACAGACCCCTGAACACACCAGAGTTAGGATCAGGTGCCTAGCAGGAGTAGGTATCCCCTGCCGACCGGCCATACCCGCCGTGAACCCTATACCTTGATTAGATAAATGGATATATCTATAGTCAAAATCAGTGTGACAAGAACGTTCTAATATTCGGTATGAATCTTGAGAATCCCTATATAGTGAATGAGCCAAATATATATGCAATGCTACCTCGATGAATAAAAAATCTCGATTGTGTTGACACACTGGTTCATTGTGACGTCATTTGGGACGAAGGGCATTATCTATATAGAACTGTGGGTGACCTTAACTCGGCTGTGTATACATTGATATGCTATACTCTATATGGTTTATGAGACTGATCACTGTTTATCATCCTTCCTTGTTCATGAAACTAGCGATTGGACTAATTAGATGTGTCTATGTCTTTCTATTGGGTAATGCAGTTTATTGTTAACATACAATTAATAACAGTATTTCCCTAAACCATTACGCTATGACTAGTACAGTGGTCTGTGTTTGGAATTTTGGAAAAGTCATGTTCACGAACAGTGTTCAGTGTCATTATAAATACTGTCAAGGATATAAATATAGAAGGGCAAGTACGAATCACTGAAAACAACAGAAATGGGATCATGTAAAAAGAAGTAGTAAAAAGTCCCTATTGATAGGCCAGACCAACCATAAGCGATCTTTATATCCTGATCAGAAAAAACCCCCAGAGCAACCCAATGTCAAAGAACAGCCTAACAATTGATGTGAAACACATCAGACAGTTTTTGTCTTAATGGAAGGTTCCTTGTCTGAAATAGAAAACGACCATATAATTTGCGTAGTATGGATTTAAAAAGAAACCGTCTCTATTGAAACCCCTATATCGTCAATTTGTTTGTCAGCTGCCAGCGTTTTAAAATTGCCAAATTTATATTATTATAAAATTGTAACAAACATTGAATGATTCTACGCCACACTTAGGTTGATATTGTGTAATGTTGTGTAGGTCATGAATTTAACATGTCCGTCGTGATCAAGCACTTTTAATGTAAATAATATAATGTACACACTTGCTCATTTAGGATCACACATCTTCTCGTTTCTTTATCAGAGTATATCAGGACGGAAATTGTACTCAGATACCATTGAAATTATCAGGGCAGAACATCACCCGAGTCGTAAGGCACTATGCTACATGTATGTGATAAATGATCTTTTCTAATCAAATCGAAAATAACAACTTTGCCAACTTTTCCTATTGCCCAGGTTTTATATATTTTCTTTCAAGAAATTAATTCTTCACACGGTTTCATTGTAGTATGCTGATACGAGGTACAATCGTGGGTGTGACCGGTCGACAGGGGATGCTTACTCTTTCTATGCAGATGATCTCACCTCTGTTGTGTCAAGGGGTCTGTGTTTGCCGAACCATCTATTTTGTATTGCTTATATGAGATTGATCACTGTTCATTATCTTCACCGTTCATATGCATCGTGGTCGGGACGTTCGAAGCTTAAATGGTGTGACCTGGCATGGTTCCACAATTGGGAAAACAAACATTTTACAAACTGAGTCTGCCTTCTGTAACAGGACTATAAAAAGAAATAATATAAGAGAGGTGTGATGAATTTAAAATAATCTTGGGGTTTTGGATGTTTCGGTTGGTTCATGTTTTATGTATCCACTTCATGGACGTATGAAAGGAAGGAAGAATACTTAAGTATTGTTCACCGTTCTAATAGGCATAAAGAGCAAGAAACTGATATTTGTCTAATTGTTTGTCCATTATTACGGATAGTGAGAGAATGAGGGTGAAGCTACAAATACCTTTGAAATCACAATTTGAACCATTAAATGGGTATTGACATCCTCTAGGACAGCTGCCATTTGTTCTGTCGCATGTGCCATTAAATGCACAGTGTGGACTACACCATTGTTCACAAGTTGCTCCAAATAATCCTTAGGGACACTCTGAAACAAATGTACAGTGTCAATCAATAACTCGTATCAGAAAAGTTATTCTCAATCAAATCTCAAAATGAGGGACTGCGGTCTGACATTAACTATCAGGGGATGCTTACTCCTCCTAGGCACCTGATCCCACCTCTGGTGTGTCCAGGGGTCCGTGTTTGCCCAACTATCTATTTTGTATTGCTTGTAGGAGTTATGAGATTGATCACTGTTCGTTATCTTCACCTTGCATTAACTATCTCAAAGCAATTAATATGTATCACAAAGTAGTCCGTTTCATATTCATGCAGAAAAGTCTTTATTCATCCAAGGATAAAAATAATCCTTTGACACTCCCTAATGCATATGTATAACAAATCTAACAGTGGTTCCTAATTCGTCTCATCCCTATGATAGTTACAGTTTGTCAAAATTTGACTTTGCATAAAAGGTATATAAATATGCATTTTCAATGAAATAGACAAAGCCCTTTCTTTTTAGAAATCAATAGAAATATCCTGTGATATGTATTTTTAGCCGGTTTATTACATTACGATTTCTTTCATGAAAAGGTGAAACTACCGATCAATCTCATAACTTATATAATTCATTATATATCACATGAATATGGATTTTAATAAATCGTTCAATTTTGAAGATCATTAAAATTATTTCTAATATTCTACCTCTAGTGTAGTTGTGCCCCATCCACCCAGCCAAACATCTCCGTGTACAATTACCATGTCTGTTGTCATATAACTGGTCAAGACAGTTGTCACTACATTTCTCTGAAGAGTTGAATTCACACCAGCCAGATTCACACGCTTAAAACGATTTTAAAAAATATAACGGTTGGTTTATCACCCACACGGAAATCAATATTCTTTCAATTTTATTTATGCACACTAAGATGATCCACTCCAAAAAAAAATTTAATGGCTCGTTGAAACACCTTGTAAAAAGTAGGATTTTAAAATCGGAATTGTGACACAAAGTAACCTCGGATAAATAGAACATAGTTTTATTGTTTGCAAATATTATATTTGAAATCCCATACTTTCCTGTAATTTGATGGTAAAACCATGCCATATTCATTACAAAAAATGCTTTGCTAAACACCACTCCGATTCTACGCACAAATACGAGTATTCTGAAGTTGAAATAACAAATATGTTTTAGACTTCGTCATTCACAATATCTTCATAGCATATGGTGAACAGGCCTTGGTGAACAGTTTGTTGGAATCCCGATAGGCCCGAATTGTGTTCCTCTGTTAGCTGACCTGTTTTTATAATCTTGTGAAGCAGACTTTATTCAAAACCATAAGTATGAGAACAATATATCGCTGTGGCCCTCAACCCGACATCTAGATATACCGGCGACGTTTTATCTATAAACACTAATCACTTCCATTCATAGGTCAATTCGATATATACCTGTGAACTCGAGATAAAAGACACAACTGAGTCTTTCATATGTGTTTCGTGCTTAGATATTTGATTGAAAATGGATAACAACTCATCTTTATGGAATTGGGATAATATCAGCTTCTCCATTGTCAACCTCCCATATCTATGTAGCAACATTTCATTATCACCTGGATATGGTGTTTATATGTTTGATTCGATATACGGGATCTTGTTCCGTGTGTGATCAGTTTTTAAAGCGAGGCAGGCTGCTGACAAAATAATGTTACCGGAGTTTCAAGAATCTCGTTTTAAGTCGACATTTCGTAAATTCTATGGTCGTTATAATAATTTAGTTTGCCAATATAATCTGAAACTGGGTCAAATGCTTTCATACTGATTGTTAAGCCGTTCATGGGATACTGATGTTGACTATATGGATTATTCCGTTTACTTAATCAAGACATAAGGCTCACAGCAGGTGTGAATGGTGGACAGGGGATGTTTTCTCCTCCTAAGCACCTGGTCACACCTCTCATATTCCCAGGGGTCCATGTTTGCCCAACTTTCTACTTTGTATTATTTAAATATGTTCTGAGATTATTCACTGATCGTTATCTTCGCATATCATACAACGTGTCAGTATTAGTGAAACATACTCAACGAGACGTAAAACAAAAAAGTAATCAATCAATCAATCATAGGATATGCTTAAACGGATAGGATCTACGATTTTAATATTTAAAAAAATACTTTAAAAAACGACGTTACTGCTTTCAAAATGTAATAGATATGTTTCAAACCTTTCCATTTACATTTTAATGTGAAATCATATTGTTGGACAATAAATAAATCAAAATGAATGTGTTGTGTGGTAGACAAAATAGCGACGTTATTGCCACTCATATCCATGTGACCTACAATCAACCCGTTCGATCGTTGTCATTGCGCAAGCACAAAGACATTTGCGAAAACAACATATCAATTAAAGTGAAGTCAACTCTCGGAAGAAAGCGTGTTGTGCGCAATGACTGGAAAGTCATTTGGAAATGGCTGTATCAGCAATCTTCGGAAACAAGTCCGATGCGTAATTAATGAAACACATGACAGGGAATTAATTTGTAAATATGTGGATGTAAAGAACTAAAAAACATCGGTAACTTGGTCGAAATATTAGAAGTAAAGTGTATATAGTTGTTGACTGGCCGCTATGGACAATAGTTTGACCTGATATGTCCATCTAACTGGCATAACTCCTTCCTTGCAATGTCCTAGAAACTCAAATGCACATTCCATATCCATGCAACAATGTAAATAGGAACAAGCTGTCGATAAGAAAGACTGCATATTCTTTGCTGATCTATTTCAACAGAGGGAATAGGAATGAAAGACAACAATAATATACACACTCTTTTTACAGAAATCCCCTGCCCAGCCAGCAGTACAGTCACGACCGGTTCCATCGACAATATGACATCTTTGTTCCTGACAGTTAGATGGACAGGTCAGGTCACATTATTGTCCATAGCGACCAGGCGTTAGACAACCTTGTAAAACATAATGCTAAAGATTGAGTTCGCAAACTCTTATAAAAAAGCGAAGATAACAAACTGCAATCTACAAAAAATACAAAGGCAAACGCGGGCTTCTGGCCATAACTTAGATCATGATGATATGGTACATTCGATTCACCGGTCATATCCGCCGTGAGGCATATCAAATATCTTGATCACGTAAACGGAGGAATCCGTAGTCAAATTCAGAATGCATAGAATGGTCTAACAATTAACTTCGATTGGTCCATAATTTTATAATGAATATTTACATTCCCAAAGAATTTGCCTTTGATGCATATATCCTCGAAGTATGTCCGTAGTAATAGCTGGACATTCCGAAATCAAGACATCTTAAGGGATATGGATTATGCCACTTCACTTGCCTACGGATAACCCCGTTAACCTGATCAAGATATAAGGCTCACGGTGGGTGTGACCGGTTGACAGGAGATGCTGATTCCTCTTAGGCACCTGATCCCATATCTGGTGTGTCCATGGGTTCACGCTTGTCCAACTCTCTATTTTATATGGCTTGTGGGAGTTATGACATTGATCATTTTTCGTTATCTTCATCTCTCATATATGAAATATCAAAAGTTTATGAAATGATGATCCGCAAATCACAATACAAACATAAAGCTAAATAGTAAAGAATGAAATAAAACATATGACAGAAGATTTTCATTGTAACGCGTAATGATATATACACCAGAAAAAAGATGGAAACACTACTTTGTTTTCTATGCATGAAGAGTACCAGGTGGGGACACCTACTGGCAGTAACATGGCATCCTGTCACAAGGTATCAAAACATTCTCTGGCAAGGGCATATTCTCTGACAACCAACTCCGTATGTTGGATAAGGACATCTTGCATCGCACGTCTACCCCGTATACCCTTGAGGGCAAGCTGAATTTAAAAAAAATAGATTGTTCAATTGATTTTTTTATTTTTGTTTTAGTCAATACTTAAAGCAAAGCATGAAGAACGTACGAGTGCATATATTCCTGTTGTTTTAGTCCAGCTGTATTGCTCACAGCACTGACCCTTCGGTCTAAATGAAGAGGAAATGTTAACTTTTGTTACTGTTTAATCAAAACCTACATATGTATGTATAAAACCCACAGCGACTCTAATTTACCATTATTTGCATATTTACGATTATCCTCAACGTCAAACTTTTTGCGTCCATTTCAATAAAAGCACAATATCAGCAGGACATTTTCGACAATTGATTTTATTTTACTCCGATAGTATAAGATGGCAATATCTTCGGTTTGAAGCAAAAACAAAATTCTTGACACTTCCCCATTTGATGATTTAGATTTCTCAACATATTATAGTATTCCTCATCAAATACAATGTCTATGAAATACTTTCTTAAATATCAGTCATTTAATCAATATAAGTGTCATAATTACCCCGTTTGATTGCAGGTGTCGTTGCCCTGCATATACATAGAATAAACGATAAAACAAAAGACTACACATCTACGAAAAGTCATTTTTTACATAATGGACTTTGTTGTTTTGTTCTCTAATTACAATTTCTGGAGCTCATCAAATTGATGCTTGATTTCCTACTTAAAAACGGAAATTGCCACAGCATAGATTCATTATAATTGATTAGTGAGATAACAGCATTGTTGTAGGTTCTTGATACTGACAATGTGAATTTAGCCCTGGCGCGTTTTCCATATACATAATAATAATGCTGTCCGACGTGTTTCATACCGATTGTCAGACCGTTCTTGGCACACTGATTTTGATTACGGATAACTCCGTTATAGGGCTCACGGCGGATGTGACTGGTCGACAGGGAGTGATTACTCCCCCTAAGCACCTGATTCCACCTCTCAAGTCTCTAATTTGTATTGCTTATTGGAGTTATGAGATTGACCATTGCTCGTTATATCTACCTTTCATTTATATCTATCTGTCAAATTTAATGTTTACCGTTTGATTTAAGTCCATTTATTATTTCTTCAGCATTATTTGAAATGACCAAATATATCCATTGGTTTATTTCATTGAAATTTAAAAACAATCTAATCAGCCGTAAGAATGGAGACAGGTTTACTGTTCTATTTCCATTATCAATCAAAAACAATTATGTATTATGGCCGATAAGGAAATAGCGAACACCATTAAAACCGATGTGGAAATTTAAATTTCCATGCAGGAAAGAAATCAAGAATCCAAAATATTATATATGGCCCGTGTTTGCAGGGTTTTCCCATTCCATTTAATTCTATTTTCGCGGTTTACTATTGCTAGAAAAAAAAAGAAAGAATGTTAGTTATTATTACCACGTCCTGTAAAATACTACAAAAATGTCAAAAAGTTATCAACGCAATTCTTGTATTTTTAAAGAATTCATGATCAGTATATATGTATCTATAGACCTGAAGATTATTCATTGATGCACCGGTTCCCCTGAACATGTCCATATCAATATGTACATTGGAGAACTTTACGCCTAACTGCTTTTTGCAAATTAACGCAGATTCAATTGAAAGATATTTATAGTCAATATCTATTTTCAATAGCGGATCTACAGGAGGATTATGGTTATACCAACTCCTCACTTTAGTCGAAAATGATTAACAAATAAGGTCTGTTTTTCATTATGGGACTTTCACTCCCATCTTGTCGGCGGAAACGGTCCGAACTTATGTACAACATTTTTTTAATTCGCTTTGAATTACACCTAGAAATAATTCATGTTAATATTCATTATATACTTTTGAAAATTTAACCTGATAGAAAGAAATATGCATTTGATTTCGCAGTGCCCAGAGCGGTGTTGAATTTATCGTGCCACAGCTACTGTGACACGGGGCTTAGGTCTTTGTGGTATCCTCCCAATGACCGCCCCATTTAGTCGCCTTTACGACAAGAAAGGGGGTACTGAAAACCTATTAATTCCAAGGTCATATCATCTACTAGATCGACTCCTCGTGAATTGGACATTCCACCGCAAGACGTGATTTTTTTTTTAGATATTCAAAAAACGGAAACGCAGTCATGAACATCGTTCTTATGGTGTCACGCTTGAGTCACCTTTACCTTACGTCAACAGATAATTAGGTTTACATCATATTTGCAAAAAAAACTACTTTGTTCAATGGACAGTTTTACATATGTTACTTCAGGAAGCCAAAGCTAGTCTATACTGGGCTTTTTCAACACCAGGATATAAACCGAACTTCGTGATTATGGATTTGCAATTCGCAGGCTCTTTAAACCATCACCGGTCATGGGTAATCTTCCTTAAGCACAGACAAAGAAACAGACATAAGCAACATTCGTCGTCATAAAAGGGTTCAGTCGTGTCTTTCAACCTTTCAAGTTCAAGTCTAAACTCCGTGTTTCCTACAAATGTACATCTACTACTGCATCCATATATTTTAATTATCAACAAACTTTGCAGTGCCTAGATATAGACCACCTTATACCTAATCCAGTTACGTGTTCTAGTTCTTCGTATTCTTTCAACTATAGTCCAGCCCAACATGTCATTACTGGTGATGTTTAAATAGTTTAACATCGAGATTCCAAATCAATTATTTCAAAAGACCATACATGCAGAAAAGTCAGCTCTTTCAATTGGCGACATAATTTCATCTCTATTATGAATTCTGTCGAAGATTATGCCAGACGATTGGTTAAATATCAACAAGAGGATCTTGATACATTCTCGGAAAGGATAACATGAAATGTGGAGATAACGAACAGTGATCAATCTCATAACTCCTGTTAGCAATACAAAATATATAGTTAGGTAAACATTGACCCCTAGACAGACCAGGGGTGGGATCAGGTGCCTAGGAGGAGTAAGCACCCCCTGTCGACCGGTCACACCCGCCCTGAGCCCTATATCCTGATCAGATAAACGGAGTTATTCGTAGTAAATATCAGTGTGCCAAGAACGGTCTAACAATCGGTATCAAAAACGTCAAACAACATTTGACCGAATACTAGAATGTATTGACGAATTAGATCGTTATAACGACCATAGAATTTGCGAAATGCTGACTTCAATAAACCCCTGTCCCATCAACTTGTTTGTTAGTAACTTCCATTGTTTTAAAAACTGACCATAAGCAAAACAAACCCTAGCGTATCAAATTAGTTGAGAGATATCAACACCATATGCAGGTGATAATGAAATATTGCTACATGAATATTGGAAGTTGACGATGGAGAAGCTGAAATCATCCCATTTGTCATACAGTTGAGTTGTCAGTTTGCCATTAATGTCTAATCTCAATAACATATCTAGGAATGAAGCAGAAGTGGACGACTATGTTGTGTCTTTTACTTTGAGCTCAAAAGGGATATGTCGAATCGACATATAAATGAAAGTTACTATTGTTAATAGACGAAACGTCATCGATATATCTAAAAGTCGAATTGAAGGCCACAGCAAAATATTTCTTCTCATGTAGAACTTTTTGAATAAATTCTGCATCACATGAATATAGAAACAGGTAAGCTAACCTAGCAGCTCAATTCGTGTCCATGGGAATTCCATCAGACTGTTGAAAGACATGATCACCAAAGACCACGAAGATATTGTTAGTGAGGAACTCTATCATATTTTTTATTTCAACTTCAGAGTACGTCTGCGTGGAATCAGAGTGGTGTTTAAAAAAGTTTTGAATGACTGATTTGCTTTTTCGATTTTTGTTAAAGAAGCAACTGAATATGATGTCAAAAAGTCTAGTATTTAATTTATCGTGAGGAATGGTCGTGTAAAGTGTTGAAAAGTCATACGTTTTGATGTTATTGATTTGAGAAAAAGTTTGCGATTTCAAGTTTACTAAAAGTTCTTTAACATTTTTTTTTAGAATAAGAGAAATATTTAAATCTCGCATTAGACACATAAGAACAAAAGTATGTACAATATATGCATCTATGTTTAGTAAACCAGAGGTGATAAAAGAATTAGATAGGTTACAAGAGGAATATGCCCCCACTGGCAACAAATTACAATAAACAAGATCAACAACATTAATACCAAAAAAAAAAAAAGGTTTGGTCACAAAGATTGCAAATATAGAGCATGACACCCCCAATCATTCACCATTGAAAGGTTCTGAGTACGGTTGAAGTTTAAAAAATTAGGTCAATCTCCAAGGTTAAGATCATAACGTCAAAACTTTTAGTACCAAAGGACACGTGGCCTGTAATAGAAATTTTCAAATCAAGTGCCCCAGAGACGGTCAATAAAAATCTTTGAAAATTGTTAAGTTTAGGACCTATATTTGTTTCAGAAATAGGTAAATTAAACCCAAACTCATATTTGACCTGTAACTCATTGATATAAGTACATGTAAATATTTTCTAACCAATAGCTGCAGATATAATCAAATCGTCAGGAAAATTGTCTATGCATGGATGCACGCATAGGCTAATCGCTATAGGGCTCTCGACTAAAGGCGGGACCTAATCAAAACAAATATCTGACATACTCTTTATGTTGTAATTTGTTTAATTGGTCTTCAGAGAGAGCTATGCAATACTGCATATACAATCGTCATGATAATGTGAACTTAGCGTCTTGCATAAACAAACTTTTATTTAGCAAAACCACAGGGAAGTTTCAACGTAATGAGAAGCATACCAAATTACCTTCACCCAGACTTATCATTAAATGTGCAATATATGGCAGAATCATTAAAAGAAATATTCCTTCTTTCTGATTTTCATGTTATTACCTAACAATTTTACCAATACATTCCTCTGGTATTTCCAGAGGTCAGAGTTTACCCAACTATCTATTTTGTATTGCTTATAGGTATTATGAGATTGATTGCTGTTGGTAATCTTCACCTTTCACTTATACATAGATATGCATGGATTGTTGAAGGGTATTCTAATATGCACAACTAATTATTTTAAAATAGAATACAAAACTACAGCTACATTGATAATGGACGCACCCGCCCTTCAATTATTTCTTTATTATTTTCTTATCCTGGTCTATAGATCTCGAGGACTACGACAAATCGCACAAGGGACGCATTCAAGAAAGTTGAAGATAACTAACAGTAATGTGATTTAAGCACTAGAGGTTACATGAATATCCGTTTATCAAAATGATACGGAGCTTTTATTTTTTATTACTCGCGGTTGAGTTCAGGCTTTCCCCATAAAGTTTTTAATATCAGTGCTGTATATAAATATACTTTACCGCACTGGCACATTGCACGACGTCACAATGAAAAATACGTCATGACGAAGGTCATGACGTACATATCTACCGTCCTTTTGTGGTTGGAAATGTCAAAATATTGTTTCGTTATTTACCACCGCAGTCAAACGGTAAACTGCAATCGCGTAAAACTTTCTGTCAAATGGGTTATATTAATTATCTTTGCTAAAGAAAATTTTTCAATTTCTTCTTTATATAGCATACATGCTAAGGTAATATCCATATTATATTGTGATCTTGATATCGCCCCTAATCTACACGTATAGTTACTTTCACAATGAACTCATTTGCATAAACAGGGTTTCCATACATCAAAAATAAATCATTGACACGACACCCCGAGGTTTTTAAGTGAAAGATGTTTGATTTATGTGACATGTGAACTTCAGTGCCAAAGAAAAGTTAGGGGAGCAATTTCTGGCTTCAACAGAAAATATCTTTTTCAGGCTAGATTAAACTTCGTATTTGCAAAAATGGCTGCATCTTGCATATTCAATGCAAACATTAGACATGTTAAAAGTCACAATAAACTTGTTCTCAGCACCTTTCAAATTAAGAAATTGATATGCTTTGAAGTTATATTAACTTCAACTTGCATTGATATCTGGATATCGTGCCAATTCAACGATTTATACATACACGATACGTTTTTATCTTGATATTTGATCACGTGATATAGAGTTGATGTAGAGACTATCGGTCTCGTGAAAAATGTATAAGAGGTCAATATGCACTTAATGATATATACATATTGTTTTTGTATAAAAGGGTAGTGCTTACAGAATTTGTCACAAATTGATCTGTTTATTAACGTTTTTTCCCGACATATTTCTATGGCCCTACTTAACACAACTGCGCTGTGCTATTTTTCGGCATCCCAAGGGCACTACCCCGGGTTCTTAGAGTCATCCATGTCACGATTTTCGGGATATTAGCCGAACACAGCATAAACTGTGACGTCATACGCAACGTCGTCAGTCGTCTGCAAACAAATTCATATCCAGGCAGTCTCAATGCATGCCCATAGAGCCCCTCCTGCCAAGTATGCCTACGGATGAGCCGAGTACAGGTACAACACCTGAGATATTTTCTAGTAACTATCTTGCTCAAACGCAAAGTTATGACAATGATTTGGGGCACATGGTGCCAAATCGATTGAAACACAAAATTGTAAATGGGCAATATATCAATTTGGGGCTGTTGGTTGGACATTCTGAGGGGTTGATCCCAACGATGACACTAAATATTTTTCCATGAAAGAGGGTAGCCTTACTTTGGCCTCTAAGTCCAAAGCAAAGGTCATAACCGATATACAGGTTTGGACTGATGCTTTCCTCATTTATGCGTCAATATATGTTTCAGCACATCCTGAGAGTAGAGCCCAACTTTTTAAATATATCCATACCATCAGGCTGGGGGCAAGTAGAGTCAAGACCTTAGGATGGCGCGATTATGATGTTCAATTTAGGTTGAAGAAGGAGGCTAACCCTTCCCTTTCATTTGCTGTTGTTGACTAAGAGCTATGGCTCCTGTACATGTACAGTACAACCACCACCCAATCTTCCTACAGCCAGGCATCGCTCCTAAAGTGTTATGATTTTAATTACAAGGGGTAATGTAGCAAATCTCGGGGCCAATATAAACATGAATGCATATCATGTTCACAAAATCACCCCTACATCAGGTATAAAACATCCCCAGGCACCAGTTTAAATTTTAGGTCTGGTGATATGCAAGCAACTTGGCGACCTCAGCAACCCAATAGATCCACACAACCAAGCTCAACTAGTAGAGCCCAACATGTCCAGTCATTTAGACCTCACTAATATCGCAACAAGCCCAGTCAAGGTGCGCATGTTGAGCAAACTATTGACCAATTACCCACTCAGTTCGGTGGTTTTAGAATTGTTGCAAGGTTTTACTTATGGGTTTAAGCTTTGTTATCAAGGACCACGTGTTGCCACTGATTGTAAAAATCTTAAATCCATGGCTGGTTTAAATTATCAAGCGATTTAATTAGTTGTTAAGGAGATTTCATTGGGTAGAGTTGCAGGCCCATTTGACCACCCCCTCTGCAGAACCTTAGGTTATCCCCAGTGGGCATGGTGCCAAAGAAGGGGGGTTCTTATAGATTAATTCACCATGTATCCCATCCCCCTGGACATAGTGTCAATGATCATATAGATAAAAAGTATTGTTCCGTGAAATACTCATCTTCTGACGAAGCATTAGACATGCTCGCAAGGTTGGGTCCAGGAGCCCTAGTAGCACGTCTAGATATAAAAAATGCATTCTGGTTGTTGCCAGTCCACAAATCCGATTTTCAATTATTGGGCTTCCAAATTAAGGGAATGATATTTGTGGATAAGTGTCTACCTTTCGGATGTTCAGTGAGCTGCGCAAAATTTGAGAAATTTTTAACATTTTTAGAGTGGGTACTTAAGCAGCAAGCCAATAGCTTTGGTTTGGTGCATTATCTAGACGACTTCCGAATGGCAGGTAGAGAGGGTACTGAAGATTGCGCGAGGCTAATATCTATTTTCTGTTCCATCTGTTCCGATCTTGGGGTCCTATTGGCTCACGAAAAAACTCTTGGTCCTACCAACAACTTAGTCTTTCTCGGTTTAGAAATTGACACTGCCAATATGACATTCAGAATACCCCTGGGCAAATTGCAACAGCTTGAGACTCAGTTGCTATGCATACTATCGAAACGCAAAGTCACGCTGAAAGAGCTCCAAGCCCTTACAGGTTTGTTGACCTTTTGTATTAGGGCCATTCCATCTGGTAGGGCTTTCGTTAGAAGGCTATATGATTCTACTTGTGGACTGTCAAGACCACATCACAAGTACAGGATCAGTTTAGAAATGAGAGCAGACATTGAAATTTGGCTAACGTTTTAGAGTGTTTTAATGGAGTCACATCATACAGAACAGTAGATTGGACAAATGATTTTGAATTGGAGTTGTTTACTGATAGTGCAGGGAGTGTGCAATTAGGTTTTGGTGCTATATTAGGCCAGCAATGGGCATTTATGCGCTGGCCAGCTCAGTGGGAAGGGTCAGAAATCATTAAAGATATTACTTTTCTAGAGTTAGTACCAATAACTATGTCTTTCGATATTTTGGGCAAGAAACTAGCTGACAGGCGATTAATCCTTCATACGGATAATCTAGCCCTGGTATCCATTCTCAATTCCAAAACATCCAAATCGAAAAGGGTCATGCATTTGCTGAGGAAGTTAGTTCTGCAAGGGTTGGTATACAATATTCAGTTTAAGGCGTCCCATATCACAGGCCGGCATAATGTTAAAGTAGATTCTCTTTCTCGACAGCAATGGTCACGTTTCCGGGCCAGCTCCCCGGACTCAGAGGAACAACCAATAACAATTCCCTAGTCTTTTCTGCAATTGATCTACAACGTAGATCTCAAGAGCTCCGACAATACAAGGAAGTTGTATGACACGGCACTGAATGTTTTAACACCTTTCGCAAGGTTTACTACCACGAAGAAAAGTGGCCTCCTCATCCCCACGAATTAGTAAATTTCGTGTCGTACCTATCATATAAGCAATTTTCTCCCAACACAATTAAATCTTACATATCTGGGTTATAATATTTTTGCAACCTACACAATGTCCATGATTCAACTCAATCGTTTTTACTCAGAAAAGTCCTGGTCGGATTGACCCGTAAAAACCCGCACGCTGACGACAGGAAACCGCTTACATTAGATATATTGTCGAGTATACTTCGCTTGCTGCCTACAATTTGCAAATTCCCATATGAATCTGCGCTATTTTCGGTCATATTCACAACCGCTTTCTTCGGGTATTTCAGAATGGGAGAACTGGTTTAAAATTCAATGCATGACCCTGGCCGTGCTATCCAAGCTAGGGACGTAATCTACCTAGAACAGAATAATACAGTCCCCATTTAACTTAGACACTCAAATACTGATCAGGTGGAAAATGGGGTAACTATAACGCTATCCTCTACGCTTCAGTCTATATGCCCAGTGCCCACTATGCGATCATTCATGTATTTAAGACCCACAATCCCAGGACCATTTTTTGTCACCTCTCGGGCAGACCAGTAACTAGGTACCAAGTAGCGTCTGTCTTTAACATGGCTATAAGTAATTTAAGGTTAGACACCCGAGTATACAAAACCCATTCCTTCCGCATCGGGGCAGCTTCCTCTGTTTGGGGCATGGGAGCTAGTGAACAAGATATTGCTAGTAAGGGCCGGTGGAAATCTCGTATTTTGTTCAAGTACATTATGAAATAAGGTTCACTGTTGTAATGCCTCGAGCTCAGGAGGGGGGAGGGGTAAAGTATAATGATTGAAAAATACAAAATATTCACATTGTAGGTCCAAAAAGAATTTGGATCATTGGGTCGTGCATAATTAAGCATGTTTTTTGCTATGCTAGAACATCTTCATTTAGTGCCAACCTAGAGTTAGCCCGCTATAATGCTACCATATTTTGGCAAGGCAAAGGGGGCACGAGACTGGAAGAAATTTACCCTAAAGTTGGGACACTACTGAAGGTAGAAGATGCCCCTCACATGCTAGTTATACATTGTGGGGGCAACAGCATCCCAATGGAGAAAGGGGCGAAATCAGTTGACTTACGTTTCAGGCTAAAGGCTGTGTTGAAAAAATTAACAGCATTATTACCATCAACAATATTGATTTTGTCTCAGATACTGGCACGTCTTCACTGGAGGGGGGGGGGGGGGTAAACCAAGCTGCCATGGAAAGCATAATAATTCGTGTAAAGGTCTATGATTTTTGTATTAACAATTAGTATCACCTAGTCATTTATGGCGTTATTGATTGACTTGATGAATTTTCACCCAGTACTCGATTGACATGGATATCAATTGGTGTTGAAGGTGGCAGGGGGATTTCAATTTAAAGCCACATGTGGACTAGAGTGAATATTCAATATTGCCTCATCGTGTCAAGCACACTCTGATAGTTATTCGTAACCGTATGGTATTGTACGGGTTGCCCTAGTGGTGGCGCAGCCTATGCCTGAGCATAGTCTCGTGGCGGATATTTTGACTCACCAGTAGCGCTCCACAGCTTGTTTTCCTATTTGACTTTGTGTTTAAATGATTGAATTTTGCCATACTAGGTGATCAAACAGGTGAGCATCTGTGCCCAGGGCCCACCTGTTCATGCTTGCATTGTTCAGGGATGCCAGAAAGGCAATAATTGATGACTGGCTCAATTATTGTTATTGTAAATTGCAGCCGTGGCCAATATCGCCAAATAAAAGTTTTTCAAAGTACATTA
Organism: Ostrea edulis; assembly: GCF_947568905.1. NCBI lineage: Eukaryota > Metazoa > Mollusca > Bivalvia > Ostreida > Ostreidae > Ostrea > Ostrea edulis. The sequence goes on along the minus strand of NC_079166.1, from coordinate 59,477,379 downwards.
TGCTATTTCTTAAATATTATTTTATGCATGAGGATATGCAAGTCTGGGCTCAGTGTATCTCTTTATAATGGATCTCACAACTCCTATAATCAATACAAAATGGGAAGATGAGCAAACGCGGACCCATGGACATGTCAGAGGTGGGATCAGGTGCCCAAGAGGAGTAATCATCCCCTGTCAATTAGAGTACAGTCTTATCAATTATCAGTAATTCCACTCAATGTTTACAACAATTCCTTAACTGGCACTTAATTAGAATAAGAAATTATAAGAAACAATACATTCTCTCTTTATTCCTTATAATCACGGAATGAATTGAGGAGAACAATCAGTTGTCTGCCCCATATATTCAGGGGAAAATGACTCACCCGGCACTGTGAAAAATATATCCTATTGTATCACTATTGACTATAGCAGTCCATTTAGCAAATACATATCTTAAAACTTTCAAATAGTAAAATTTCAACTTTCAGGTTCTTAAGAATTATGTATAAGTACATTATTTCAACATATATAGATATATAACAATGTTGAAATGACACATCCTTCTAACCAGAACAAAGGGAAACATTTTGTGAACTTGAGCCATATGGTAAATGTGTTGACTTTGGATAAGTGTCACTCCTCTCTAGCAACGTGTCGGATTTGTCATCCAATAAATGGAAGGAAAATGTTCTTTATTCAAGAGCTTGTCCATAATTGGTGGATACATAAATGCACACCAGTGCGGTTAAGAAGCAACACTGATTCTGGAATTTACACAATTTCTGATGAACATTTCAAAATGTCCAAGTGTGCGGAAATAGACTGCTTTTAATCCGGAGGTAAAAAGCTACCTCTTTCCGTTGAAATTTTCACCAAGACTATTATCCTCCATTACTTTCCAACCATCGTCAGGTTACTAAAAGAAAATATAGCATGAAGTTTTGAAAACGTTTGTCCGTATAGGGATGTTTTTTACGTAAGTACTTTTTTCGGTTGATTGAGATTCAGTATTCGCACGAGAAAATATAATGAAATTCATCTCCTGTTGATCAATTTGAAAACAATATTGCCGAAAAGGAACAATTCAATCCGATGAGTGGTATACGATAGAAATTAAATTAATTATGCTCACATTGGAAAATGTCATGTACAGCTTAATCTTTATTCAGATCAAGGGTAAATAACTCGTAGGTAACCTACCTTTCATTGGTACCATCAGGTTATATCAGTTGTTGTCATTTGCTTTTTTATCATTCTTTCTTACCTTCTTCACATAAGAGTTCCACAAAGGGTGATAATTTTCTGATACAAATTCCAATTATTATCCCGGAAATAAATGCGATTCTATAATCATTTGCATCCAAATCCTGTTTAGTAGTAATATTTCATGCAAAATTTTGTGTTTCAAAGCCGGAAACTATTCATTTGAAGTGTTTCTTGGGGTTTTCAACACAGTATTGATAGCATTCAATTTGAAAAATTACATATTATTACTAACTACAGGTAAAACACTGTGCGATTTAAATCTAGAGAATGAAATTAAAAGTTATAGTTAACAATTCAAAGATGAAAGGTGAAGATCAATTTCATAACTCCTATCAAGAATAAAATACCACAAGGGGGATTAGGTGCCTGGAAGGAGTAAACATCCCCTTTCGACCGGTCACATCCACCGTGAGCTTTATGTCTTGATCAGGTAAAAGGAGTAATCCGTAGTCATCAAAATCAGTGTGCCAAGAATGACCTAACCATCGGTATGGAACACGTCAGACAGGAGTTGATCCAATGATAGGTTGTAACATTATCCTTCAGAATAATACAGTCAATTTCATTGGTTGAGGGCTGATCAGGTGAAGGGAGACAACACGTGATGTATCCTTCACGTGGAGGATGCCAACCATGTTGTCTTCCTCTTGAAGATAACTAATAGTGGTACAGGCGAGAAAATTCTATTAAAATAATTGAAAATATGCAGGATCGTTAATCATTAACTTCAGCGTCAACACTAACGGTCAAAAATAACAATTGAAGACAGAAATATTTCCATTCTAATTCAATTCTGCATTTCACTTGATGTTTACGTTTTTGTTTTGAAATACATTACGAAATGTTTAGGTTTGACGTTATGTTCTTGCGCCATTCTACTGTGACGTCAAAGTTCAAAGCTTTCTCTCGTTTAACTTTTACCAACCTCAATGCTTTATTTTTATTAACATATATATATATATATATATATATATATATATATATATATATATATATATATAAATGTAGGGCATTGAAGATAACGAAGAGTGACCGATTTCATAAATCCTATAAACAATACAAAATAGAGAGTAGGGCATACACGGACCACTGGAAATACCGGAGGTGGAATATGTATATTTGTGTATAGATAGTTAACAATATCGAGGTGTGGGTGTGTATTTGGACCCATGCAGCTCTTGAAATTAAACACACTTGAAGGAGGGAAGGCAATTTGATTCGATACTTAAAGACATGAAAATGGCGTGGGTTGATTTGCTTCGATTATATTTTTGTCTATAATTCATAATGGAGCCAGGATTATGAGTCTCAACCCCTGCTGCATCCTATTTTACACTGAAACACGGAGAAAAGGTTATTTAAATTTGCAGGCAATTATTGTTCTAAAATGAAAAGTTTAATTATATCACGGTTTAGGTAAAAAATTCAATGGGCATACTTTAACAAGTTGGATTTCTTTTCAAAATCTCATTACCTCGGTAGCTGATATATTTGAAAGTGAATTTAGCTTTCAACAAAATTTAAAGAGAACACGGCGACCTTAATAGCTACATGAAAACCAGAAGTGACACATCCTCCTCTTGGGTAGGTGGATATAAATGTGTATATGTTCCCTTTTTAAGAAATCCTATGAATTCATCATCGGAAATAAGATAAGTGAGTAATACTACAGTGGGCAATACTTCTCGTTCAGTAAATGAATGTCAATTTTTTTACTTTAAGTGTGCCCCCTTTACATTCAAATATTTTTGCATTTGACTATATCAATGAGAAGCGAACATAACGAACAGTGATCAATCGCACAACTCCTATAAGCAATACAAAATAGATAGTTGGGCAAACACGGACCCCTGGACACACCAGGGGTTGGATCAGGTGGCAAGGAGGAGTAAGCATCCCCTGACGACCGGTCACATCCACCGTACGCCCTACACCCTGATCAGGTAAACGGATTTATCCGTAGTAAAAATCAGTGTACCAAGAACGGCCTAACAATCGGTATGAAACACGTCAGACAGCACTTGACCCAATGATAAGTTGTATCGACGAACTAGATTGTTATAACGACCATAGAACTTGCGAAATTCTTACATAAATCGAGACTGTTGAAACCCCTGTACTATCAATGTATATTGATTGTGTTTTGTTTTGAGAGGGGCTCTCGAGAATATTTCACTCCTATGGAGACGTATTATAACAACATAGAAGGATCAATATAGAAGAATAAAATTTTGAAATAATCACTGTAAAGTAATCTAAGGCGATATTCAATTAGGTTTCAATAAAGCTACTTCTTATTTTGTTTTCTTTATTGAAAGCAATTGATAGAACACAACAAAATTATATGCTCTTTCAGCAGGCATTTGTTTCATATTGAAAAAGATGAGGATAATTTGAATAATTTAGAATTTCCTTTTATTTATAAGTACAAATGAAGATGACAAGCCATGTCATATTAAGTGAAATCAGTGGATATCCTGGTTTGACTATCATGTACGGTGTAGAAAGCCGCTGATGGAGGAAAATACTATCCACGGAGATCAATATGTTTTTCAGCTTGGTCTACTAGATGTAAAAAGAAAATTCTCAATCGAAAATATCAAAACAAAAAATATTGTACGTCTAAGTGTTCAAGCTAGCATGTGTATAACATAAAAGCATTCACATTTCATACCATGCAACAATATCGCAACAAATTTTATATCATTCACTATCTTGACGAATATCATTTAACTAGGTGTAAATTACACCCATATAAATAGTGTACCCAGTACCTGATTCGATTAGTTATAGTTTATAGAAATTACCTTGTTATACATGTGTAGTTGTTCTAGAGATGCAGAAAACTCATATTCTTGACATACCATGCACATTTGCAAATGACATGGTCTCATGAAAAGTAAACAAACCAATAGTTCCTACAAGGAATACAAATTCAAGAGTTGGACAAACACGGACTCCTGGGTATTACAGAAGTGGGATCAGGTGCCGAGGAGGAATAAGCGTCATATGTCGACCGGTCACACCCGCAGTTAGCACCATATCTTAACCAAAGAAACGGAGTAATCCTTAGTCATAATCAGTGTGTAAAGAACGTCCTAAGAATTGGTATCGGGCACATCCGACAACATTTGACCCAATGATAGGTTTTATCAGCAAATTAGATTGTTATAACAACCATAGAATTAGTGAAATGTTGGCTTTAAACGAGCCTGTTGAAACCCTTGTAACATCAACTTTTTTTTGTCAGTAGCCTGTATCAATTCAAAAACTGATCATACTCTGCACAAGCTCTTGCGTATCGAATCTGTTAAGAAACAAAACCCCAATATGCAGGTGATAATGGAATTCTGGTACATAAATATAGGAAGTTGATGATGGAGAAGCTAAAGTCATCTCGTTTGACATAAATTTGAGTTTTGCCGTTAACATCTATGTTCAATACAATATGCAAGTACGGAGTAGATGTGGAAGACTGTGGTTGCCTTTGTTTTGAGTTCACCGGCATTTATGAAATATTAATTATATGAATACCTATGCTGCAGACATTGCATGAATTGAAAATGTCTTAAACACATCAAATATGTCGGCATGCAGCATGTACTCAGTGTCATTAACTTTTCCCCCATTAATTCAAATCATGATTAATACGATGTTAGATTAATAGCACAGAAAATATCCCATGTTTATTTTTCTAGTAAACCACTTGATAAAGCTAACTATGGCTGTAAATTTAGACCATCGATATCAATCCATCCTTATTTGCATTTGTACAATATTTTACTTACTAGATGATTGTATGCACTCTTCTAAATCGTGTTATAATAAATTGGAAAACTAACTGTTATTACGTCTTGTGTTTTATCACGTAATATTATTCGTCGGGTACATGTGCAGAATGTATACAAGCAACATAAAGCTACGCATAAAATATCTACATTCCACCACTGAAGTGTTGTGATAACATATAAAACGCTTTAAGTGTTGTCTACATTGCTTGTTGACAACTTTGGTTTCTTGTATTTAAACATAAATAATTTTAACTTCAAGTATTTACCCTGATTTGTCCGAGAGTAAAGTCTCACAGCTGACATCTTTACCATCTCCCTTGCGTTATACGCGGATCCGAACCAAACGCCAAACTTCGTCGGGTTATTTTTAATCATAATGCTATAACACGTGTATTCAAATCACTGGAATGTGATTTTTCTAAGCGTAGAAGAAAGGCAATTTTTTTTATATTTTGTACGATTCTAAAAATAAAGTTTTCATATGCATATCTAGACATGAATTCATCAAGATGGGACAAATGTCATGACGTAACAATTCATTATGATATCACTTTCATACCGACTTCATTCCCAGCCATAACTGTATTGCGGATGTCCCTCTTGTAGTCCACCGTCGACAATCGCTTGTATATGGTCTGCGTTTCCATCGTTGTACCTTGACGCAAGAAGAAACGAAAATCAACTTTAAATTTCCTATAGATAGACTAGTATTATCTGAACAAAACATAGGTTGGTCTAAGTGAAAACCATGACGTGTAACATAAGCATGTAAGTCCACCCATTCCCTAATTTAATTAGTACATGTAATTTCATATCTGAGTAATATTTTCGAAGGAGAGTCACGGAAAAAATACTGGCATACAGTATACTATACACACGATTCTCATATAATTATCCTATACATTATGATATGTGGCGAGTTTCTCTATAAATACAGGACTTTCCTTTAAGATCAGCCGAAACCCCTGTATTGTACATATATTTTCTCCTTTCCATGGAAGACTATCAATGAATGGCTTTGTTTGATCATCGATGTTAGTAATTAGAGTCGAAAATATGATAGAACTCTTTTGGTCGAAACGAAAGGGGTGTAACTATACATGTCTGATGTACCATACAAATTACAGCCAAGTAAACAGACTAAAAATCCGGAAGCAAAACAGACATGCACACTAAGGGTTTAGAAGTCAACAAAAAACTGCTATGCTAGATGATCGATCCAGGCCTATATAATTGAATAAAGTTCAGCTTCTAATTAGAAGATATCCACAAATTAGAAATTTCACAATGTTTTATTTCATCTCCATGTCCCTTCGAGGTAAAAATCATATTTCCCAAACTTCGGACTAAATATATATTGGTTTTCAAACATATATAGTTAATTAGTATTTTGGCTTATCTATGAAAATTTGTGTTTTTCATAAGTTTCGATTACGTTTTGCACTTAGAGTAGCCCGAATTATCCGACAGATTTAGAGCGACCATCAGACAATTGATATGTCGCAGTAGGGAGGTAGAGCTCTTTTCATTAGTCAACTATTATTTCATCATCATAATAAGAGTTTACTAAGAAAACCCGGGTTGATATTTTATGCCATTTTTAAAGTCAACAAGGTTGTCACCCAGATATTCGAACCAAGTGAAACCATTGGTTTTCGTAGAATCGTTAAAATAAAATCCGAATTAAGATCTAAAGATAAACGATAGGCAATCGGGTGTCGTTTGGTGAACTCTAGCTGGTTTTATGTTATTCAATTATAAAACAAATAAAAAATCGCCTTTCTGATCACCTTAAATTCCTACTAGTGGCTGATTTGTAGACAATGGTTAGGAACTAGGTATCGTTTCGTAGGCATATAACTATACAATAATTCTTATTTTCTCGGTCAATACCATGCATTATCTATCTTCTAGCCCTCCGAGCTCGGTAAATAATGTCTATCAACACCCTTAATACGCATAGCCGTAAGAATCAAACGGAGAAGTTTGCCATATTTTTATCAAAACTACAGGTCTCTATATATGCCCCACATGCCCATATATCACCTAGCTGATTTTGTAGGTTTGCAGTTCTGTAGTACAATTTATTAAATTTGTTTTTCATCGGTCCCTTGGAAAATACATAATTTTTGTTTTGGCATTTTAATAACAAAAATTCACTAATGTCGAAAAGTGAAACCGGGTCAACATGTTATGTAATATTTAAAGTATATCAGGCTGTCAAGTAGATGTTATAATCAAATGTGCCCATGGAATTCAATGACCATTGTTGAACTATTATCTAGTTAAGCAGGCTGTGACACACTTCACCTTTACCATCAGGGTGATATGTGAAAATAAGGAAGAAGGATCAATCTCATAAATTCTACAAAGAATACAAAACGAAGAGTAGATCAAACACTGACCCCCGGACATATTATAGATGGGATCAGGTACCTAGAAGGAGATAAAAATAACATAATATTAATTGAAATAGTATATGTACGGGGTGAAAAAGATGAATAAACTACATCCATTTCCTATACGTACCGCAAATCCGGTGGAAAACACACTTACCGGCAGTAACAGGGCATCCTGTCACAACGTTACATAACATTCTCTGGCAGGCGCAGACACTCTGACAAGCAACTCCGTATGTTGGATAAGGACATTTTGCATCGCATGTCCTCCCCGTGTACCCTTGAGGGCAGGCTAAATAAAAAAAAATGTTTAACTAAATTTTCTGTTTTTCCTTTTTTTTTTGCCAATGCTTAAAAACAAAGTATGAAGAACGTACGAGTGCATTCTCCTGTTGTTTCGTTCCATCTGTAATGTTCACAGCACCGGTCCGCCGGTCTAATTGACGAGAAAATATAACTTTTCTTAATTTTAAATCAAAACCTTACTTACACGAACAATAATGAAGCGACTCTTAATTTTCTTTATTATGGAAATCGTAAACAAAACATCTGTGTCCATTACAACAAAGTATAACATAAGATCATTCGAATACATATATTTAATTTTACCCCTATAATATCAGATATCTATACCGTCAGTTTGAAGCAAAAACAAAACACTCAAGCCTGTCCCACTAGATAATTTCAATTTCTCAACATAGGATGCTATTCCTCACCAAATACAATGTCTAAAAAAGAATTTCTTATGCGTCATTCATATAATGAAAATAAGTGTCATAATTACCCCGTTTGATTGCAGATGTAGGTTCCTTGTATACACACAGAAAAAACGATAAAATATGAGACAACACATTTACGAAAAATCATACTGTAAATAATGAATTTTGTAATTTGTTCTTTAATTTGGATTTCCGGAGCTTCGCAAATTAATGTTTGATTTCCTATTTTAAACGGAAATTATCACAGCGTAGTACCATTATAATTGATTCGTGAGATAACATCATTGTTATAAATTCTTGATACTGCCGATGTATTTTTGCCATGACGGGTTTACCCATAATGCTTATATAAGTACATGCATTTGTCAAAGTTATGCTCACTAATTCATTAAAAATACTTTTATTATTTCTATTTCTTAATAATGTTGTAAATACTTAATCATAATCATTGGTATGTGTGCTCGAAATATGAAAAAATATTTCCTCAGTATAAAGAGGTTATAGGCTTTCCCCATTATCAATAACAAAAATAATATTCTGCATGGAGGCCGATAAGGAAATAGAGACAACCAGCAAAACTGATACGGAGAATACAAGTACATGTAGAAAAGGAGCTAAAAATCCGAAACATTATTGCATTAGCAACAATTATATTGTACTGCTAGCTCTAATGAGTAAATCGCGCGCAAAAAAAAAAGAAAAAGAAAAAGACAGTCATGGAACTATTCCCTGGTCAAGGAAAACAAGGTCACCAAGTCCAGAGGTCCCTCAAGAAAATGGCGCAAATTTTGCAAAGATTGTGATCGAACGTTGATTATCTTCTTAGTCTCGGGGTCCACTAGCTCCAAAATACAGTGTACCATTAGAACCATTTTTAGCGAAATGGAAAGACAGACTAAGACTATGTTTGACATCATGGCTATGTTTTGACTTCATAATACATGTACAACTATGATAATGGCAGATTCAAGGTTTATTGAAGAGAATAATACAAGCAATTTTTTGTTTTTACGTCTAAAAATATCAACAGCTCAAATCAAATTCTCAGGCATATCCGGCAATGCAAACCGCGGTAATGCCCCCTTCCCTTTATTGTAACCAACCGTTCCACTTGCTAATTCGGTAATTAATACTACACTTGTGGATATACTTCAACGTATTCGTACAACTACAAGGGGGGGGGGGGGCTCAAATATTTAGCATTTAATTCAATAATCAAATTCGAGTGTTAAATTGTTTGATTTGTTAAATCAAAGTTTCTGTAAAATATTTTATTTTCATATTTTCTTCATCATCTACATGTACAGGAATGTTTCTCTATTGTTTCACATTGGAAAGTATGCATTTGAAGTACCATTATATTGAAATGCGTTTTATGGCTACATACAGTGCTGTTCTCAGGGTTTTACAAACTTGAAAGGTTTGCGACAAGACTTCAAGGACATTTTGGGGCATTTTTATCACACAATTAATAGCGTTGAAAGATTAGGAGTAGAAATAACGAAAGCAATCTAAAGCATACCCTGTACAATTCAGAAGAAGTTGATAACTGTTAAGGAAGTCAGTGAAAACAGCGCAATTGGACATAAATATATCAGATATATAGTACCTGTATATAAATCTTTCAACCACGTTAATGAATGTAACAAAAAGTCAGGTAATAAACAGGTAACTCCTACATGTGTATAAGGAATACAAAATTAAGAGTTGGACAGACATGGATCCCTAACCGTGGCATCAGGTGTCCAGGAGGAGTGAATATCACCCGTATTCTTTATGGGGTATATGGGTTTACCTGATCAGGATATAGGGTTCATGGCGGATGTGATCGGTCGACAGGGGATGCTTATTCCTCCTTGGTACCTGATCTTCCCTCTGGTGTGTCCAGGGATCTGAGTTTCCCCAAGTATTTATCTTATGTTGCTTATGAAATTTATGAGATTGATCACTGTTCGTTATCTTCACCGTTCATCGATCACTGTTCGCTATTTTCACCTTTTCATTGTGCATTTTCATTCATTTTGATTATATTATCAAACATTTTTTCTTCAAAAACTCATTGGTATACTTCATTTATTCCACAAAATAAATTTTCCATATAGTATGTCTTGATATAAATTTACTGCTGCCATTATATATAATACGTTCGTTTTTGTTGTTGTGAGAATTATATATATAAACAAATACATTATAGCAAAACCTTGTTCTCATACTTTTAGGGAAATATTTGTTAACTTCATAATTCACTGTTAACTTATCAGCTATAATATAACCTTCAAATCAAAATAATCAAAGCAGCGGGACTTGGGGAAAAGTTATGCATCTTGAATCCCTTAAATCGCTTTATTCTACTGCGTGCATGACTCGTTTTGCTTTGCTGTCAGTCGTTGTTTAGCACACTTTGTGAAACGAGACATTTCATCGTCTGACAAGGTCTTCCACATATTTCATAACAGCAGGCAACGTTATATCGCCACATGATATACTGGGATTCTATGAATCTTGGACTTTTTAAATTAAGTGATTTTAGATTCTTATTTTCAACTACCGATATTACCAATAATGACATGTGTAACTATACTAGAATTGAATTGCTATGGAATACACTAGACAGCATCCAACTCACATGAAATGACAGGTTGTATTTGCAAATAAAACCACTATAACGAGCATATAATTTGCAAAAGTCTGCCTTTATAGCACTTTACACACCACTGAAATATCAACTAATGACACCGTAGCCTGTTAGGTTCAGAACTTTATCACATCCAGAACACAATATTGGTATCGAAAGCGTTGTGAGGCATAAACAACATACACTGGTAACAATGTAATATTTGTAAGTGAATGTCAAAAGGGCATAGGGTTTTACCGTTATTACGAAACGGGAAAGAAAATGAACTGTGCTTAATGTCATAAACCCTATGTAAGACGAACATGAACCTTGTGCAAGCCAGAGATGGGATACTGTTTTAAGGGGAGTAAGCATCCCCGTTTTACAGGCCACATCTACCGAGAGATAAACGGTGTGATCTGTAGTCAAAATCAGTCTGCAAAGAACGGCTTAACAATTGGTATTAATCAAGGTGAACAGCACTTGACCTCATGACGTATTGTATTTGCTAAGTATGATATTTTAACAAACACTTTGCAATTTGCTGACTTCAGACGAGACTGCTAAAATACCATTAATATCAATTTATTCGTTTGTAGCATGCTTCGAGTTATTATTTGAGCAAACGTGAACATGCCCTCGCCCATCCGTGACATTCACACCTGGTGTCGAGCGTTTGGCAATTGAACTGTCACTACCTGTTTTAACAACTTATTTCTGTCGCGGCCGGGATTCAAACCCCGGCCTTACGCATGTGGGGCAAATGCTCAACTCTCACCAAATATTGGGCTTGCTGCGAATATTGCTGTTAATACTAAGCCACATAACAATGAATTATTCATTGCTGCAAGTCTGGAACAAGTAAGTTGTAAACGTGCAGCTATGATTTTACCATGGACATGAAATTTGCTGAAAGTTTGCTGCAAACGCTCACATTCCCATATTTGGGGGCTTCTTGCAAACTTGCTGCGAACATCGCTGTAAGCTTGCCGCGAACAAAATAGCTAAATACTCCTGCACGCTTACTGCAGACACATCCATGTATGCATCAACAAGATTGCAGCAATGCTTTTTAATCATGAATTTGTATTTTCTCAAAGGGACAAATGAAAGTAACAAACAATTAACAAACTAAAGGTAAAAATTCACATTTATGACCATAGCAAATCCTTTGCATCTTTCATTTGCTAGATATTTGGTCTGACAATTATCACAGTTTCCTCCGCAGTAACTCCACCGTCAGTACAGCCAATGATCATGCTACACTGCAAAGTTTTTCACCTCAGAGTGCCGGTACACAAAAATATATATAGCCAACTTATTAGATTTATTTGGACACAGATTGAATTGTTCATTTTAACTGGATAAAGCTGTGTTGATATGTATTCACAATGACTGATGAAGAAAACCACTTTGAAATAGAAATACAATTGCACATAATTAAAATCACAAGAATCCAATAAAAATGAATCAAAGTAACGAAAGGAACAATATCCCAACATCGATACGCAAGAGGTTGCTCTGCGTATTGTCAGTTTTGAAATCGAGGTAAGCTACTGACAAACAAGTTGATGGTATCGGCGTTTGAACGGTCTTGCTTGTCAGTATTTCGCAAATTATATGGTCGTTATAACGATGTAATTGGTCAATACAACCTATCATTGGATCAAATGCTGCCTGACGTGTTTTATACCGATTGTTAGGCCGTTCTTGGCACACTGATTTTTACTACGAATAACTCCATTTACAGTACTCGCCACATTATTCCTGACATGATAAACGATAGGACACGATACATGCACGATAGAATAGGATACACGCACGATACGATAGGATACAAGAATAAACTCGATAAACGCAAATCCTGATAAACGATCTTCACGATAGACCTGATAAACGCAAAATACGATAAACGATCTTCACGATAAACGGATAATCTGATAGAAATGTTGTAAATTTAGAAGCAATTTAGACAGAACGAAATTTTGATACCTACAACATAATTACATTATGTTGATAATAATGCTGAAGGATTTCAATATTCATTTTACACCTAAAACGTATTATTTCTTTAGTACACGGTCGTCCTTTTAAAAAAAGATATTTTTAATTCATGTTTTTACGCCATCACAGCTACATGAAAAATCAAAAAACAAAATTATATATGGTTTTTAATTCATTATTTGATATCTATATGAATTTTTCCAGCCAATGATTCTAAAATTATATTGTCACCTAATGTTTGATATATAAATTACAAAGGGAATTAACTAAATGTAATATAATCTAAGTTCACCGGTTATTCAACAATTACAAGTATTTTCATCATGACCGTTTTAAAAACAATCCACTGCACTACACCAAATCTTCATACGTTCGATATTTCTACACTCTGAGTGATAATTGATAGTCATAAGTAATTGGAACAGATGTATTTGAATTTATGTCTTAATAACAAAAAATAAATAAGCTATGGAAAAAAACCAAAATCCGGCATTCTTTTTAAGATTCACAATTTTAAACGCTAAAAAACCGTTGGGTTTAGTATGTACCAAAAATTCATATAATCATCAAAACGGGCATCAATTTTCAGTATCTACCCGTACGACTATTGGTACATGTACAATTAAAAAACAACGACTCGTGCCCAGTTGAGCAGGCGTTTGGGAGATGCAACACCATTGCACCCTTTTAAACCTTAATCTTCTAAATGTGTGAAATACAACGTCCCTGAGAATGTTTGTAGTCAAAACACGGGTGATACACAGACGCGCACAAGTTCAGTAATTGGTATATAAATAGAATGCAGGTGGGAAAAATCGGAAGAAAAAAAAACCTTTAATAAAATATATGTAATAAACAATGTAATTTACTGATTTTTCCTCTCAAATCAGAACTTCCTATTTCTCTGTTAGTGTTAATTACAAATAATTGTTTCTAGACAAACAAAATGTTTATGAACTTCAGATGAAGAAGCTTTCAGATTTACTGTCCCCGGTTTGCTCGGCAAACCATTGCCTACTTTCCATACTATTTAGAATAAAATTGTGATAAATTTTCACCCTCTCTGGACAGAAAAATAGCTTTTCTTCTGCCTTAAAATCGACAGCTTTATGTTCTCTTTCAAATATACTTTAATAAAAGCTCTTTTTCTTTTCTTGATTTCTAAAAATAGCTTCTTTAACAAAACGAATAAAGCTTTCGAAAAGTATCGTACTTTTTCATTAGATTTAAAATACAATCTCGATAGTTTCCGAAGCTACACGATAAACTATTTTCACGATAAACGGAAAACACGATAAGAATGTCAAGGATAATGTTGCAGGTACTGTATATGACAAGGATATAGGGCTCTCGGCGGGTGTGACCAGTCGACAGGTGATGCTTGTTCCTCCTAGGCACCTGATCGCATCCCTGGTGTATGCAGGGGTCCGTGCTTCCCAACTATCTATTTTGTATTGCTTATAGCAGTTCTGAGATTGATCACTGTTCGCTATCGTCGCCTTTCATATATATAAGCTTAGCTAGTACAGGTTGTGAACTTTTCCCCTACAGTGAGATATTCTCGCGAAAACTCGATCCTTATTGCTCTTTCACGAGAGTAAATATACCCCGTACAACAGAGAGAAAAACCGTGGAGTACCTCTCTTCCTGTTTTACGTGAACAGAAGAGAAAGTGCAAAAATTCTGATACTTCTGCTAATATATAAATCAAAAAATCATTCACGATGCGCGTTGTATTCCAACCCCCTTCCTCCAAACGCAGCGACTTTGAAATGAAATTTATTTACTGTGTTGTCAATTTCAGAGAACAATTTGCGTCATGTTGAGCTTGTATCGCACTTATTGAGAGAGAGAGAGAGAGAGAGAGAGAGAGAGAGAGAGAGAGAGAGAGAGAGAGAGAGAGAGAGAGAGAGAGAGACTGTATGTACAAGGTAAATTGCTTACATTGTGAACGTAACATCAGGAGTTTCTTCAAAACATGAACTCCATGTCAACTGTTCCCAAATGTTTACAGTGTAGCATAACAACAATGTGGAGTTTAGTGAATTCAATTTGGGCACAGAATGTTTGCAAGTGAATCACACACCCAATGCTTTTAATGATTATATTGATATCGATGTAGATTTACAGTGCGTGTGTCGTATTTTTTTTTTATATATAGGCAATGAAACTGTTCTACTACAAAAGCACTTCTGTTATGGAATGAAGGTAAAATTGTTGTTATTAGAAAAAAATAGTTGCTATTTGCTCACTTTTATATAAACAGATGCATTAATTGTTTTATAGGAGTTTTAGCTATCTGCCAATCTGTGTTATATTCACATGTTCATGTTGAGGTTGAGTTTACGGATTCCAGAGACTGTCAATATTTCACAGCTAGTGTGGTTTTTAAACTCTACTAGTATAGCCCCTATATACAACTTTGATATGAATTTTTACGTGACAAGGAGAGAAAAGCAAGATACATGTGTAACTAGATATAATAGTACAGATGATCAATAGAGGGTAGGAAGTCAAGGTCATGTTTCTGTCTCAGTGATTCCTTTTGACACTTTTCCACAATGTCTGATCAATGCACACTGTTAATTTCACTTTTACTTTCTCTAGTTTTACAAGTTGAAGATAAACAGGTGATTACAGGACAAAAGTGTTACTTATTGTTTTACAAACAAAACTGAAGTGAATAAAACAAAATTCTTTTAATCGTTTTTCAACTGCATTAATTAATGTAATTGTTAATGAAGCTGCAAAGAATTTTGTTTTGTTAAAGATTTCTGCAAGTTTCCTGTAAACAATTTGTATTGTAAAAGTTTCTGT
The DNA here is from genome assembly GCF_947568905.1 of Ostrea edulis. Classification (NCBI taxonomy): domain Eukaryota; kingdom Metazoa; phylum Mollusca; class Bivalvia; order Ostreida; family Ostreidae; genus Ostrea; species Ostrea edulis. Next base: position 59,461,784 of record NC_079166.1, on the reverse strand, counting down.
TTATTTCCTGCAATTATTTTGAAATGTTTAAAGATTCTTGCAAACCACCTGCAAACATTTCTTATTGTTTGAAATTGAGAGGCTGGGTTTCTTGCCAAGAAAACATGTCCTGGAAATGTGCAGGAAGCGTGCGGCAAAAAGTTGCCATGTTCACAGAAAGATTGCAGCTAACTGCAAACACCCAGGAACATGAATTATTTTCCCCTGCAAATAAAGTTATTTGCAGCTGATTTACAGCAAGTCTGCTGCAACGAGAACAGTTATGTAATAGTACCTCTAGACCACCTCGGCCAGTTAATGTATTGTAAATAGATAAAAAGTCTTATATCTCAATGTGGAGTTGAGGATCAAGTCAAGATGTTTTTCTATTTTCCTGTAGGGACGTTTTGATAAGTTATTTTTCGTAGGAATACAAAAAAAAAAAACCAACAACATGTGACGTAACAAAATAACACAATTCCTGCCTTTGGGAGTTCTGAGAGTTTGGATACCTCATCACCAAATACTACGTAGAGATCATTAAAGAGGAACACCAGCATCATTTTAATATCAAAGTCAACGTGTATGTGCATGAAACCAGAATTGGGTTTTGATGCACCCCGTGTTTATGTACGAATCATTTGATATATCCATACATGCTATGTGAACGTAATGTAATTTATAGATACGATAGGGGTACGTTAACAACGGGTTACACATAAATCATTACAGCGATAAAACATTTTTGAAATGTAATCCTTTCTCATGTTATATATGACTCCAATAAGTTACCTGTAATTGTGGAATAAATTGGAGAACATGTCCTTTATAAAACATAATGGACAATTATTTTCAACTTATTGAACAGTGCTTTCGAAAGCATAATTTATGATGACAAGTAAACTGAAAACAAAAGAAACAAACATACGACATTTTGATTTTAATTTATATTTTTCGAATGTAACAGTTAGAGACAATTCACGTAAACTATGATGATAAAATATCTCCTATTTCATATTTTCAAATATCAAATTCAAAACTCGCAATCAATTTCTTTTCTTTTTTTCTTCTGTTTATCTTTTTGTTTCTTTTCTTTCTTTTTTTTTTTTTTTTTTTTTACATCGGGAGGAACATTTAAAACATATATCCCCATGTTCTGTGTGAGGACACCACCGGAAAACATTCTATGTTATTTGTAAAGCAACGACCTTGGAATATTCCAACTATTCCCTGTTACTTCCGGTATTTTTCCTCTCTATTGGCGTTTCCTTCTGGCGACAGAAAAGTGAATAATTATTGAACGTCGTTCGGTTTGAATTTTAATATACATTCTTTGAAAGGTCTTAAAAAACCATAGTAGAAAAGGTGAATATAACCAACAGTGACCAATCCTAAAACTCCCATAAACAATACAAAACAGAAAGTTGAGCAAATACAAACCCCTGGACACACCAGAGGCTGGATCAGATGCCCAAGCATGCACTCCCTGTCGACTGGTCACACCCGTCGTGAGTCCTGTATCCTGATCAGGTAAACGGAGTAATCTGTATTCAAAATCAGTGTGTCGAGAACCGTCTAACAATCAGTAATGAAACATGTAAGACATAATTTCATCCATGTTTAATCGAATGATCTAAACTTTAATCTTGATAGTATGTTTAACATTTTGATGAGATATGTTTTCACCTATTTTCATAATTCATGTTCAATTATAAAACTATAGAAAAGCGTTTAGTACCTTCTACCAGAAAGACGTTTCCTCTGCTGGAGTCTCATAAAATACCAGGGATAATGTTAATGTTGCACTTATGCAAAACCATTTCATATGAATGGGTTTTTTTCTGTACCTGTCAGGGACGATTTCAGAGTAGTGAATCATTTTCATAATTGCTGTCACCTATACAAATGATAAGCACTTAGAAATGAGCCATGTATCGAAGAAACAATTATCAAATGTTTCCAAAAGCAGAATGAAAGGTGAAGATAACGAACATTGGTCAATCTATAAGGAATACAAAATAGAAAGTTAGGCAAACACGGACCCCTGGACACATCAGAGGTAGGATCAGGTGCCTAGCAGAAGTAGGTATCCCCTGCCGACCGGTCATACCCGCCGTGAACCCCATACATTGATTAGATAAATTGATCTATATATAGTCAAAATCAGTGTGACAAGAACGTTCTAATATTCGGTATGAATCTTGAGAATCCCTATATAGTGAATGAGCCAAATATAAATGCAATGCTACCTCGATGAATAAAAAAAAAATCGATTGTGTTGACACACTGGTTCATTGTGACGTCATTTGGGATGAAGGGCATTATCTATATAGAACTGTGGGTAACCTTAACTAGTGCAGTTGTGCCCCATCCACCCAGCCAAATATCCCCGTGTACAATTACCATGTCTGTTGTCACATAACTGGTCAATACAGTTGTCACTACATTTCTCTGAACAGTTGGATCCAAACCAGCCAGATTTACACGCTTAAAAAGATTTTAAAAAAGAACGGTTGGTTTATCACCCACTCGGAAATCAACATTATTTCAATTTTATTTATGCAAACTAAGATGATCCACTCCAAAACAATATTTAATGGCTCGTTGAAACACCTTGTAAAAAGTAGGATTTCACAATCGGAATAGTGACACAAAGTAGCACTTACTTTGTATGATTTTTTGTGATTTTTCCCGGATTAATAGAACAAAGTTTTATTGTTTGCAAATAGTATATTTGAAATCCCATACTTTCCTGTAACTTGATGGTAAAACCATGCCATATTCATTACAAAAAATGCTTTGTTAAACGCCACTCCGATTCTACGCACAAATACGAGCAATCCACTTACGTGTTCTAGTTATTCGTATTCTTTCAATTATAGTCCAGCTCAACATGTCATTACTGGTGATCTTTATATAGTTTAACATGGAGACTCCAAATAAATTATTTCAAAAGATCATACATACAGAAAACATCGCTCTTTCAATTGGCGATATAATTCCATCTCTATTATGAATTCTGTCGAAGATTATGCCAGACGATGGGTTAACCATGAACAAGAGAAACTTGATTCATTCTCGCAAAGGATAGTATGAAAGGTGGAGATAACGAACACTGATCAATCTCACAACTGATATTAGCAATACAAAATAGATAGTTAGGCAAACATTGACCCCTAGACAGACCAGAGGTAGGATCAGGTACCTAGGAGGAGTAAGCACCCCCTGTCGACCAGCCATTCATACCCGCCGTTAGCCTTATATCCTGATCAGATAAACGGAGTTATCCGTAGTAAATATCAGTATGCCAAGAACCGTCCAACAATCAGTATGAAACACGTCAAACAACATTTGACCGAATGATAGGTTGTATTGACGAACTAGATCGTGATAAAGACCATATAATTTGCGAAAAGCTGACTTCAATAAACCCCTGTCCCATCAACTTGTTTGTCAGTAGCTTTCATCGCTTTAAAAACTCACCATAAGCAGATCAAACTTTAGCGTATCGAATTAGTTGAGATATATATACACATATGCTGGTGATGATGGAATATTACTACATGAATATTGGAAGTCGACGACGGATAAGCTGAAATCATCCCATTTGTCATACAGTTGAGTTGTCAGTTTGCCATTAATGTCTACTTTCAATAACATATCTAGGTATGAAGCAGAAGCGGACGACCCTGTGGTGTCTTTTTTTCGAGCTCACAGGGATATATCAAATCGACATATCAATAAAGTTATTATTGTTGGACAAAACGTCGTCGAAATATCTAAATGTCGAATTGAAGGCCACAACAAGAGATTTTTTCCTCTCACGTAGAAGTTTTTGAATAAATTCTACTTCATATGAATATAGAAACAGGTCAGCTAACCAAGCAGCACAATTCATGTCCATGGGAATTCCAACAGACTGTTGGAAGACCTGATCACCAAAGACCACGAAGATATTGTCAATGAGGAACTCTAGCATATTTTTTATTTCAACTTCAGAGTACGTGTGCGTGCAATCAGAGTGGTGTTTAAAAAAGTGTTGGATGACTGATCACTAGATATGAATATTTGCTTTTTCCATTTTTGTTGGAGAAGCAACTGTCTATGATGTCAAAAGTCTAGTCTTTAATTTATCGTGAGGAATGGTCGTGTAAAGTGTTGAAAAGTCGTAGGTTTTGATGTTATTGATTTGGGAAAAGTTTTCCGATTTCAAGTTTACTAAAAGTTCTTTAGCATTTTTTTAGAATAAGAGGAATATTTAAATCTCGTATTTGACCCACCAAAACAAAAGTACGTACGATATATGCATCTGTGTTTAGTAAACCAGATGTGATAAAAGAATTAGATAGGTTACATGAGGAATTTGCCCCCACTGGCGACACATAACAATAAACAAGGTCAACAACGTTGATACCAAAAGAAAGGTTTGGTCACAAAGATTGAAAATATAGAACATGACAGCCCCATCATTCACCATTAAAAGGTTCTGAGTAAGGTTCAAATTTTAGAAAATAGACCGATCTCCAAGGTTAAGATCATAACTTCAAAATTGTATCGCCAAAGGACACTTGACCTGTAATCCAGTGATATAAATCCAAATAGAGATTTTCAAATCAAGTGCCTCAGAGACAGCCAATAAAATTCTTTGAAAATTGGGAAGTTTAGGACCTAGATTTCTTTCAGAAATAAGTAAATTAAACCCAAACTCAGATTTGATCTGTAACCCCTTGATATACAATGTAAGTACATGTAAACATTTTCTAAACTATAGCTGCAGATATAATCAAATCGTCAGGAACATTGTCTATGCATGGATGCACGCATAGGCTAAGCACTATAGGGCTCTTGACTAAAGGCAAGACCCTAATCAAAACAAATATCTGACATTATCTTTATGTTGTAATTTGTTCAATTGGTCTTCAGAGAGATCTATGTCATATTGCATTTAAATCGTCATGCTAAAGTGAACTTAGCGTCTTACATAAACAAACAAACATGGACGTTTCAACGTGATTAGAAGCATACCAAATGACCTTCACCCAGACTTATCATTGAGTGTGCAATAGATGGCAGAATTATTAAAATAAATGTTCCTTCTTTCTGATTTCCACGTTATTACCTAACAATTATTCCAATACATTCCTCTGGTATATCCAGAGGTCAGTGTATACCCAACTCTCTATTGTAAATTACTTATAGGTGTTATGAGATTGTTCGCTGTTGGCAATCTTCACCTTTCACTTATACATCAATATGCATTGATTTTTGAAGAGTATTCTAATATGCAGAACTAATTATTTTTAAATAGAATACAAAAATACAGCTACATTGATAATGGACGCACCCTCCCTTCAATTATTTCTCTATTATTTTCTTATCCTGGTCTATAGATCTTGAGGACTATGACAAATCATACAAGGGACACATTAATGAAAATGAAGATGACTAACAGTGATGGATCTTAAAAACTCCTATAAGCAATACAAATTGGGAAGATGGGCAAACACGGACCCCTGGACATATCAGAGGTGGGATCAGGTGCCCAAGATGAGTAAGCATCCCCTGTCAATTAAAGTGCAGTCTTATCAATTGTCAGTAATTTCACTCAATGTTTACAACAATTCCTTAACTGGCACTTGATTAGAATAAGAAATAATAAGAAACATTACATTCTCTCTCTATTCCTTATAATGACGGAATGAATAGAGGAAAACAACGAATTGTCTACCCCATATATTTAGGGAGAAATAAGTCGCCCTGCACTGTGAAAAATATATCCTATTGTACAGTGTATCACTATTCACTATAACAGTGCATTTAGCAAATACATATCTTAAAACTTTGAAATAGTAAAATTTCAATTTTCAGGTTCTTAAGTATTATGCATAAGTACATTATTTCAACATATATAGATATATAACAATGTTGAAATGACACATCCTTCAAAACCAAGGGAAACCTTTTGTGAACTTGAGGTATATGGTAGATATGTTAACTTTGCATAAGTGTCACTCCTTTCTCCCAACGTGTAAGATTTGTCACTCAATAAGTGAAAGCATAATATTCTTTATTCAATATCTTGTCCATAATTGGCACATAAATAAATGCACACCAGTGCGGTTAGGATATAACACTGATTTTGGAATTTACACAATTTCTGATGAACATTTGAAAATGTCCAAGTGTGCAGAAGTATACTGCTTTCAATCCGGGGGTAAAAAGCTACCTCTTTCCGGTGAAATTTTCATCAAGACTATTATCCTCCATTACTTTCAAACCATCTTCAGGTTCCTAAAAAAAATTTGCATGAAGTTTTAAAAACGTTTGTCCGTATAGGGATGCTTTTTACGTAAGTACGTTTTTCGGTTGATTGAGATTCAGTATTCGCATGAGAAAATATAATGAAATTCATTTCCTGTTTATAAATTTGAACACAATATTGCCGAAAAGGCACAATTCAATCCGATGAATGGTATACGACAGGAATGAAATTAATTATCCTCACATTGGAAAATTCCATGTAAAGTTTAATCTTTATTCTGATCAAGGGTAAATAACTCGTTGGTAACCTACCTTTCATTGGTAACATCAGGTCACATCGGTGGTTGTCATTTGGTTTTTTTATAATTCTTTCTTACCTTCCTCACATAAGAGTTCCACATAGGGTGATAATTTTCTGATACAAATTCCGATTATTATCCCGGAAATAAATGAGTTTCTATATCCTTTGCATCCAAAGTCCTGTTTAATAGTAATATTTCATGCACACTTTTGTGTTTTAAACCAGGAAACTATTCATTTGAAGTCTTTCTTGGGGTTTTCAACACAGAATTGATAGCATGTAATTTGGTAAATTACATACTATTACTAATTACCGGTAAAACACTGTGCAACTTAAATCTAGAGAATGAACTTAAAAGTTATAGTTACCAATTCAAAGATGAATTGTGAAGATCAATCTCATAACTCCTATCAAAAATAAAATACCGGAGGGGGGATCAGGTGCCTAGAAGGAGTAAACATCCCCTCTCGACCGGTCACACCCGCCGTGAGCTTTATGTCTTCATCAAGTAAAAGAAGTAATCCGTAGTCATCAAAATCAGTGTGCCAAGAATGACCTAACCATCGGTATGGAACACGTTAGACAGGATTTGATCCAATGATAGGTTGTATCATTATTATTCAGAATAATACAGTCAATTTCATTGGTCGAGGGCTGGTCAGGTGAAGGAAGACAACCCGTGATGTCTCCCTCACGTGCAGGATGACAAATGTGTTGTCTCTCTCTAGAAGATAGCTTATATTGGTACAGGCGAGAAAGTTCTATTAAAATAATTGAAGATATGCAGGATCGTTAATCATGAACTTCAGCGTCAACATTAACGGTCAAAAATAAGAACTGAGGACAGAAATATCTCCATTCTAATGCAATTCTGCATTACACTTGATGTTTACGTTTTTGTTTTGAAATACATTACGAAATGTTTAGGTTTGACGTTATGTTTTTGCGCCATTCTACTGTGACGTCACAATTCAAAGCTTTCTCTTGTTTAACTTTCACCAACCTCAATGCTTTGTTTTTAATAACATATATATATAATAAAAGTAGGGCAATGAGTGCAAAACAAAATAATATATGTAGTTGAGGGTAATATTTATTGCACCCCTCGAAAACTATTTGAAAAGTATCAGAATTTTCTGCAGGGAAAGTTATTGCGAATTTGTTAACGTTTTCAATAAAAAAAAAATATACATGGTACAAGTCAATAAATGTGTGTTAGGTTTTTTTGCGTTCAGATTCTTCAGGATAATAAAACTATTATGGACTTTTAAGCAGGGCGATATCACAAATTACGAGTAGGGTTATCACCCTCGGGCGCATAATTTTATATGTATATTGGCACACTAAGGCATTTCAATGACGATAGAATTAGCAACATGCTTAATCTAAATGAGACTCTCGAAGCTATTGTACCAGCAACGTGTTTGACAATAGCCTGCCTCAATTTAAAAAAAACTGATTCTGATACTAATCAAAGATACTGATGTCAAAAAAACTTCGGATCTGACAATTTATGTGTTTATTATATATTCACCATTTTAGTGATTAGCTGAAAGTACCTCATTAATGAATCTAATTCATCATGAATAGTGTGTTAAAACTAGGTTGAAAATAAGTGAACTATGTTTGAGTTTGGGGAGTGCTCATCAATGTTGTCAATCAATAGGATAGAACTAGCACAAAGATCTGAAAATTCGTCAATACCTTTCCTTTTAACCATCCATATGGTTATATCGTGGATAGCCTCTTCCGCCATTCAACATCTGCGTTCACACCTTTTCGCGCCATAAGGGTCGAGTATGCATGCATTGATTTAAGAATTCAAATAAATGTTGGTCCTGAGGTTCTTGCATTCGTATTTGCAAGGATGGGACTATAACTGGCTTTAAATTACGTATATAAACATAGGTTTAAACATGCAGTATACACTGCATCAAATATATACAAGATGAAAGGTGAAGATAACGAACAGTGGCCAATCTCACAACTCCTATAAGCAATACAAAATAGAGAGTAGGGCAAACATGGACCACTGGAAATACCGGAGGTGGGAGATCTATATTGTTGTATAGATAGTTAACAATACCGAGGTGTGGGTGTGTGTTTGGACCCATGCAACTCTTGCAATTAAACACACTTGAAGGAGGGAAGTCAATTTGATTCGATACTTAAAGACATGAAAATGACGTGGGTTGATTTGTTTCGATTAAGTTTTTGTCTATAATTCAGAATGGAAGTAGGGTTAGGAGTCTGACCCCCTGCTGCATCCTATTTTACACTTAAACACGTATAAGAGGTTATATATATTTGCAGGAAATTATTGTTCTAAAATAAAAATTTGAATTATATCACGGTTTACGTAAACTCTTCAATGGGCATACTTTAACAAGTTGGATTTCTTTTCAAAATGTCATTACCTCGGTACATGTAGCTGCTATATTTGAAAGTGAATTTAGCTTTCAAAAAAATTAAAGAGAATACGGCAACCTTAATAGCTACATGAAAACCAGAAGTGACACATCCTCCTCTTGGGTAGGGGGATATATATGTGTATATGTTCCCTTTTTAAGAAATCCTATGAATTCATCATCGGAAATAAGATAAGTGAGTAATACTACAGTGAGTAATACTTCTAGTTCAGCAAATGAATGTCAATCTCTTTACTTTAAGTGTGCCCCCTTTACATTCAAATATTTTTGCATTTGACTATATTAATGAGAGGCGAACATAACGAACAGTGATCAATCTCACAACTCCTATAAGCAATACAAAATAGATAGTTGGGCAAACACGGACCCCTGGACACACCGGGGGTTGGATCAGGTGGCAAGGAGGAGTAAGCATCCCCTGTCGACCGGTCACATCCACCGTACGCCCTACATCCTGATCAGGTAAACGGATTTATCCGTAGTAAAAATCAGTGTACCAAGAACGGTCTAACAATCGGTGTGAAACACGTCAGACAGCACTTGACCCAATGATAGGTTGTATCGACGAACTAGATCGTTATACCGACCATAGAACTTGCGAAATTCTTACATAAATCGAGACTGTTGAAACCCCTGTACTATCAATGTATATTGATTGTGTTTTGTTTTGAGAGGGACTCTCGAGAATATTTCACTCCTATGGAGACGTATTATAACAACATAGAAGGATCAATATAGAAGAATAACATTTTGAAATAATCACTGTAAAGTAATCTAAGGCGATATTCAATTAGCTTTCAATAAAGCTACTTCTTATTTTGTTTTCTTTATTGAAAGCAATTGATAGAACACAAAAAGATTAAATACTCTTTCAGCAGATATTTGTTTCATATTGAAAAAGATGAGGATGATTTGAATAATTTAGAATTTCCTTTTATTTATAAGTACAAATGAAGATGACAAGCCACGTCATATTAAGTGAAATCAGTGGATATCCTGGTTTGACTATCATGTACGGTGTAGAAAGCCGCTGATGGAGGCAAATATTATCCACGGAGATCAATATGTTTTTCAGCTTGGTCTACTAGATGTAAAAAGAAAATTCTCAATGGAAAATATCAAAACAAAAATATTGTACGTCTAAGTGTTCACGTTAGTATGTGTATAACATAAAAGCATTCACATTTCATACCATGCAACAATATCGCAACAAATTTTATATCATTCACTATCTTGACGAATATCATTTAACTAGGTGCAAATTACACCCATAGAAATAGTGTACCCAGTACCTGATTGTATTCATTATAGTTTATAAGAATTACCTTGTTATACATGTGTAATAGTTGTTCTAGAGATGCAGAAAATTCATATTCTTGACATACCATGCACATTTGCAAATGACATGGTCTCATGAAAAGTAAACAAACCCATAGTTCCTACAAGGAATACAAATTCAAGAGTTGGACAAACACGGAATCCTGGGTATACCAGAAGTGGGGTCAGGTGCCGAGGAGGAATAAGCATCATATGTCGACTGGTCACACCCGCAGTTAGCACCATATCTTAAACAAAGAAACGGAGTAATCCTTAATCATAATCAGTGTGTAAAGAACGGCCTAACAATTCGTATCGGACACATTCGACAACATTTACCCAATGATAGGTTGTATTAGCAAATTAGATTGTCATAACGACCATTGAATTAGTGAAATGTTGGCTTTATACGAGCCTGTTCAAACCCTTGTAACATCATATATATTTTTGGTCAGTAGCCTGTATCAATTTAAAAACTGATCATACTCTGCACAAGCTCTTGGTATCGAATCTGTTAAGAAACAAAACCCCAGTATGCAGGTGATAATGGAATTATGGTACATAAATATAGGAAGTTGATGATGGAGAAGCTAAAGTCATCTCGTTTGACATAAATTTGAGTTTTGCCGTTAACAGCTATGTTCAATACAATATGCAAGTACGAAGTAGATGTGGAAGACTGTGGTTGCCTTTGTTTTGAGTTCACTGGCATATATGAAATATTAATTATATGAATACCTATGTTGCAGCCATTGCATGAATTGAAAATGTCTTAAACACATCAAATATGTCGGCATGCAGCATGTACTCAGTGTCATTAACTTTCTCCCCATTAATTCAAATCATGATTAATACGATGTTAGATTAATAGCACAGAAAATATCCCATGTTTATTTTTCTAGTAAGCCACTTGATAAAGCTAACTATGGCTGTAAATTTAGACCATCGATATCAATCCATCCTTATTTGCATTTGTACAATATTTTAAATCCTAGATGACTGTATGCACTCTTCTAAATCGTGTTAAAATAAATTGAAAAACTAACTGTTATTACGTCTTGTGTTTTACCACGTAATATTATCCGTCGGGTACATGTGAAGAATGTATACAAGCAACATAAAGCTACGCATAAAATATCTATATTCCACCACTGAAGTGTTGTGATAGCATATAAAACGCTTTAAGTGTTGTCTACATTGATTGTTGACAACTTTGGTTTCTTGTATTTAAACATAATTAATTTTAACTTCAAGTATTTACCCTGATTTGTCCGAGAGTAGGGTCCCACAGCTGACATCTTTACAATCTCCCTTGCGTTATACGCGGATCCGAACCAAACGACAAACTTCGTCGGGTTATTTTTAATCATAATGCTATAACACGTGTATTCAAATCACTGGAATGTGATTTTTCTAAGCGTAGAAGAAAGGCAATTTTTTTTAATATTTTGTACGATTCTAAAACTAAAGTTGTCATATGCATATCTAGACATGAATTCATCAAGATGGGACAAATGTCATGACGTAACAATTCATTATGATATCACTTTCATACCGACTTCATTCCCAGCCGTAACTGTATTGCGGATGTCCCTCTTGTAGTCCACCGTCGACAATCGCTTGTATATGGTCTGCGTTTCCACCGTTGTACCTTGACGCAAGAAGAAACGAAAACCAACTTTAAATTTCCTATAGATAGACTAGTATTATCTGAACAAAACATAGGTTGGTCTACGTAAAAACCATGACGTGTAACATAAGCATCTAGGTCCACCCATTCCCTAATTTAATTAGTACATGTAATTTCATATCTGAGTAATGGTTTATTTTCGAAGGAGAGTCACGGAAAAAATACTGGTATACAGTATACTATACACACGATTCTCATATAATTATCCTATACATTATGATATGTGGCGAGTTTCTCTATAAATACAGGACTTTTCTTTAAGATAAGCCGAAACCCCTGTATTGTACATATATTTTTTCCTTTCCATGGAAGCCTATCAATGAATGGCTTTGTTTGATCATCGATGTTAGTAATTAGAGTTGAAAATATGATAGAACTCTTTTGGTCGAAACGAAAGGGGTGTAACTACACATGTCTGATGTACCATACACATTACAGCCTAGTAAACAGACTAAAAATCCGGAAGCAAAACAGGCATGCACACTAAGGGTTTAGAAGTCAACAAAAAACTGCTATGCTAGATGATCGATCCAGGCCTATATGTTTGAATAAAGTTCAGCTTCTAATTAGAAGATATCCACAAATTAGAAAATTCACAATGTTTTATTTCATCCCCATGTCCCTTCGAGGTAAAAATCATATTTCCCAAACTTCGGATTAAACATATATTGGTTTTCAAACATATATAGCTAATTAGTATTTTGGCTTATCTATGAAAATTTGTGTTTTTCATAAGTTTCGATTACGCTTTGCACTTAGAGTAGCCCGAATTATCCGACAGATTTAGAGCGACCATCAGACAATTGATATGTCGCAGTTGGGAGGTAGAGCTCTTTTCATTAGTCAACTATTATTTCATTATCATAATAAGAGTTTACTTTTCAATTAACAAAAAGTATTGATATGCATTTTTCTTACTGTCATTAATGTTTATGTTTTTCACGGTTAAACGATCCACAAAGCATTTCCTTGTAAGTTACAGTCCTCTGCGACTTTCTTTGCAACAAGGACATGTATTACAAAACTGATTGTCGTTTATTAATTATAAGCTGACATGGAGCATAAAGTAATACATTTGGTTTGCTTAGTTGTTTTAGAATATACATAATTTAGTTTTGACACTTTGATAGAAATCTGGCGTAATTTCGACTAGTTTCCGCAAGAAAACCCTGGTTGACATTTTATGCCATTTTAAAGTCAACAAGGTTGTCACCCAGATATTCGAACCAAGTGAAACCATTGGTTTTCGTAGAATCGTTAAAATAAAATCCGAATTAAGATCTAAAGATAAACGATAGGCAATCGGGTGTCGTTTGGTGAACTCTAGCTGGTTTTATGTTATTCAATTATAAATCAAATAAAAATCGCGTTTCTGATCACCTTAAATTCCTACTAGTGGTTGATTTGTAGACAATAGTTAGGAACTAGGTATCGTTTCGTAGGCATATAACTATACAATAATTCTTATTTTCCCGATCAATACGATGCATTATCTATCTTCTAACCCTCTGAGCTCGGTAAATAATGTCTATTAACACCCTTAACACGCATAGCTGTAAGAAACAAACGGAGAAGTTTGCCATATTTTTATCAAAACTACAGGTCTCTATATATGCCCCACATGCCCATATATCACCTAGCTGATTTTGTAGGTTTGAAGTTCTGTAGTGCAATTTATTAAATTTGTTTTTCATCGGTCCCTTGGAAAATACATAATTTTTGTTTTGGCATTTTAATAACAAACATTCATTAATGTCGAAAAGTGAAACCGGGTCAACATGTTATGTAATCTTTAAAGTAAATCAGGCTGTCAAGTAGATGTTATAATCAAATGTGCCCATGGAATTCAATGGCCATTGTTGAACTATTATCTAGTTAAGCCGGCTGTGACACACTTCACCTTTACCATCAGGGTGAAATGTGAAATAAAGGAAGAATGATCAATCTAATAAATTCTACAAAGAATACAAAATGAAGAGTAGATCAAACACTGACCCCTGGACCTAATAGAGATGGGATCAGGTGCCTAGAAGGAGATAAAAATAACAGAATATTAATTGAAATAGTATATGTACGGGGTGAAAAAGATTAATAAACTACATTCATTTTTATAAGTACGGCAAATCCGGTGGAAAACCCACTTACCATTGGTTTGCAATTTTTTGATTTCAGGTGAAATATCTTAAAAACTACAATAGGTACAAGTGTAAATGTTGGTGCATGTCTTGTGAACATAAAATCCCATCTTTTTTTGTAAAGGGTTTATTTGTATCCTTAATAAAAGGGTTGGCGAAACTCCGGACTTTTGTCGTGTCCAGAGTTAAATGTCGCACTATTAATTGAAATAGTATATGTACGGGGTGAAAAAGATGAATAAACTACATTCATTTCCTATACGTACCGCAAATCCGGTGGAAAACATACTTACCTGTAGTAACAGGGCATCCTGTCACAACGTTACAAAACATTATCTTGCAGGCGCAGACACTCTGACAAGCAACTCCGTATGTTGGATGAGGACATTTTGCATCGCACGTCTCCCCTGTGTACCCTTGAGGGCAGGGTAAATCAAAAAAATGTTCAAGTGAATGTTCTGGTTTTGCTTTTTTGCCAGTGCTTAAAAACAAAGTATGAAGAACGTACGAGTGCATTCTCCTGTTGTTTTGTTCCATCTGTAATGCTCACAGCACTGGCCGTTCGGTCTAAATGACGAGAAAATGTTACTTTTGTTATTTTCAAATCAAACGTACTTACATCAACAACAATGTAGTGACTTTTAATTTTCTTTATTATGGTAAATGTAAAAATGTTTGCATCCATCACAACAAGATATCACAAAGTCAACAGAAAAATAGATTTAATGTTACCCCTATAATATCAGATATCTATACCATTGGTTTGAAGAAAAAACAAAACATCTGACACTGCCCCACTTGATAATTTCAATTTCTCAACAAAGGATGCAATTCCTCACCAAATACAATGTCTAAGAAATAATTTCTTATGCGTCATTCATATAATGAATATAAGTGTCATAATTACCCCGTTTGATTGCAGGGGTCGGTTCCTTGTATACACACAGAAACAACGATCAAATATAAGACAACACATTTACGAAAAATCATTCTGTAAATAATGAATTTTGTAATTTTGTTCTCTAATTTGATTTCCGGAACTTCGCAATTTAATGTTTGATTTCTTATTTTAAACGGAAATTGTCACAGCGTAGTACCATTATAATTGATTAGTGAGATAACATCATTGTTATAAGTTCTTGATACTGCCGATGTATTTTTGGCATGACGGGTTTACCCATAATGCTTATATAAGTACATGTATTTGTCAAAGTTATGCTCACTAATTCATTAAAATACTTTCATTATTTCTATTTCTTTATAATGTTATAAATACTTAATCATAATCATTACTGTGTGTGCTCGAAATATGAAATATTTCCTCAGTATAAAGAGGGAGACAGGTTTATAGGCTTTTCCCATTATCAATAACAAAAATAATATTCTGCATGGAGGCCGATAAGGAAATAGAGACAACCAGCAAAACTGATACGGAGAATACAAGTACATGTAGAAAAGGAGCTAAAAATCCGAAACATTATTGCATTAGCAACAATTATATTGTACCGCTAGCTCTAATGAGTAAATCACGCTCAAAAAAAAAAGAAAAGAAAAAGACAGTCATGGAACTATTCCCTAGTCAAGGAAAACAAGGTCACCAAGTCCAGAGGTCCCTCATAAAAATGGCGCAAATTTTGCAAAGATTGTGATCGAACGTTGATTATCTTCTTAGTATCGGGGTCCACTAGCTCCAAAATACAGTGTACCATTAGAACCATTTTTTAGCGAAATGGAAAGACAGACTAAGACCATGCTTGACATCATGGCTATGTTTTGACTTCATAATACATGTACAACTATGATGATGGCAGATTCAAGGTTTATTGAAGAGAATAATACAAGCAATTTTTTGTTTTTACGTCTAAAAATATCAACAGCTCAAATCAAATTCTCAGGCATCTCCGACAATGCAAACCGCGGTAATACCCCCTTCCCTTTATTGTAACCAATCGTTCCACTTGCTAATTTGGTAATTAATACTACACTTGTGGATATATTTCAACGTATTCTTACAACAACAAGGGGGGGGGGGGCTCAAATATTTAGCAGTTACATGTAATTCAATAATCAAATGCGAGTGTTAAATTGTTTGATTTGATTTGTTAAATCAAGGTTTCTGTAAAATATTATATTTTCATATTTTCTTCATCATCTACATGTACAGGAATGTTTCTCTATTGTTTCACATTGGAAAGTATGCATTTGAAGTACCATTATATTGAAATGCGTTTTATGGCTACATACAGTGCTGTTCTCAGGGTTTTACAAACTTGAAAGGTTTGCGACAAGACTTCAAGGACATTTTGGGGCATTTTTATCACACAATTAATAGCGTTGAAAGATTGAGAGTAGAAATAACAAAAGCAATCTAGAGCATACCCTGTACAATTCAGAACAAGTTGTTAACGGTTAAGGAAGTCAGTGAAAGCAGTGCAATTGAACATAAATATATCAGATGTATAGTACCTGTATATAAATCATTCAACCACGTTAATGAATGTAACAAAAAGTCAGGTAATAAACAGGGAACTCCTACATGTGTATAAGGAATACAAAATTAAGAGTTGGACAGACATGGATCCCTAACCGTGGCATCAGGTGTCCAGGAGGAGTGACTATCACTCGTATTCTTTATGGGGTATATGGGTTTACCTGATCAGGATATAGGGTTCATGGCGGATGTGATCGGTCGACAGGGGATGCTTATTCCTCCTTGGTACCTGATCTTCCCTCTGGTGTGTCCAGGGATCTGCGTTTCCCCAAGTATCTATCTTATGTTGCTTATGAAATTTATGAGATTGATCACTGTTCGTTATCTTCACCGTTCATCGATCACTGTTCGCTATTTTCACCTTTTCATTGTGCATTTTCATTCATTTTGATTATATTATCAAACATTTTTTCTTCAAAAACTCATTGGTATACTTCATTTATTCCACAAAATAAATTTTCCATTTAGTATGTCTTGATATAAATTTACTGCTGCCATTATATATAATACGTTCTTTTTTGTTGTTGTGAGAATTATATATATAAACAAATACATTATAGCAAAACCTTGTTCTCATACTTTTAGGGAAATATTTGTTAACTTCATAATTCACTGTTAACTTATCAGCTATAATATAACCTTCAAATCAATATAATCAAAGCAGCGGGACTTGGGGAAAAGTTATGCATCTTGAATCCCTTAAATCGCTTTATTCTACTGCGTGCATGGCTCGTTTTGCTTTGCTGTCAGTCTTTGTTTAGCACACTTTGTGAAACGAGACAATTCATCGTCAGACATGGTCTTCCACATAATTCATAACAGCAGGCAACGTTATATCACCAAATGATATACTGGGATTCTATGAATCTTGGACTTTTTAAATTAAGTGATTTTAGATTCTTATTTTCAACTACCGATATTACCAATAATGACATGTGTAACTATACTAGAATTGAATTGCTATGGAATACACTAGACAGCATCCAACTCACATGTAATGACAGGTTGTATTTGCAAATAAAACCACTATAACGAGCATATATTTTGCAAAAGTATGCCTTTATAGCACTTTACACACCACTGAAATATCAACTAATGACACAGTAGCCTGTTAGGTTCAGAACTTGATCATATCCAGAACACAATATTGGTATCGAAAGCGTTGTGAGGCATAAACAACATACACTGGTAACAATGTAATATTTGTAAGTGAATGTCAAAAGGGCATAGGGTTTTACCGTTATTACGAAAATGGGAAGAAAATGAACTGTGCTTAATGTCATAAACCCTATGTAAGACGAACATGAACCTTGTGCAAGCCAGAGATGGGATACTGTTTTAAGGGGAGTAAGCATCCCCGTTTTACAGGCCACATCTACCGAGAGATAAACGGTGTGATCTGTAGTCAAAATCAGTCTGCAAAGAACGACTTAACAATTGGTATTAATCAAGGTGGACAGCACTTGACCTCATGACGTATTGTATTTGCAAAGTATGGTATTTTAACAAACACTTTGCAATATACTGACTTCAGACGAGAATGTTAAAATACCATTAATATCAATTTAACTGTCACTACCCGTTTTAACGACTTATTTCTGTCGCGGCCGGGATTCAAACCCCGGCCTTACGCATGTGGGGCGAACGCTCTACCCTCACCAAATAATGGGCTTGCTGCGAATATTGCTGTTAATACTAGCCACATAACAATGAATTATTCGTTACAGCTTACTTGTTCAAAACTTGCAGCAAACGCGCAGCTATGATTTTACCATGAAAATGAAATTTGCTGAAAGTTTGCTGCAAACGCTCACATTCCCATATTTGGGGGCTTCTTGCAAACTTGCTGCGAACATCGCTGTAAGCTTGCCGCGAACAAAATAGCTAAATACTCCTGCACGCTTACTGCAGGCACATCCATTTATGCATCAACAAGATTGCAGCAATGCTTTTTAATCATGGATTTTTATTTTCTCAAAGGGACAAATGAAAGTAACAAACAATTAACAAACTAAAGGTAAAACATTCACATTTATGACCATAGCAAATCCTTTGCATCTTTCATTTGCTAGATATTTGGTCTGACAATTATCACAGTTTCCTCCGCAGTAACTCCACCGTCAGTACAGCCAATGATCATGTTACACTGCAAAGTTTTTCACTTCAGAGCGCCGGTACACAAAAATATATATAGCCAACTTATCAGATTTATTTGGACACAGATTGAGTTGTTCATTTTAACTGGATAAAGCTGTGTTGATATGCATTCAAAATGACTGATGAAGAAAACACTTTGAAATAGAAATACAACTGCACATAATTAAAATCACAAGAATCCAATAAAAATGAATTAAAGTAATGAAAGGAACAATATCCCAACATTGATATGTAAGAGGTTGTTCTGCGTATTGTCAGTTTTTAAATCGAGGTAAGCTACTGACAAACAAGTTGATGGTATAGGGGTTTAAACGGTCTTGCTTGTCAGTATTTCGCAAATTCTATGGTCGTTATAACGATCTAGTTGGTCAATACAACCTATCATTGGGTTAAATGCTGTCTGACGTGTTTCATACCGATTGTTAGGCCGTTCTTGGCACACTGATGTTTACTACGAATAACTCCATTTACAGTACCCGCCACATTTTTCTTGACATGATAAACGATAGGACACGATACATGCACGATATAATAGGATACATGCACGATACGATAGGATACAAGAATAAATCCGATAAACGCAAAACACGATAAACGATCTTCACGATAAACGGAAAATCTGATAGAAATGTTGTAAATGTAGAAGCAATTAAGACAGACCGAAATTTTGATACCTACAACATAATTACATTATGTTGATAAGAATGCTGAAGGATTTCAATATTCATTATACACCTAAAACGTACAATTTCTTTAGTACACGGTCGTCCTTTTAAAAACGATATTCTTAATTCACTTTTTTACGCCATCACAGCAACATGAAAAATCAAAAAACAAAATTATATACGGTTTTTAATTCATTATTTGATATCTATATGAATTTTTCCAGCCAATGATTCTAAAATTATATTGTCACCTAATGTTTGATATATAAATTACAAAGGGAATTAACTAAATGTAATACAATCTAAGTTCACCGGTTATTCAACAATTACAAGTATTTTCATCATGACCGTTTTAAAAACAATCCACTGCACTGCACCAAATCTTCATACGTTAGATATCTCTACACTCGGAGTGATAATTGATAGTCATAAGTAATTGGAACATATGTATTTGAATTGATATCTTAATAACAAAAAATAAAGAAACTATGGGAAAAAAACAAACTCCGACTTTTTTTTTTTTAAAATTCACAATTTTAAACGCTTAAAAACCTTTGGGTTTAGTATGTAAAAAAAAATCATATAATCATCAAAACGGGCATCAATTTTCAGTATCTACCCGTACGATTATTGGTACATGTACAATTAAAAAAACCAATGACTCCTGCCCAGTTGAGCAGACGTTTGGGAGATGCAACATCATTGTACCCTTTTAAACCTTAATCTTCTAAATGTGTGAAATACAACGTCCCTGAGAATGTTTGTAGTCAAAACACAGGTGATACACAGACGCGCACAAGTTCAGTAGTTGGTATATAAATAGAATACAAGTGGGAAAAAATCGGAAGAAAACAAAACTTTAATAAAATATATGTAATAAACAATGTCATTTACTGATTTTTCCTTTCAAATCAGAACTTCCTATTTCTTTGTTAGTGTTAATTACAAATAACTGTTTCTAGACAAACAAAATGTTTATGAACTTCAGATGAAAGAGCTTTCAGATTTACTGTCCCCGGTTTGCTCGGCAAACCATTGCCTACTTTTCATACTACTTAGAATAAAAATGTGATCATTTTCATCCTCTCTTGACAGAAAAAATAGCTCTTCTTCTGCCTTAAAATCGACATCTTTATGTTCCCTTTCAAATATACTTTAATAAAAGCTCTTTTTCTTTTCTTGATTTCTAAAAATAGCTTCTTTAACAAAACGAATAAAGCTTTCGAAAAGTATCGTACCTCTTCATTGGATTTAGAATACAATCCCGATAGTTTCCGAAGCTACACGATAAACTCTTTTCACGATAAACGGAAAACCTGATACACGCAAAACACGATACATGATATACCTGATAAACGCAATATACGGTACAAAACGGAAAACCTGATAAACGCAAAACACGATTGGATAGGATACACGCACGATACGATAGGATACACGCACGATAGAACACGATAGGAATGTCAAGAATAACGTTGCGGGCACTGTATATGCTCTGGATATAGGGCTCTCAGCGGGTGTGACCAGTCGACAGGGGATGATTTCTCCTCCTAGGCACCTGATTGCATCCCTGGTGTATGCAGGGGTCCGTGCTTCCCAACTATCTATTTTGTATTGCTTATAGCAGTTCTGAGATTGATCACTGTTCGCTATCGTCGCCTTTCATATATATATATATATAAGCTTAGGTAGTACAGGTTGGGAACTTTTTCCCCTACACTGAGATATTCTCGCGAAAACTCGATCCTTATTGCTCTTTCACGAGAGTAAATATACCCCGTACAACAGAGAGAAAAACCGTAGAGTAACTCTCTTCCTGTTTTACGTGAACAGAAGAGAAAGTGCAAAAATTCTGATACTTTTGCTAATATATAAATCAAAAAATCGCTCACGATGTGCGTTGTATTCCAACCCCCTTCCTTCAAACGCAGCAACTTTGATATGAAATTTATTTACTATGTTGGCAATTTCAGAGAACAATTTGCATCATGTTGAGCGTGTATCGCATTGAGAGAGAGAGAGAGAGAGAGAGAGAGAGAGAGAGAGAGAGAGAGAGAGAGAGAGAGAGAGTATGTACAAGGTAAATTGCTTACATTGTGAACATAAAATCAGGAGTTTCTACAAAACAGCTACATTAACTCCATGTCAACTGTTCCCAAATGTTTACAGTGTAGCATAACAACAATGTGGGGTTTAGTGAATTCAATTTGGGCACAGGATGTTTGCAAGTGAATCACACACCCGATGCTTTTAATGATGATATTGATCTCGATGTAGATTTACAGTGCGTGTGTCGTATTTTTTTTTATATAGGCAATGAAACTGTTCTACTACAGAAGCACTTCTGTTATGGAATAAAAGTTGCTATTTGTTCACTTTTGTATAAACAGATGCATGAATTGTTTTATAGGAGTTTTAGCTATCGGCCAAGCTGTGTTATATTCACATTTTCATGTTGAAGTTGAGTTTACGGATTCCAGAGACTGTCAATATTTCACAGCTAGTGTGGTTTTTAAACTATACTAGTATAGCCCCTATATACAACGTTGATATGAATTTTTACGTGACAAGGAGAGGAAAGCAAAATACATGTGTAACTAGAGATAATAGTAGAGATGATCAATAGAGGATAGGAAGTCAAGGTCATGTTTCTGTCTCAGTGATTCCTTTTGACACTTTACCACAATGTCTGATCAACGCATACTGTTAATTTCACTTTTACTTTCTCTAGTTTTACAAGATTAAGATAAACAGGTGATTACAGGACAAAAGTGTTACTTATTGTTTTACAAACAAAACCGAAGTGAATAAAACAAAATTCTTTTAATCGTTTTTCAACTGCATTAATTAATGTAATGTAATGCAAACAATTTTGTTTTGTTAAAGATTTCTGCAAGTTTCCTGTAAACAATTTGTATTGTAAAAGTTTCCTGTTTGTTTCCTGGAATTATTTTGAAATGTTTAAAGATCCTTGCAAACCACCTGCAAACATTTCTTATTGTTTGAAATTGAGGCTGGGTTTCTTGCCAAGAAAACATGTCCTGAAAATGTGCAGGAAGCGTGCGGCAAAAAAGTTACCATGTTCTCAAAAAGATTGCAGCTAACTGCAAACACCCAGGAACATGAATTATTTTTTTCTGCAAATAAAGTTATTTGCAGCTGATTTACAGCAATTCTGCTGCAATCAGAACAGTTATGTAATAGTACCTCTAGACCACCGAGCCCAGTTACTGTATTGTAAATAGATAGAAAGTCTTATACCTCAATGTAGAGTTGAGGATCAAGTCAAAATGTTTTTCTGTTTTTCTGTAGGGACGTTTTGATAAGTTATTTCTCGTAGGAATGCAAAAAAAAAAACAACAAAAAAAAAAAACAACAACATGTGATGTAACAAAATAGCACAATTCCTGCCTTTGGGGGTTCTGAGAGTTTGGATACCTCATCACAAAATACTACGTATAGATCATTAAAGAGGAACACCAGCATCAATTTAATATCAAAGTCAGCGTGCATGTGCATGAAACCAGAATTGGGTTTTGATGCATCCCGTGTTTATGTACGAATCATTGGATATATCCATACATGCTATGTGAACGTAATGATAAGATTAGGGTACGTTAACAACGGGTTACACATAAATCATTACAGCGATAACACAGTTTTGAAATGTAATCCTTTCTCATGTTATATATGATTCCAAAAAGTTACCTGTAATTGTGGAATAAATTGGAGAACATGTCCTTTATAAAACATAATGGACAATTATTTCAAACTTATTGAACAGTGCTTTCGAAAGCATACTACTGCACCCATATATTTTAATTATCAACAAAATTTGCAGTGCCTAGATATAGACCACCTTATACCTAATCCAGTTACGTGTTCTAGTTCTTCGTATTCTTTCAACTATAGTCCAGCCCAACATGGCATTACTGGTGATGTTTAAATAGTTTAACATCGAGACTCCAAATCAATTATTTCAAAAGACCATATATGCAGAAAACTCAGCTCTTTCAATTGGCGACATAATTTCATCTCTATTATGAATTCTGTCGAAGATTATGCCAGACGATTGGTTAAATATCAACAAGAGGATCTTGATACATTCTCGGAAAGGATAACATGAAATGTGGAGATAAAGAATAGTGATCAATCTCATAACTCCTGTTAGCAATACAAAATATATAGTTAGGCAAACATTGACCCCTAGACATACCAGGGGTGGGATCAGGTGCCTAGGAGGAGTAAGCACCCCCTGTCGACCGGTCACACCCGCCGTGAGCCCTATATCCTGATCAGATAAACGGGGTTATTCGTAGTAAATATCTGTGTGCCAAGAACGGTCTAACAATCGGTATGAAAAACGTCAAACAACATTTGACCGAATACTAGGATGTATTGACGAACTAGATCGTTATAACGACCAGAGAATTTGCGAAATGCTGACTTCAATAAACCCCTGTCCCATCAACATGTTTGTTAGTAACTTCCATTGTTTTAAAAAATGACCATAAGCAGAACAAACAATAGCGTATCGAATCAGTTGAGAGATATCAACACCATATGCAGGTGATAATGAAATATTGCTACATGAATATTGGAAGTTGACGATGGAGAAGCTGAAATCATCCCATTTGTCATACAGTTGAGTTGTCAGTTTGCCATTAATGTCTAATCTCAATAACATATCTAGGAATGAAGCAGAAGTGGACGACTATGTTGTGTCTTTTATTTTGAGCTCAAAAGGGATATGTCGAATCGACATATAAATGAAAGTTACTATTGTTAATAGACGAAACGTCATCGATATATCTAAAAGTCGAATTGGAGGCCACAGCAAAATATTATTTCTTCTCATGTTGAACTTTTTGAATAAATTCTGCATCACATGAATATAGAAACAGGTAAGCTAACCTAGCAGCTCAATTCGTGTCCATGGGAATTCCAACAGACTGTTGAAAGACATGATCACCAAAGACCACGAAGATATTGTTAGTGAGGAACTCTATCATATTTTTTTTTCAACTTCAGAGTACGTCTGCGTGGAATCAGAGTGGTGTTTAAAAAAGTTTTGAATGACTGATTTGCTTTTTCGATTTTTGTTGAAGAAGCAACTGACTATGATGTCAAAAAGTCTAGTCTTTAATTTATCGTGAGGAATGGTCGTGTAAAGTGTTGAAAAGTCATACGTTTTGATGTTATTGCTTTGGGAAAAGGTTTGCGATTTCAAGTTTACTAAAAGTTCTTAAGCATTTTTTTTAGAATAAGAGAAATATTTAAATCTCGCATTAGACACATAAGAACAAAAGTATGTACATTATATGCATCTGTGTTTAGTAAACCAGAGGTGATAAAAGAATTAGATAGGTTACAAGAGGAATATGCCCCCACTGGCAACAAATTACAATAAACAAGATCAACAACTTTGATACCAAAAAAAAAAGGTTTGGTCACAAAGATTGCAAATATAGAGCATGACACCCCCAATCATTCACCATTGAAAGGTTCTGAGTATGGTTGAAGTTTAAAAACTTAGGTCAATCTCCAAGGTTAAGATCATAACGTCAAAACTTTTAGTACCAAAGGACATGTGGCCTGTAATAGAAATTTTCAAATCAAGTGCCCCAGAGACGGTCAATAAAAATCTTTGAAAATTGTTAAGTTTAGGACCTATATTTGTTTCAGAAATAGGTAAATTAAACCCAAACTCATATTTGACCTGTAACTCATTGATATAAGTACATGTAAATATTTTCTAACCAATAGCTGCAGATATAATCAAATCGTCAGGAAAATTGTCTATGCATGGATGCACGCATAGGCTAATCGCTATAGGGCTCTCGACTAAAGGCGGGACCTAATCAAAACAAATATCTGACATACTCTTTATGTTGTAATTTGTTTAATTGGTCTTCAGAGAGATCTATGCAATACTGCATATACAATCGTCATGATAATGTGAACTTAGCGTCTTACATAAACAAACTTTTATTTAGCAAAACCACAGGGAAGTTTCAACGTAATGAGAAGCATACCAAATTACCTTCACCCATACTTATCATTAAATGTGCAATATATGGCAGAATCATTAAAAGAAATCTTCCTTCTTTCTGATTTTCATGTTATTACCTAACAATTTTACCAATACATTCCTCTGGTATAACCAGAGGTCAGAGTTTACCCAACTATCTATTTTGTATTGCTTATAGGGATTGCTTTCTGTTGATAATCTTCACCTTTCACTTATACATAGATATGCATTGATTGTTGAAGGGTATTCTAATATGCACAACTAATTATTTTAAAATAGAATACAAAACTACAGCTACATTGATAATGGACGCACCCACCCTTCAATTATTTCTTTATTATTTTCTTATCCTGGTCTATAGATCTCGAGGACTACGACAAATCGCACAAGGGACGCATTCAAGAAAGTTGAAGATAACTAACAGTAATGTGATTTAAGCACTAGAGGTTACATGAATATCCATTTATCAAAATGATACGGAGCTTTTATTTTTTATTACTCGCGGTTGAGTTAAGGCTTTCCCCATAACATTTTTAATATCAGTGCTGTATATAAATATACTTTACCGCACTGGCACATTGCACGACGTCACAATGAAAAATACGTCATGACGAAGGTCATGACGTACATATCTACAGTCCTTTTGTGGTTGGAAATGTCAAAATATTGTTTCGTTATTTACTACCGCAGTCAAACGGTAAACTGCAATCGCGTAAAAGTTTCTGTCAAATGGGTTATATTAATTCTCTTTGACATAGAAAAAGTTTCAATTTCTTCTTTATATAGCATACATGCTAAGGTAATATCCATATTATATTGTGATCTTGATATCGCCCCTAATCTACACGTATAGTTACTTTCACAATGGACTCATTTGCATAAACAGGGTTTCCGTACATAAAAAATTCATCATTGGCACGACACCCCGAGGTTTTTAAGTGAAAGATGTTTGATTTATGTGACATGTGAACTTCAGTGCCAAAGGAGAGTTAGGGGAGCAAGTTCTGGCTTCAACAGAAAATATTTTTTTCAGGCTAGATTCAACTTCGTATGTGCAAAAATGGCTTCATCTTGCATATTCAATGCAAACATTAGACGTGTTGAAAGTCACAATAAACTTGCTTTCAAATTAAGAAATTAATATGCTTTGAAGTTATATTAACTTCAACTTGCATTGATATCTGGATATTGTGCCAATTCAACGATTTATACGAATTTGGCTCCACTTGTTTGGCACGCTGTTTTTGGCTATATTTAGATCTAAAACTTCATAGTTATTTCGGATTTCAAACATTTCGGTTGAGCATCACTGAAGAGACATTATTTGTCGAAATGCGCATCTGGTGCATCAAAATTGGTACCGTATAAGTTTTACATACATACACGATACGTTTTTATCTTGATATTTGATCACGTGAGATAGAGTTGATGTAGAGACTGTCGGTCTCGTGAAAAATGTATAAGAGGTCAATATGCACTTAAAGTAGACCTATACTCGGCCTACGTCACCATCAAATGTAAATGCGGAATCACGCTTCCGTTTTCCGAAATGTGATATTTTAACGATATCCATTTGATTTTTACATGGCGATACGAGATATGAATATCCGATATCAATTCCTTCCGGGTTGTTCTTATCATCTTATCAGTCAAATTTTAAGTTGAAATCTTGTGGGTTTTAATTTTAAAAAAATGGGGGGGGGGATAGAGATGATTAATAGCTTTAGAAAAAAATCGGTTGGAGAACAAACAACATTTGGGGGGTTTGTCAATTACATTGCACATGTCCGTGAGACATTTAGTGTACATTGAATATTCATGTATGTAAAAGTTTTACAATGATCCAAATGTTCAACATATGGAATTGCGGGGCATCAGAAAGTGGGGGAGACAGATGGGAAAGGGGGGAGGGAGGTCAGACCAATTCAGATTTCCACGAACATCATGATGATATTTCTTTTGTGAGGATCCGGGTTAGAATAGGTTCCAAATTACCATCAACAAATACATGGTACGCTCGTATAAGAAAGAAAAGTTAACATTTCGCTGCTCCAGTGACCACAGATACCGTAGTTGTGTTCGCTGCTACAATGTTACAGATATTGACACAAGCTTCAAAGATCAGCTGTAAACAATTTGTTTTATTTCACCGACCGTCATGAATTTGTCATTTTCCCTCATCCTCTCTCCTTTTTCAAAATTATTGGGGCGGCATCTACTAGTTTCTTATTGAGATTGCATCTACTTAGACCGGTGTAAGTGGTGTACGTGTACATGTAACATGTATAACATGCATCCAATTTATGTACATGTAATTGATTTCGTGATCTGTAGAGATTCATATAAAACTTTGTCTCAGGATATAAGATATATCACACATTACACGTATGCATTAATCATATAAGCAAAATCTTTAAAATTCAGTTTGTTACTTTCGTTTTACATTTACATTGTGCAAAGCCTTCTCTATAATATTATTTTTTCAGATAAAATGTAAGATTTAATTGTAAACCACGTGTATGTTATAATAGTTATAGTTAAGAATAGTTCAAATTCTTATCCAAGGTTGTAAATATGCTCAAACTTCACATGTCTTACGATGATATGATAATGTATAATTTTTCAAGATTTTAGGGAGGGGGTGTACTTGTTGTAGAGCTGATAGCTTCTAAAATAATACGTCAACATATGATTATCTTACTCAAATCCTTATTTTAAGATAATAATCTGTAGATTAAAACCAATTAATTCAAAGTTTAGTCCATAAAAATTAGGGAAAAGGCCAATATTGACGTCAAATGGTATTTCCTACGGTATTTCTGTTAACATGTTTGGGCTCACAAAATATTTATTCCAATTTATTAGAATAAATGATTACATACCATTAGATAAAGGGTATATTATAATCTATGTTGCTTATTACAGCCCATTTTTTGAAGAAAATAATAATTATTAAGAAAAATAAAGAAGGAGTGCATTTTCCTTCATGTTGATGGGGTGCTTACTTTTGAGAAGCAATAACAATGAAAATAGCATGTCAACATATATTTTTTTCAATGTCTATCTATTACTGAAATCTCTTGTAAAGCCAATTTTTTCATGATCGAGTCCATTTAAGGTCGAGTATAGATCTACCTTAATGATATATACATATTGTTTTTGTATAAAAGGGTTGTGCTTACAGAATTTGTCACACATTGATCTGTTTATTAACGTTTTCCCCGACATATTTCTATGGCCCTACTTAACACAACTGCACTGTGCTATTTTCCGGCATCCCAGGGGAACTACCCCGGGTTCTTAGAGTCATCCACGTCACGGTTTTCGGGATATTAGCCGAACACAGCATAAAATGTGACGTCATACTCAACGTCGTCAGTCGTCTGCAAACAAATTCATATCCAGGCAGTATCAATGCATGCCCATATAGCCCCTCCTGCCAAGCATGCCTACGGATGAGCCGAGTACAGGCACACAACCTGAGATATTTTCTAGTAACTATCTTGCTCAAACGCAGAGTTATGACAATGATTTAGGGCACATGGTGCCAAATCGATTGAAACACAAAATTGTAAATGGGGAATATATCAATTTGGGGCTGTTGGTTGGAAATTCTGAGGGGTTGATCCCAACGATGACACTAAATATTTTTCCATCAAAGAGGGTAGCCTTACTTTGGCCTCTAAGTCCAAAGCGAAGGTCAT
Organism: Ostrea edulis; assembly: GCF_947568905.1. Taxonomy (NCBI): domain Eukaryota; kingdom Metazoa; phylum Mollusca; class Bivalvia; order Ostreida; family Ostreidae; genus Ostrea; species Ostrea edulis. The sequence goes on along the minus strand of NC_079166.1, from coordinate 59,432,624 downwards.
AACCGATATACAGATTTGGACTGATGCTTTCCTTATCTATGCGTCAATATATGTTTCAGCACATCCTGAGAGTAGGGCCCAACTTTTTAAATATATCCATACCCTCAGGCTGGGGGCAAGTAGAGTTAAGACCTTAGGATGGCGCGATTATGATGTTCAATTTAGGTTGAAGAAGGAGGCTAACCCTTCCCTTTCATTTGCTGTTGTTGACTAAGAGCTATGGCTCCTGTACATGTACAGTACAACCACCACCCAATCTTCCTACAGCCAGGCATCGCTCCTAAAGTGTTATGATTTTAATTACAAGGGACAATGTAGCAAATCTCGGGGCCAATATAAACATGAATGCATATCATGTTCACAAAATCACTCCTACATCAGGCATAAAACATCCCCAGGCACCAGTTTAAATTTTAGGTCTGGTGATATGCAAGCAACTTGGGGACCTCAGCAACCCAATAGATCCACACAACCAAGCTCAACTAGTAGAGCCCAATTTTTCCAGTCATTTAGACCTCTCTAATATCACAACAAGCCCAGTCAAGGTGCGCATATTGAGCAAACTATTGACCAATTACCCACTCAGTTCGGTGGCTTTAGAATTGTTGCAAGGTTTTACTTATGGATTTAAGCTTTGTTATCAAGGAGCACGTGTTGCCACTGATTGTAAAAATCTTAAATCCATGGTTGGTTTAAATTATCAAGCGATTTAATTAGTTGTTGAGATTTCATTGGGTAGAGTTGCAGGCCCATTTGACCACCCCCTCTTAGGTTATCCCCAGTGGGCATGGTGCCAAAAAAAGGGGGGTTCTTATAGATTAATTCACCATGTATCCCATCCTCCTGGACATAGTGTCAATGATAATATAGATAAAAAGTATTGTTCCGTGAAATACTCATCTTTTGACGAAGCATTAGACATGCTCGCAAGGTTGGGTCCAGGAGCCCTAGTAGCACGTCTAGATATAAAAAATGCATTCTGGTTGTTGCCAGTCCACAAATCCGATTTTCAATTATTGGGCTTCAAAATTAAGGGAATGATATTTGTGGATAAGTGTCTACATTTCGGATGTTCAATGAGCTGCGCAAAATTTGAGAAATTTTCAACACTTTTAGAGTGAGTATTTAAGCAGCAAGCCAATAGCCTTGATGTGGTGCATTATCTAGACGACATTCTAATGGCAGGTAGAGAGGGTACTGAAGATTGCGCGAGGCTAATATCTATTTTCTGTTCTATCTGTTCCGATCTTGGGGTCCCATTGGCTCACGAAAAAACTCTTGGTCCTACCAACAACTTAGTATTTCTCGGTTTAGAAATTGACACTGCCAATACGACATTCAGAATATCCCATGACAAATTGCAACAGCTTGAGACTCAGTTACTATGCATACTATCGAAACGCAAAGTCACGCTGAAAGAGCTCCAAGCCCTTACAGGTTTGTTGACCTTTTGTATTAGAGCCATTTCATCTGTTAGGGCTTTCGTTAGAAGGCTATATGATTCTACTTGTGGACTGTCAAGACCACATCACAAGCGCAGGATAGGTTTAGAAATGAGAGCAGGCATTGGAATTTGGCTTATGTTTTAGAGTGTTTTAATGGAGGCACATCATACAGAACAGTAGATTGGACAAATGGTTTTGAATTGGAGTTGTTTACTGATAGTACAGGAAGTGTGCAATTAGGTTGTGGTGCTATATTAGGCCAGCAATGGGCATTTATGCGCTGGCCAGCTCAGTGGGAAGGGTCAGAAATTATTAAAGATATTACTTTTCTGGAGTTAGTACCAATAACTATGGCTTTCAATATTTTGGGAAAGAAACTAGCTGACATGCGATTAATTCTTCATACGGATAATCTAGCCCTGGTATCCATTCTCAATTCTAAAACATCCAAATCGAACAGTAAATCGAACTATGCATTTGCTGAGGAAGTTAGTTCTGCAAGGGTTGGTGTACAATATTCAGTTTAAGGCGTCCCATATCACAGGCCGGCATAATGTTAAAGCAGATTCTCTTTCTCGAAAGCAATGGTCACGTTTCCGGGCCAGCTCCCCGGACTCAGAGGAACAGCCAATAACAATTCCCCAGTCTTTTCTGCAATTGATCTACAACGTAGATCTCAAGAGCTCCGACAATACTAGGAAGTTGTATGACACGGCACTGAATGTTTTAACACCTTTCGCAAGGCTTACTACCACGAAGAAAAGTGGCCTCCTCATCCCCACGAATTAGTAAATTTCGTGTCGTACCTATCATATAAGCAATTTTCTCCCAACACAATTAAATCTTACATATCTGGATTATCATATTTTTGCAAGCTACACAATGTCCATGATTCAACTCAATCGTTTTTGCTCAGAAAAGTATTGGTCGGATTGACCCGTAAAAACCCGCACGCTAACGACAGGAAACCGCTTACATTAAATATCTTGTCGAGTATACTTCGCTTGCTGCCTACAATTTGCAAATTCCCATATGAATCTGTGCTATTCTCGGTCATATTCACAACCGCTTTCTTCGGGTATTTCAGAATGGGAGAACTGGTTCAAAATTCAATGCATGACCCTGGCCGTGTTATCCAAGCTAGGGTCGTAATCTACCTAGAACAGAATAATACAGTCCCCATTTTCCTTAGACACTAAAATACTGATCAGGTGGGAAAGGGGTAACTATAACGCTATCCTCTACGCTTCAGTCTATATGCCCAGTGCCCACTATGCGATCATTCATGCATTTAAGACCCAAAATCCCAGGACCATTTTTTGTCACCTCTCGGGCAGACCAGTAACTAGGAAACAAGTAGCGTCTGTCTTTAACATGGCTATAAGTAATTTAAGGTTAGACACCCGAGTATACAAAACCCATTCCTTCCGCATCGGGACAGCTTCCTCTGCTTGGGGCATGGGAGCTAGCGAACAAGATATTGCTAGTAAGGGCCGGGGGAAATATCGTTGTTTGTTCAAGTACAGTATGAAATAAGGTTCACTGTTGTAATGCCTCGAGCTCAGGAGGGGGGGGGGGGGGGGCTAAAGTAAAAAGGTTTAAAAAATACAAAATATTCACATTGCAGGTCCAAAAATAATTTGGATCATTGGGTCGTCCATAATTAAGCATGCTTTTTGCTATGCTAGAACATCTTCATTTAGTGCCAACCTAGAGTTAGCCCGCCATAATGCTACCATATTTTGGCAAGGCAAAGGGGGCACGAGACTGAAAGAAATTTACCCTAAAGTTAGGACACTACTGAAGGTAGAAGATGTCCCTCACATGCTAGTTATACATTGTGGGGGCAACACCATCCCAATGGACAATGAGGCGAAATCAGTTGACTTGCGTTTCAGGCTAAAGGCTGTGTTGAAAAAATTAACAGCATTATTACCATCAACAATATTGATTTTATCTCAGATACTGCCACGTCTTCACTGGAAGGGGGGGGGGGTAAACCAAGCTCCCATGGAAAGCATAAGAATTCGTGTAAACAGCCATGTGGCTACTTATTTGCTTAGGTCAGGGGGGAAGTACATCAGGTATCCAGAGTTACATCGCGTCAAAACGGGGATGTTCTTTAAGGATAAGGTCCACCTTTCCGACATGGGCAATAACTTGTTTTTGTTTAGATTGCAACAGGCATTGCAAGCCTTTTTTAAAGATAATTCCGTTCAGGTCTCCCCGAAACTTGGCAAAACGGGCCATGGCTGCGCTATGACTGATTGATCATTCTTTTAGTCATAGTTTTTTATTTTCCTACATTTATATTGACCATTTATAGACTATTGAAGGTATATGATTTTTGTATTAACAATTAGTATCACCTAGTCATTTATGGCGTTATTGATTGACTTGATGAATTTTCACCCAGTACTCGATTGACATGGATATCAATTGGTGTTGAATGTGGCAGGGGGATTACAATTTAAAGCCACATGTGGACTAGAGTGAATATTCAATATTGCCTCATCGTGTCAAGCACACTCTGATAGTTATACGTAACGGTGTGGTATTGTACGGGTTGCCCTAGTGGTGGCGCAGCCTATGCCTGAGCATAGTCTCGTGGCGGATATTTTGACTCACCAGTAGCGCTCCACAGCTTGTTTTCCTATTTGACTTTGTGTTTAAATGATTGAATTTTGCCATACTAGGTGATCAAACAGGGCCCACCTGTTTATGCTTGTATTGTTCAGGGATGCCAGAAAGGCAATAATCGATGCCTGGCTCCCTTATTGTTATTGTAAATTGCAGCCGTGGCCAATATCGCCAAATAAAAGTTTTTCAAGGTACATTATGGTATTTCTTAAATTTTATTTTATGCATGAGGATATGTAAGTCTGGGCTCAGTGCATCTCTTTATAATGGATCTCACAACTCCTATAGTCAATACAAAATGGGAAGATGGGCAAACACGGACCCATGGACATGTCAGAGGTGGGATCAGGTGCCCAAGAGGAGTAATCATCCCCTGTCAATTAGAGTACAGTATTATCAATTATCAGTAATTCCACTCAATGTTTACAACAATTCCTTAACTGGCACTTAATTAGAATAAGAAATAATAAGAAACAATACATTCTCTCTTTATTCCTTATAATCACGGAATGAATTGAGGAGAACAACCAGTTGTCTGCCCCATATATTCAGGAGAAAATGACTCACCCGTCACTGTGAAAAATATATCCTATTGTATCACTATTGACTATAGCAGTGCATTTAGCAAATACATATCTTAAAACTTTCAAATAGTAAAATTTCAACTTTCAGGTTCTTAAGAATTATGTATAAGTACATTATTTCAACATATATATAGATATATAACAATGTTGAAATGACACATCCTTCTAACCAGAACAAAGGGAAACATTTTGTGAACTTGAGCCATATGGTAGATGTGTTGACTTTGGATAAGTGTCACTCCTCTCTAGCAACGTGTCGGATTTGTCATCCAATAAATGGAAGCAAAATGTTCTTTATTCAAGATCTTGACCATAATTGGCGCATACATAAATGCACACCAGTGCGGTTAAGAAGTAACACTGATTCTGGAATTTACACAATTTCTGATGAACATTTCAAAATGTCCAAGTGTGCGGAAATAGACTGCTTTCAATCCGGAGGTAAAAAGCTACCTCTTTCCGTTTAAATTTTCACCAAGACTATTATCCTCCATTACTTTCCAATCATCTTCAGGTTACTAAAAGAAAATATAGCATGAAGTGTTGAAAACGTTTGTCCGTATAGGGATGTTTTTTACGTAAGTACATTTTTCGCTTTATTTACATTCAGTATTCGCATGAGAAAATATAATGAAATTCATCTCCTGTTTATCAATTTGAACACAATATCGCCGAAAAGGAACAATTCAATCCGATGAGTGGTATACGACAGAAATGAAATTAATTATGCTCACATTGGAAAATGTCATGTACAGCTTAATCTTTATTCAAACCAAGGGTAAATAACTCGTAGGTAACCTACCTTTCATTGGTACCATCAGGTTATATCGGTTGTTGTCATTTGCTTTTTTATCATTCTTTCTTACCTTCTTCACATAAGAGTTCCACAGAGGGTGATAATTTTCTGATACAAATTCCGATTATTATCCCGGAAATAAATGCGATTCTATATCATTTGCATCCAAATCCTGTATAGTAGTAATATTTCATGCACAATTTTGTGTTTCAAAGCCGGAAACTATTCATTTGAAGTGTTTCTTGGGGTTTTCAACACAGTATTGATAGCATTTAATTTTGGAAAATTACATATTATTACTAATTACCGGTAAAACACTGCGACTTAAATCTAGAGAATGAAATTAAAAGTTATAGTTAACAATTCAAAGATGAAAGGTGAAGATCAATCTCATAACTCCTATCAAGAATAAAATAACACAAGGGGGATCAGGTGCCTAGAAGGAGTAAACATCCCCTCTCGACCGGTCACACCCACCGTGAGCTTTATGTCTTGATCAGGTAAAAGGAGTAATCCGTAGTCATCAAAATCAGTGTGCCAAGAATGACCTAACCATCGGTATGGAACACATCAGACAGGAGTTAATCCAATGATAGGTTGTAACATTATCCTTCAGAATAATACAGTCAATTTCATTGGTTGAGGGCTGGTCAGGTGAAGGGAGACAACACGTGGAGGATGACAACCGTGTTGTCTTCCTCTAGAAGATAACTTATGGTGGTACAGGCGAGAAAGTTTTATTAAAATAATTGAAAATATGCAGGATCGTTAATCATTAACTTCAGCGTCAACATTAACGGTCAAAAATAACAATTGAAGACAGAAATATTTCCATTCTAATTCAATTCTGCATTTCACTTGATGTTTACGTTTTTGTTTTGAAATACATTACGAAATGTTTAGGTTTGACGTTATGTTTTTGCGCCATTCTACTGTGACGTCAAAGTTCAAAGCTTTCTCTCGTTTAACTTTCACCAACCTCAATGCTTTATTTTTATTAACACACACACACACACACACACACACACACACACACACACACACACATATATATATATATATATATATATATATATATATATATATATATAATAAATGTAGGACATTGAAGATAACGAACAATGACCGATCTCATAAATCCTATAAGCAATACAAAATAGAGAGTAGGGCATACACGGACCACTGGAAATACCGGAAGTGGGATATGTATATTTGTGTATAGATAGTTAACAATATCGAGGTGTGGGTGTGTATTTGGACCCATGCAGCTCCTGCAATTAAACACACTTGAAGGAAGGAAGGCAATTTGATTCGATACTTAAAGACATGAAAATGGCGTGGGTTGATTTGTTTCGATTATATTTTTGTCTATAATTCATAATGGAGGCAGGATTAGGAGTCTCACCCCCTGCTGCATCCTATTTTACACTTAAACACGGAGAAGATGTTATATAAATTTGCAGACAATTATTGTTCTAAAATGAAAAGTTTAATTATATCACGGTTTAGGTAAAAAATTCAATGGGCATAATTTAACAAGATGGATTTCTTTTCAAAATGTCATTACCTCGGTAGCTGATATATTTGAAAGTGAATTTAGCTTTCAACAAAATTTAAAGAGAACACGGCAACCTTAATAGCTACATGAAAACCAGAAGTGACACATTCTCCTCTTGGGTAGGGGGATATAAATGTGTATATGTTCCCTTTTTAAGAAATCCTATGAATTCATCATTGGAAATAAGATAAGTGAGTAATACTACAGTGGGTAATACTTCTCGTTCAGCAAATGAATGTCAATCTCTTTACTTTAAGTGTGCTCCCTTTACAATCAAATATTTTTTTTTGCATTTGACTATATCAATGAGAAGCGAACATACCGAACAGTGATCAATCTCACAATTCCTATAAGCAATACAAAATAGATAGTTGGGCAAACACGGACCCCTGGACACACCAGGGGTTGGATCAGGTGGCAAGGAGGAGTAAGCATCCCCTGTCGACCGGTCACATCCACCGTACGCCCTACATCCTGATCAGGTAAACGGATTTATCCGTAGTCAAAATCAGTGTACCAAGAACGGCCTAATAATCGGTATGAAACACGTCAGACAGCACTTGACCCAATGATAGGTTGTCCCGACGAACTAAATCGTTATAACGACCATAGAACTTGCGAAATTCTTACATAAATCGAGACTGTTGAAACCCCTGTACTATCAATGTATATTGATTGTGTTTTGTTTTGAGAGGGGCTCTCGAGAATATTTCACTCCTATGGAGACGTATTATAACAACATAGAAGGATCAATATAGAAGAATAAAATTTTGAAATAATTACTGTAAAGTAATCTAAGGCGATATTCAATTAGCTTTCAATAAAGCTACTTCTTATTTTGTTTTCTTTATTGAAAGCAATTGATAGAACACAACAAGATTAAATGCTCTTTCAGCAGGCATTTGTTTCATATTGAAAAAGATGAGGATGATTTGAATAATTTAGAATTTCCTTTTATTTATAAGTACAAATGAAGATGATAAGCCACGTCATATTAAGTGAAATCAGTGGATATCCTGGTTTGACTATCATGTACGCTGTAGAAAGCCGCTGATGGAGGCAAATATTATCCACGGAGATCAATATGTTTTTCAGCTTGGTCTACTAGATGTAAAAAGAAAATTCTCAATCGAAAATATCAAAACAAAAAATAGTGTACGTCTAAGTGTTCAAGTTAGCATGTGTATAACATAAAATCATTCACATTTCATACCATGCAACAATATCGCAACAAATTTTATATCATTCACTATCTTGACGAATATCATTTAACTAAGTGTAAATTACACCCATATAAATAGTGTACCCAGTACCTGGGTGGATTAGTTATAGTTTATAAGAATTACCTTGTTATACATGTGTAGTAGTTGTTCTAGAGATGCAGAAAATTCATATTCTTGACATACCATGCACATTTGCAAATGACATGGTCTCATGAAAAGTAAACAAACCCATAGTTCCTACAAGGAATACAAAATCAAGAGTTGGACAAACACGGACTCCTGGGTATACCAGAAGTGGGATCAGGTGCCGAGGAGGAATAAGCATCATATGTCGACTGGTCACACCCGCAGTTAGCACCATATCTTAAACAAAGAAACGGAGTAATCCTTAGTCATAATCAGTGTGTAAAGAACGGCCTAACAATTCGTATCGGACACATCCGACAACATTTACCCAATGATAGGTTGCATTAGCAAATTAGATTGTCAAAACGACCATATAATTAGTGAAATGTTGGCTTTATACGAGCCTGTTCAAACCCTTGTACCATCATATATTTTTTTGGTCAGTAGCCTGTATCAATTTAAAAACTGATCATACTCTGCACAATCTCTTGCGTATCGAATCTGTTAAGAAACAAAACCCCAATATGCAGGTGATAATGGAATTCTGGTACATAAATATAGGAAGTTGATGATGGAGAAGCTAAAGTCATCTCGTTTGACATAAATTTGAGTTTTGCCGTTAACAGCTATGTTCAATACAATATGCAAGTACGAAGTAGATGTGGAAGACTGTGGTTGCCTTTGTTTTGAGTTCACTGGCATATATGAAATATTAATTATATGAATACCTATGCTGCAGCCATTGCATGAATTGAAAATGTCTTAAACACATCAAATATGTCGGCATGCAGCATGTACTCAGTGTCATTAACTTTCCCCCCATTAATTCAAATCATAATTAATACGATGTTAGATTAATAGCACAGAAAATATCCCACGTTTATTTTTCTAGTAAGCCACTTGATAAAGTTAACTATGGCTGTAAATTTAGACCATCGATATCAATCCATCCTTATTTGCATTTGTACAATATTTTACTTCCTAGATGATTGTATGCACTCTTCTAAATCGTGTTAAAATAAATTGAAAAACTAACTGTTATTACGTCTTGTGTTTTATCACGTAATATTATCCGTCGGGTACATGTGCAGAATGTATACAAGCAACATAAAGCTACGCATAAAATATCTATATTCCACCACTGAAGTGTTGTGATAACATATAAAACGCTTTAAGTGTTGTCTACATTGATTGTTGACAACTTTGGTTTCTTGTATTTAAACATAATTAATTTTAACTTCAAGTATTTACCCTGATTTGTCCGAGAGTAGGGTCCCACAGCTGACATCTTTACAATCTCCCTTGCGTTATACGCGGATCCGAACCAAACGACAAACTTCGTCGGGTTATTTTTAATCATAATGCTATAACACGTGTATTCAAATCACTGGAATGTGATTTTTCTAAGCGTAGAAGAAAGGCAATTTTTTAAAATATTTTGTACGATTCTAAAACTAAAGTTGCCATATGTATATCTAGACATTAATTCATCAAGATGGGACAAATGTCATGACGTAACAATTCATTATGATATCACTTTCATACCGACTTCATTCCCAGCCGTAACTGTATTGCGGATGTCCCTCTTGTAGTCCACCGTCGACAATCGCTTGTATATGGTCTGCGTTTCCATCGTTGTACCTTGACGCAAGAAGAAACGAAAACCAACTTTAAATTTCCTATAGATAGACTAGTATTATCTGAACAAAACATAGGTTGGTCTACGTAAAAACCATGACGTCTAACATAAGCATCTAGGTCCTCCCATTCCCTAATTTAATTAGTACATGTAATTTCATATCTGAGTAATGGTTTATTTTCGAAGGAGAGTCACGGAAAAAATACTGGTATACAGTATACTATACACACGATTCTCATATAATTATCCTATACATTATGATATGTGGCGAGTTTCTCTATAAATACAGGACTTTTCTTTAAGATAAGCCGAAACCCCTGTATTGTACATATATTTTTTCCTTTCCATGGAAGCCTATCAATGAATGGCTTTGTTTGATCATCGATGTTAGTAATTAGAGTTGAAAATATGATATAACTCTTTTGGTCGAAACGAAAGGGGTGTAACTACACATGTCTGATGTACCATACACATTACAGCCTAGTAAACAGACTAAAAATCCGGAAGCAAAACAGGCATGCACACTAAGGGTTTAGAAGTCAACAAAAAACTGCTATGCTAGATGATCGATCCAGGCCTATATGTTTGAATAAAGTTCAGCTTCTAATTAGAAGATATCCACAAATTAGAAAATTCACAATATTTCATTTCATCACCATGTCCCTTCGAGGTAAAAATCATATTTCCCAAACTTCGGACTAAACATATATTGGTTTTCAAACATATATAGTTAATTAGTATTTTGGCTTATCTATGAAAATATGTGTTTTTCATAAGTTTCGATTATGTTTTGCACTTAGAGTAGCCCTAATTATCCGACAGATTTAGAGCAACCATCAGACAATTGATATGTCGCAGTAGGGAGGTAGAGCTCTTTTCATTAGTCAACTATTATTTCATTATCATAATAAGAGTTTACTTTTCAATTAACAAAAAGTATTGATATGCATTTTTCTTACTGTCATTAATGTTTATGTTTTTCACGGTTAAACAATCCACAAAGCATTTCCTTGTAAGTTACAGTCCTCTGCGACTTTCTTTGCAACAAGGACATATATTACAAAACTGATTACCGTTTATTAATTATAAGCTGACATGGAGTATGAAGTAATACATTTGGTTTGCTTAGTTGTTTTAGAATATACATAATTTAGTTTTGACACTTTGATAGAAATCTGGCGTAATTTCGACTAGTTTCCGCAAGAAAACCCGGGTTGACATTTTATGCCATTTTTAAAGTCAACAAGGTTGTCACCCAGATATTCGAACCAAGTGAAACCATTGGTTTTCGTAGAATCGTTAAAATAAAATCCGAATTAAGATCTAAAGATAAACGATAGGCAATCGGGTGTCGTTTGGTGAACTCTAGCTGGTTTTATGTTATTCAATTATAAATCAAATAAAAAATCACGTTTCTGATCACCTTAAATTCCTACCAGTGACTGATTTGTAGACAATAGTTAGGAACTAGGTATCGTTTCATAGGCATATAACTATACAATAATTCTTATTTTCCCGGTCAATACGATGCATTATCTATCTTCTAACCCTCTGAGCTCGGTAAATAATGTCTATCAACACCCTAAATACGCATAGCTGTAAGAAACAAACGGGGAAGTTTGCCATATTTTTATCAAAACTACAGGTCTCTATATATGCCCCACATGCCCATATATCACCTAGCTGATTTTGTAGGTTTGAAGTTCTGTAGTGCAATTTATTAAATTTGTTTTTCATCGGTCCCTTGGAAAATACATAATTTTTGTTTTGGCATTTTAATAAGAAAAAATCACTAATGTCGAAAAGTGAAACCGGGTCAACATGTTATGTATTTAAAGTAAATCAGGCTGTCAAGTAGATGTTATAATCAAATGTGCCCATGGAATTCAATGGCCATTGTTGAACTATTATCTAGTTAAGCCGGCTGTGACACACTTCACCTTTACCATCAGGGTGAAATGTGAAATAAAGGAAGAATGATCAATCTAATAAATTCTACAAAGAATACAAAATGAAGAGTAGATCAAACACTGACCCCTGGACCTAATAGAGATGGGATCAGGTGCCTAGAAGGAGATAAAAATAACAGAATATTAATTGAAATAGTATATGTACGGGGTGAAAAAGATGAATAAACTACATTCATTTTTATACGTACGGCAAATCCGGTGGAAAACCCACTTACCTGTAATAACAGTGCATCCTGTCACAGCGTTACATAACAATCTCTGACAGGCACAGACACCCTGACAAGCAACTCCGTATGTTGGATAAGGACATTTTGCATCGCACGTATCCCTTGTGTACCCTTGAGGGCAGGCTAAATTAAAAAAAATGTTCAAGTGAATGTTCTGGTTTTGCTTTTTTGCCAGTGCTTAAAAACAAAGTATGAAGAACGTACGAGTGCATTCTCTTGTTGTATTGTTCCATCTGTAATGCTCACAGCACTGGCCGTTCGGTCTAAATGACGAGAAAATGTTACTTTTGTTATTTTTAAATCAAAACGTACTTACATCAACAACAATGCAGTGACTCTTAATTTTCTTTATTATGGTAAATGTAAAAATGTTTGCATCCATCACAACACAATATCACAAAGTCAGCAGAAAAATAGATTTAACGTTACCCTTATAATATCAGATATCTATACCATTGGTTTGAAGAAAAAACAAAACATCTGACACTGCCCCACTTGATAATTTCAATTTCTCAACATAGGATGCAATTCCTCACCAAATACAATGTCTTAGAAATAATTTTTTATAGTCAGTCATTTAATGAATATACAAATGTAAGTGTCATAATTACCCCGTTTGATTACAGGTATCGTTGCCTTGTATACACAAAGAAAAAACGATAAAATATAAGACAACACATTTACGAGAAATCATTCTGTAAATAATGAATTTTGTAATTTTGTTCTCCAATTTGGTATTTCCGGAGCTTCGCAAATTAATGTTTGATTTCCTATTTTAAACGGAAATTGTCACAGCGTAGTACCATTATAATTGATTAGTGAGATACCATCATTGTTATAAGTTCTTGATACTAACGATGTATTTTTGCCATGGCGGTTTTACCCATAATGTTTATATAAGTACATGTATTTGTCAAAGTTATGCTTAATATTTTATTAAAAATACATTTATTATTTCTATTTCTTTACAATGTTGTAAATACTTAATCAAAATCATTGGGATATGTGCCCGAAATATGAAAGAATTTTCCTCGGGAAAAAGGGGGAGACAAATTTATAGATTTCCATTATCAATAAGAGAATGATATTCTGTATTGAGTCCGTCAAGGAAATAGCGACAACCAGCAAAACTGATACGGAAAATACTAGTACATGTGGAAAAGGAGCTAAAAATCCGAAATATTATTGCATTAACAACGATTATATAGTACCGCTAGCTCTAATGACTAAATCGCGCAACAAAAAAAATAATAAAGCTATACCCTAGTCAAGGTGAAAAGGGCCACCAAGTCCAGAAGTCCCTCATAAAAATGGAGGAAATTTTACAAAATTTTTGATCGAACATGGATTATTTTCTTAGTCTCGGGGTCCACTAGCTTCAAAATACAGTGTACCATTTTTTTGAGAAATGCAAAGACAAGAAAGACAATGTTTTACATCATGGCTATGTTTTGACGTCAAAATACTTGATAACATTTAGAAATTCATTTCAAAATTAAGGATTATTCCCCTCATGCATAGCTCTGATCCTTAGACGAATTTGACTCCAGTCTTTGGCACTTTGTTTTTTTTTTAGTTCTTAGAATTCGAAGTGTATCGTTATTTCGGATTTCCAATATTTCGGCTTGAGCATCACTGAAGAGACATTATTTGATAAAACTTCCAATAACACGCAGCATCGTTTTAAAGGGGGTGGGGAGAATTTGATTTGTCTAGATTTCTTCACTAGCACAATTCAATTTCTTTAATTTGTACCCCCCCCCCCCTATACACGGTCTTCAATTTTTAAATACTAAATCGCATGTTGGTGGGTGGGTGATTTGGAGAACTCATATACTGCTAATAAATTGTTCTTCATATTGATTCATAACCACTACTAGTGAAAATCAGAAACCGTGTGTCTGGGGGGAGGGGGTGTTATTATTTGTTATTATTTGAAAATAACAAATAATATTCTTTGAACATTAAACCCACCGACCACAGATTTTACACGCCTAGGTAGCAAAAAAAAAAAAAAAAAAAAAAAAAAAAAAACCACAAGGCAATCAAAATTTGAATTGAAAAGAAAGTTTAAAATACGATTTTTTGTCTTAACCCTATCCCAAACCATTCGATGGTCACCTCGTTTTGACTTGAAGTACATTTTCCACACAGTGCCTAACAAATATGTACTATATTGATACATGTAATTAGGAATTTTCACACCTGAATTTATATAGATTGGAGATATATTCACTTCTGAAATTATAGAGTAATATAATTTTCTGAAAGGTTTTACTTTTAAAATCATAATAACAAATAGGCTAATATCTCAGCAATTTTAGTATCAAGATTATTTAAAAGTTTCCGGTTTTAGGTCAGATTATATGAATGTCTTGGAGGTGGGATCTTGTTTTTTAAACTATATGTGCGATCCATTTGCTTTTGTGTGTGTATACATATATATCTTTAATTTGAATTGATGTGTGCATTTGCCACACTTAACGGAAGTCGCCCTCTTGTTCATTGTATTGTTAGATCCGCCTCTTCTTGTAAACGTATTACGACACACGAAATGACGTCACTCCTTCAACCTGTATATGTAGGTCTACATGTTTTCATGTCTTTTGTTTGGACTATTATACATTATATTTACCCGCTGTTCTGTGGACAGTGTGTGTGACCTATTTATTAGGCCTAGTCATCCATAATTTTGCCGATTGACTTCTTACAGAAAAAATAACTTGTCATCTTTATATCATTCGAATTTCCTCGTCAGTCACATTTTGGAGTGAAAATCGTTCGTGGTAGACCCCATCCTTTCATCGTCTGTCCAACTGTCCAACCGCTATGTTAGCCGCCATAATTAATGACCACTTAATGTACCCCCCAAACCTACATTAAAGTTGATGAATTTAATGAGGCTTTAATGCGCGGAATCGTACATTAAAACAATGATACAACGGAACTTAATGTCACATTAAATATTTTGAATTTAATGAGGCTTTAATGTCGCATTAAATATTGATAAAACCGGGTCCTGGTGCGTCAAAATTGGACCATACAAGTTTTACATCTACATTTTTTTAATGGTAGATTCAGGGGTTTATTGAACAGAAAAGTACAAGCCTCTTTTAGTTTTCGTGTCTAAAAATATCAACAGCTCAAATCAAATTTCTCAGGCATATCCGGCAATGCAAACCCCAGTAACATCCCCTTATCTTTATGGTGACTAACCGTTCCACTTGCTAATTCGGTAACTAATACTACACTTGTTGATAAATTTCAACGTATTCTTACAACCACAAAGGATGGCGGTTCAAAGATGTAGCAGTTAATTCAATAATTACATGCGGATGTTAAATTGTTTGATTTGATTTGTTAAAACAAGGATTCTGTACAATATTATATTTTTCTATTTTCTTCATCATATAGAGGGATATTTTTCTATTGTTTCACATTGGAAAATATATATTTGAAATACCATTATACTGAAATGCGTTTCATGGCCACAGGCATTGCTGTTTTCAAGGTTTTACAAACTTCAAAGGGTTGCGACAATAGTTGAAGGACATTTTAGAGCATTTTTATCACACAATTAGTGACTTTGAAAGATTGTGAGTAGAAATAACGAAAGTAGAAGCAGCCTAGAGCATACACTTTACAATTCAGAACAAGTTGTTATCGGTTAAGTAAGTCTGTGAAGGCAGCGCAATGCAACATAAATAAACTGAATATATAGTACCTGTATATACATCTTTCAACCACGTTGACGAATGTATGAAAAATTGAGGTAACAAACAGTGAACTCCTGCACGTGTATTAGGAATACACAATCAAGAGTTGGACAAACATGAACCCCTTGAGGTGGGATGAGGTGCCCGGGAGGAATGAATATCACTCGTATTCTTTATGGAGTTTATGAGTATACCTGACCAAGATATAGGATTCATGGCGGGTGTGACCGGTCGACAGGGAGTGCTTACTCACCCTAAGCACCTGATCCTACCTCTGGTTTGTCCAAAGGTACACTTTATTTATTCCACAAAATAAAGTTTCCGTTCGGTCTGTCTTGATATAACAATACTTGTGATACGTTCTTTGGTTTAGTGAGAATGAGACATATAAACAAACAAAAATATATAAAAGTCTATTTCTCATACTTTTTGGAGAAATATTTGTGAACTTCACAATTTACTATTAACTTCTGAGATATAATATAACCTTCAAATTAAAATAATCAAAGCAGCGGGACTTGAAGAAAGGTTATGCATCTTGAATCCCTTAAATTGCTTTTTTCTACTGTGTGCATGGTTCATTTTGGTTTCCCGTCAGTCTGTGTTAAGCACACTTTCTGACACGAGACATTCAATCGTCTGGCATGGTCTTCCACACAATTCATAACAACAGCCGACGTTATATCGTCAATTGGTATACAGGGGTTCTATGAATCTTAAATTAAGTGATTTTAGATTCTTATTTTCAACTACCAATATTACCAATAATGGTTTGTCTAGCTGGACTGAAATTGAAAGAAGATGAAAAAAATTCACTTAGGTGGGTTATTCATAAGAGGGTCAATATCCAGGCACTGTCAATTTTGTTTTTGATAAAATAGATTGGATGCCATGGCAAAAGCACGTTTGTAGAATATACAGGGTGTAACTTAAACTTGAAATATGTTGGAAGCCTATCATAGTCAAAATTAGAATTAGAACAAAATAGCTAAATACTCCTGCACGCTTGCTGCAGACACACCCATGTATGTACCAACAATATTGCAGCAATGCTTTTTAATCATGCATTTGTATTTTCTCAAAGGGACAACTAAAAATAACAAACTATTAACAAACTATAGGTAACAAACTACTAATAAATCACTAGAACATATAGTAAACTCCTAACAATGAGCTAATATTATATAAGGTAAATTGCTTACCGAATGGCTTGAACATAAAATCAGGAGTTTCTTCAAAACAGTTACATTAACTCCATGTCAACTGTTCACAAATGTTTACAGTGTAGCATAACAACAATATGGGGATTGGTGAATTCAATTTGGGCGCCATTCTCTCACCAGAGGGCAAGCTTTACTTTCACCTCTGTTATCGTCTGATAAATAGTTCGGCTAACCACATGATCTCGCACGGACAAAATGGCGTCTTTGACTCCAACAGAAAGACACCTTTCTATTCTTTGTGTGATGTCAGGTTTTCATCATTATAATCTCGCTAGTTTTTCTAATGTAGAGTCCATAGTTACGAAGTTAAAGTGAAATTAATACATTTGACAAGACAAAATAGTGCCATAAATATGCAGGTTGCACTAACGTAATAAAGCGTTTCGATACCTACCAATGTGTTTTTACTCATAAATTTATGCTTTATTTATGAAAATGATGCAGATTTATTTTATTTTCAAAGACACTCTGTTTTACAAAATTCTTGTAAATCAGACGATAACAGAGGTGTTGTGGAGCGTAGCGTAACGCCCTCTGGTGAGAAATTGCTTGGGCGCAGGATGTTTACAAGTGAATCACACACTCGATGCTTTTAATCATGATATTGATCTCGATGAAGATCCTTAAATTGTTTATGTTGGCAATGGAACTGCTCTACTACAGAAACACTGCTGTGGTGGAATAAAGGTAAAGCTGTGGTTATTACAAAAAAAAAATAGTTGCTATTTAAACAGATCCATTAATTGTTTTAATGGAGTCTTAGGTATCGGCCACGCTGTGTTATGTTCACATTTTCATGTTGAGGTTGAGTTGACTGATTCCAGAAACTGTTAATAATTCACAGCTAGTGTAGATTTTTAACTATAATAGTATAGCTCTAATATACAACTTTGATATGATTTTTTACGTGGCTAGGAGAGAAAAGCAAGATACATGTGTAACTGCAGATAATAGTAGAAATTATCAATAGAGGATAGGAAGTCAAGGTCATGTTTCTGTCTCAGTGATTCCTTTTGACACTTTACTACAATGTCTGATCAATGTACACTGTTAATTTCATTTTTACTTTCTCTAGTTTTACAAGTTTAGGATAAACAGGTGAATACAGGACAATAATGTTACTTATTGTTTTACAAACAAAACTGAATTGAATAAAACAAAATTTTAATCGTTTTACAACTGCATTAATGGTTCAAGAAGCTGCAAGCAATTTTGTATTGTTAAAGATTTCTGCAAGTTTCCTGCAAACAATTTGTATTGTAAAAGTTCCCTGTTTGTTTCCTGCAAACATTTTGAAATGTTTAAAGATTCTTGCAAACCACCTGCAAACATTTCTTATTGTTTGAAATTGAGGCATGGTTTCCTGCCAACAAAACATTTCCTGCAAATTTGCAGCAAGCTTGTGGCAAAAAGTTGTCATGTTCACAGAAAGATTGCAGCTAGCTGCAAACACTTACGAACATGAATTATTTTTTTCCTGCAAACAAATTTGTTTGCAGGAAGCCTATTGCAACCAGAACAGTTATGTAATAGTACCTCGAGAACACCGCGGCCAGTTAATGTATTGTAAATGGATAAAACGTCTTGTATATCAGTGTCGTGTTGAAGATCACAACTAGATAGTTTTCTCTTTTTCTGTAGGGACTTTTTGATAAGTTATACCTCGTAGGAATACAAAAAACATGTGCCGTAACAAAATAGCACAATTCCTGCCTTTGGCAGTTCTGAGAGTTTGGATACCTCATCACAAAATACCATGCAGATATCTTTAAAGAGGAAGCCTAGCATCGTTTTAATGTCAAAGTCAACGTGCATGTTCATAGAACCAGAAGTGGTGTTTGATACAGTAATCCTTTGTCTGTCTAGACATTCATCCTCTTCCCCAGAACTACTGGGTCAATTTCAATCAAACTTCTAACATATTACCCTTGGGTTAAGGATATTCAACTTTGTTGAAATGAAGGTACACGCGCCATGAGAGATTATTCAAAAAGAGGAAAATAGGGTGGATTAGTTTGAACATATTCATACAAAGAACCGCTGTGCTAGAAAAGTTGAAATTTATATAATAGTGCAGATTTAAATACGTTAAAATAATAGTTCCTGGGAATATGGTGGGGCCACAATGGGAGATAAAATTTCACATATATGGACAATGTTTAAAAATCTTCTCAAGAATCACCGGCAAAGAAAAGGCGAAATTTACATGCAGGGTTCATGACATGGAGTAAATGCAAGTTTGTTCAAATCATGATACCTGGGGGTCCAGTTGAGTCGCAATAGTGGATCAAAATTTCGCATGCGGGTATATGGGACAATATCTTAGAATGGCGAATCTTTCGGATATAACCTTAAAATGGAGGTCCCGTGTCGAGGCAGGAGTAGGCACGATAAAGAGCCCCAATTGCTGCGGTCCTGAGCACTACGCATACGTCTTATTTTGTGGTACTTCTCCTATTACTGATAAGGTCTCATTATGAGTGAAAAATTTTCGAGGGGACGGAAAACAAACAATTGATCAAATAGAGTTTTATTTATAAGTGTCTACATCGTTATATTTCACATCAAATCTTACTTTCGTTAAAATACACGCGCAATTTGTATATTCTAGAACACATCCAAGAAAGGAAAAACAAAGAAAAAGATTCAACTTCTTTCAAATGATGGGGATTATGGAAAAATACGTATTATTACATACATTTGTATCTGTATGACGACGGATAAAATGTTTAAAAATACTCAACAGACAGGACCGAAACAATCGCAGTATTGTATTTATACGCACAAAAACAGTACTAGACAATCGACAAGAACCTGCATCATTGGATATTCTAATGAACATGGATATTAAGGCAAACCAACAACTCAAAATATGGCATATACGATGGCGTCATTTTCCAATCTTCAATGTCCCATATTTATGTACGAATCACTGGATATATTCATGCATGCTTTGTGAACGTAACGTTTATAGATAAGATAAGGGTACGTTAACAACGGGTTACACGTAAATCGCTACAGCGATAAAACATTTTTGAAATGTAATCCTTTATCATGTTAACTTATTATATAGCTTAAATTTATTTAAATCAAGGATCATTCAAATAAGTTACCAGTAGGTGTGGAATAAACTGGAGAACGTGTCCTTTATAAAATATGATGGACAAGTATTTTCAACTTATTGAACAGTGCTTTCGAAAACATAATGGACGATGACAAGTAAATTGAAAACAAAAGAAACAAACAGACGGCATTTTGATTTTAATTTTTCAAATGAAACAGACAATTCACGTAAACTAGGATAACAACAAATCTCCTATTTCATATTTTTAACTATTAAATTCAAAACTCACATTCAATTTCCTTCGTCATAATATTTACATCGGAAGGGACATTTAAAACATATATTCCCATGTTCTGTGTGAGGACACAACCGGAAAACATTCTATGGTATTTTCCTACTCTTTCGGCGTTTCCTTATGGCAACAGAAAAGTGAATAATTATGGAACGCTGTTCTGTTTGAATTTTAACGTAAGTTCTTTGAAAGGTCATAAATACCCATAGTATAAAAGGTGAAGATTACGAACAGTGACCAATCCAAAAACTCCAACAAACAATACAAGACAGAGAGTTGGGTAACACGAACCCCTGGACACACCAGAGGCAGGATCATATGTCCAAGCATGCACTCCCTGTCGACTGGTCACACCCGTCGTGAGCCCTATATCCTGATCAGGTAAACGGACTAATCTGTATTCAAAATCAGTGTGTTAAGAACGGCCTAACAATCAGTAATAAAACAGGAAATGATAACAAACAGTGATCAATCTCATAACTCCTACAAGCAATACAAAATAGATAGTTGGGCAAACACGGACCCCTGGACACACCATAGGTAGGATCAGGTGCCTAGGATGATTAAGCATCCCCTGTCGACCGGTCACGGCCGCCGTTAGCCCTATATCCTGATCAGGTAAACATATCTATCTGTAGTCAAAATCAGTGTGCGAAGAACGGTCTAAAAATCGGTATGAATCTTAGGAATCCCTATATAGTGAATGAGCCAAATATATTTGCAATGCTACCTCGATGGATCAAAATAATCGATTGTGTTGATACACTGGGTCATTGTGACGTCACTTGGGATGAAGGACATTCTCTATACAGAACTGTGAATTTTCGTGGGTAACCTTGACTCTGATGCGTATACATTGATATGCTATACTATATATAGTTTATGAGACTGATAACTGTTTATTGTATTTCTTCGTTCATGAAGCTAGCGATTGGACTTATTAGATGCGTCTATGTCTTTCTATAGGGTAATGTAGTTTATTGTCAACATGCAATTGATAACAGCATTTACCTAAAACATTACGCTATGACTGGTACAGTGGTCTGTATTTGCCAATCCGGGATTTTGGAAAAGCCATGATAACGAAGTGTTCAATGTCATAATAAATACTATCAGGGATATAAATATAGAAGGACAAGTATGAATCACTGAAAACATCAGAAATGGGATCAGATAAAAAGAAGTAGTTTTTTCTGATCAGGATATAAAGATTGCGTATGGTAGGTCTGGTCTATCAATAGGGACTATTGATAGACCAGACCTACCATACGCAATCTTTATATCCTGATCAGAAAAAACAAAGCAATCCATTGTCAAAGAACAGCCTAACAATTGGTGTGAAACATATTAGACAGTTTTTGTCTTAATGGCAGGTTGTTTGTCTGAAAAAGAAAACGACCATAGAATTTGCGTAATATTGATTTAAAAAGAAACCGTCTCTATTGAAACCCCTGTCTCGTCAATTTGTTTGTCAGCTGCCAGCGTTTTAGAATTGCCAAATTTATATTATTATAAAATTGTAACAAACATTAAATGATTCTACGCCACACTTAGGTCGGTATTGTGTAATGTTTTGTAGGTCATGAATTTAACATGTCCGTCGTGATCAAACACTTTTAATGCAAATAATATAGTGTACACAGCTATTCATTTAGGTTCACACATCTCCTTGATTCTTTATCAGAGTATATCGGGATTGAAATTGTACCCAGATACCATTGAATTTATCAGGTCAGAACATCACTCGAGTCGTAAGACACTATACTACATGTATGTGATAAATGGTCTTTTATAATCAAATCGAAAATAACAACTTTGCCAAATTTTCCTATTGCCCAGGTTTCATTTATTTTCTTTCAAGAAATTAACTCTTCACACGGTTTCATTGTAGTATGCTGATACGAGGTACAACTGCTCATATAGGGCTCACGGCGGGTGTGACCGATCGACAGGGGATGCTTACTCTTCCTAGGCACCTGATCCCACCTCTGGTGTGTCTGTGTTTGCCCAACCATCTATTTTGTATTGCTTATAGAAGTTATGAGATTGATCACTGTTCGTTATCTTCACCTTTCATATACATCGTGGTTGGGACGTTCGAAGCTTAAATGGTGTGACCTGTCATGGTTGCACAATTGGGAAAACAAACATTTTACGAATTTCGCTTGACTCTTTGCTCTCTTTTCTTAAAAGTAACGTCACACGTTGGATTTCGAGGAATTGATTATTCTGCTGGAAATCAAAGTCTGATGCGAAATTATTTAGTGTCCTCAGTTAAACTGAAAGCACCCATAACACAATCTGCGTAAATGTTCAAAAGGTAACTTGAATACATTAGTGAAAAATTATCGAGCAAAGAATATACAACTAAGCAAACAAATGCAATATCCGAATAAAAAAATCAAGATTTGAATACCATCACATAAACAGAGTGGAAGGTTTGGGATATTCCAGAGAAAGATGTATTTTAATTACTAGTTCTGTATAACTGCTCACCAATATTCCTCTACAAGGAAACGTAATTAATTGAATGTTTCGTATTCGGTCGTTCTGGTCTCATTTCTACCACGTTTAACCATGCGAAATTGTGAAACAATGACTTAGGTAGAGGACAGGGAAGAGCGATTGTGGTTTGAGTCATCGTTCGTTGTTGCATGCAGTTCAAGGTATACATTCGTATCGTCAGTCATTATCGTTTGTTGAGTGGGATAAGTGATGTAAACTGAGGATGGCTTTTGTTCTTCATCCAGGCATCGCCTCCTACAAAATTTATGAATGGATATCTTAAACGGTATCATGTGCATATGGAAACTTAATAAAATGTAACTTCAACGTATGTAGGCAATACCTTCGAAATATGAAAACAGCACAGGAGGACATGTTGAGTGTAGCCAATACAACAATTACCCCTATGTAGGCATATTGGATATCATTGTCTGAGGAAACCGAGTCTGCCTTCTGTAACATGACTATAAATATATATTATTACTACAGTAACTTGATCCAAAGAGTCGGATAACGTCGAGTTGACAGGCGCGGATCATAAGATCACACGAAACACGAAGCGTCGAGTTTGATCTGATGATCCGCGCCTGTCAACGAGACGTGATCCAACTCTTCGGATCAAGTTGCTGTAATAATGGTAAATTTATTATATACCCCCTATGCATTTTAAATCCACATTTATCTGATACTAAATATAATCCAAATTATCAAAAATACAGACATACAGTGAAATTATGTTTTGTGTACGCAGTTTTGTTTTGTGACGCGGTCAATATTTCCACAAATAACGTTGTGTTGATGCATTGTGACGGCATCAGTTTCAGAGGATACTGATACGGAATCAGAAAACCACAGTGTGACGATCCGGAAAACCGGATCACACGCTGTGAAATCCACAGTATCAAAGAACGATACATTGATGGGTATATAATAAATATATATTATTACTACAGTAACTTCATCCGAAGAGTCGGATCACGTGGAGTTGACAGGCGCAGATCATCAGATCACACGAGACGCGAAGCGCGACTGCGCCTGTCAACTCGACGTGATCCAACTCTTTGTATCAAATTACTGTAGTAATCATAAATTCATTATATACCCCCTTGTGCATTTTAAATCCACATTTATAAGATAATAAATGTAATCCAAATTATCAAAAACACAGACATACCATGAAATTATGTTTTGTATACGCAGGTTCGTTTGTGATGCGGTCAATATTTTGCACAAATAACGTTGCGTTGTGGCATTGTGACGTTATTGTGACGTTATCAGTTTCAGAGGATACTGATACGGAATCAGAAAACCACAGGGTGGTGATCCGGAAAACCGGACCACACGCTGTGAAATCCACATTATCAAAGAACGATACAAAGATGGGTATATAATAAAAATAAATGATATAAGAGGAGTGTAATGAATTTAAAATAATCTTGGAGTTTTTTATGTTTCGGTTGTTTCATGTTTTATGTATCCATTTCATGGACGTATGAAAGGAAGAAAGAATACTTCTGTATTGTTAACAGCTCTAATAGGCATAAAGAGCGAGTTACTGATATTTATCTAATTGTTTGTTCATTATTACGGATAGTGAGAGAATGAGGGTGAAGCTACAAATACCTCTGAAATCACAATTTGAACCCTTAAATGGGTATTGACATCCTCTAGGACAGCTGCCATTTGTTTTGTCACATGTGTCATTAAATGCACAGTGTGGACTACACCATTGTTTACAGTTTGCTCCAAATAATCCTAAGGGGCACTCTGAAACAAATATACAGCATCAAGTCAATAACTCGTATCAGACAAGTTATTCTCAATCAAATCTCAAAATGAGGGACTGCTGTCTGACAATAAACTATCTCAAAACAATTAATGTGTATCTCAAAGTAGTCTGTTCAATATTCATGCAGAAAAGTCTTTATTCATCCATGGATAAAAATTAATCTTTGACACCACCTAATGCATATGTATAACAAATCTAACAGTGGTTCCTAGTTCGTCTCATCCCTACATGTATGATAGATACGGTTTGTCAAAATTTGACTTTGCATAAAAAGTATATAAATATGCATTTTCAATGAAATAGACAAAGCGTTTTCTGTTAAAAAAGCAGTAGAATTTATATCCTGTGGTGTGTAATTTTATGCGCTGCCGGTTTATTACATTATGCTTTCTTTCATGAAAAGGTGAAACTACCGATCAATCTCATAACTTATATGATTCATTATAAATCACATGAATCTGGATTTTGATAAATCGTTAAAGTTTGAAGATCATTAAAATTATTTCTAATATTCTACCTCTAGTGCAGTTGCGCCCCATCCACCCAGCCAAACATCCCCGTGTACAATTACCATGTCTGTTGTCACATAGCTGGTCAATACAGTTGTCACTACAATTCTCTGAACAGTTGGATCCAAACCAGCCAGCTTTACACGCTTAAAAAGATAAAAAGAACGGTTGGTTTATTACCCACACGGAAATCAACATTCTTTCAATTTTGTTTCTGCACACTAAGATGATCCACTCCAAAAGATCATTTAATGGCTCGTTGAAACACCTCGTGAAAAGTAGGATTTTACAATCGGAATAGTGACACAAAGTAACACTTACTGTGTATGATATTTTTGTGATTTTTCCTGGATTAATAGAACAAAGTTTTATTGTTTGCAAATATTATATTTGAAATTCCATATTTTGCTGTAATTTGATGGTAAAACCATGCCATATTCATGACCAAAAATTGTTTTGTTAAACATCACTCCGATTATATGCACAAATGCGAGTACTCTGATTCTGAAATATAAAAAAAATGTGCTAGAATTCCTCATTGATAATATCTTCGTAGTATTTGGTGAACAGGCCTTGGTGGACAATTTGTTGGAATTCCGATGCGCCCAAATTGTGTTCCTCTGTTACCTTACCTGTTTTTATAATCTGATGAAGCAGACTTTATTCAAAACCCTAAGCACGAGAACAATATATTGCTGTGGCCTTCAACTCAACATCTAGATATATCGGCGACGTTTTATCTATAAACAACAATCATTTACATTCATATGTCAATTCGATATATACCTGTGAACTCGAGATAAAAAACACAACTAAGTCTTTCATATCTGTTTCTGTACTCAGATATTTGATTGAAAATGGATATTAACGGCAAACTAGCAACTCAGCTTCATGGAATCAGCTTCTCCATCGTCAACCTTCCATATCTCTGTAACACCATTTTATTATCACCTGTATATGGTGTTTATATATCTCAATTGATTCGATACACAAGAGCTTGTTCTGTGTATGATCAGTTTTTAAAGCGAGGCAGGCTGCTGACAAAATAATGTTACCGGAGTTTCAAGAATCTCGTTTTAAGTCAACATTTCGTAAATTCTATGGTCGTTATAATAATTTAGTTTACCTATATAAACTGCAATTGGGTCAAATGTTTTCATACTGATTGTTATGCCGTTCATGGGACACTGATTTTGGCTATAGATTATTCCGTTTACCTCATCAAGACATAGGGCTCACGGCGGGTTTGACTGGTGGACAGGGGATGTTTTCTCCTCCTAGGCACCTGATCACACCTCTCGTATTTCCAGGGATCCAATGTTTAAACGAATAGGATCTACGATTTTAATATTCAAAAAAATACTTAAAAAACGACGTTACTGCTTTCAAAATGTAAAATATATGTTTCAAACCTTTTCATTTACATTTTAATGTGAAATATGTTTGGACAATAAATAAATCAAAATGAATGTTTTGTGTGGTACAAAGACCTTTTCGAAAATAACATATCAAATAAAGTGAAGTCAACTCTCGGAAGAAAGCGTGTTTTTGGGCAATGATTGCAAAGTCATTTAGAAATGGCTATGTCAGTAATCTTCTGAAACACGTGCGATGCGTAATTAATGAGGCAAATAACAGGAAATTAAATTAATTAATAGATATGTGGATGAAAGAAAGGTGAATATAACGAACAGTGATCAATCTCTTAACTCCTACAAGCAATGGATGTAAATATTACAAAACGCTTTTTGTGATTTCTATTTATAATCATTTGTAGTGTTGCTTTTTTGTCACATGCGAATCTTTACCAAAATCGTAGATCCTACCCATTTAGATGATCCATTGAATAAAATTTTAGTGTTACGAGCCACCTTAGAACATACATTTAAGATAATTTGAATTTAGATTGATCACATCATTTTCATTATATCAATCTTTACACTTCTAGACATATTTTTCTTGAAACAGTGACGAATATCATGTAGACACTTGGAACATCTAGGTGTATAAGAACACAGCAGATGCAACTACAAATAGAACACTCTTAAGATATGATTCACACTGATGCAAAATGAAATTTCCATACATTGTTTTCAAAACCTATAGATGAAGAAATATGAATTACAATTCTGACGACATGGTACTTTTGCGTATGTAGTTTTGTGTTACGCTGCTATTTTAACCAATTGGGATCGGGCAGGGGGTGAATTGTTATCTATAAATAGCGCTGATGTGACCCTGACGTTATCTTTTGACAATACAATATAACCCTAGCCATAGGGAATGCTGAATAAATAAGATTGTTTTGCAGGAGAAAGTTTCATTCCGAAGTAGACGCTGGTGAGGAGTAAGTCGAAGATACAGTGATTAAACGGTGTCTAGTATGCTATTTTGGAGCTTTTAAAGGTGTGAACCTTCACTTGGGGTCTTTTTAATTCTTATGATCAGTCCTTCGACAATTTTTTTTTGTCAAAGATAATGACACATCTCATATATTCTTGGATCTGCCACATGCAGATCTATTTTTACTTTTTATAATAACATAGGAAATCTTGCACATATCAGTATATAATGACTGATATATACTTTTCAAAGAATATGTAATCTTATATATATATATATATATATATATATATATATATATATATGGACAACCCAGCCCTTCGTCAGGATGGGAAAGGATTACATTATGGAGAAAACATAAATATGATTAATTATAAGCACTAAAGCTGCACTAACACTTTTCCAGCGGATTACATGTTGCAGGCTCTGTTATTAACTAAAAAAAGAATAAGAATCAGAGCGTGAATTCATCATGTCTGGTCACTGTGGTATCAGTCGGAATGTAGTGTAGATAGTGTAGATAGATGCAGTTATTGGTTTTGCAGGAAAAAATTCCCAATATTTTATAACTGCCACCAGTGACAGGACTGCTAAAACCCTCAGTGTCTGAGCTATATTTGCATAATTGACATCTGAGGTCTGAGCATGTTTTGAAACCTCCATTGGGTAAAGGGTTTGGTCCTTACTATCATGTCCTTCAGGTTTTTGGGGCGTCTGAAGGATGTCATCCGTGGTTCCTTAAAACACCAGCCATTCGTTTGTTGGTATGCAGAATGGGCAGTTTTTTCCCCCAGTTCTTGAGGGCGGGATGATACGTAGTGACCAATGGCACCCTGCCCTGTCATTCTGATGTTTTTCTTTATACTGGAGGACGGATTTTCGGTCCTGTATTGACATATATATATATATATATATATATATATATATATATATATATCCAATAATAAAAGTCAAGAAACACAAAACTCGAATAACATTTCACTGTTAGCGCTTTCGGCTTTAATGCCTCTTCATACAGTTATAAAATGAAATAATATTTCATTTTATAACTGTCTGAAGAGGCATTAAAGCCGAAAGCGCTAACAGTGAAATGTTATTCGAGTTTTGTGTCTCTTGACTTTTATTATTGGATGTATTTACTGTATCAAATACCGAATTCTTTATTTACAATATATATATATATATATATATATATATATATATATATATATATATATATATATATATATATATTTATTTATTTATTTATTTATTGACTCGTATATTTTCCAATGATTTGTATAAGATATATGCCAATAATTATAGGGTTCATCTATATCTTCAAATATCGAAACACAACTAAAAAACATCGGTAACTTGGTCGAAATATTCAAAGAAAGTGTTTAGAGTTGTTGATTGGCAACTATTGACAATAGTTTGACCTGATCTGTCCATCTAACTGGCATGATTCCTTCCTTGCGACGTCCTAGAAACTCATATGTACATTCCATATTCATGCAACAATGTCCATATGAACAAGCTGTTGACAAGAAAGACTGCATATTCTTTGGCTGATCTATTTCAACAGAGGGAATGGGATTGAAAGAAAACAATAATATACATAAAAATATAGTCATACTTTTGTTGCAAAAATCCCCTGCCCAGCCAGCAATACAACCACTACAGGACCCATCAACAATATGACATCTTTGTTCCTGACAGGTAGATGGACAGGTCAGGTCACATTTTTGTCCATAGCGGCCAGGCGTTTGACAACCTTGTAAAACATAATGCTAAAGATTGAGCTCGCAAACTGTTATGAAAAAGTGAAGATAACAAACTGCAATCTACAAAAATGCAAAGGCAAACGCGGACTTCTGGACATAACTTAGATCATGAGGATATGATACACTCGGTTCACAGGTCATATCCGCCGTGAGTCATATTATACAACTTGATCACGTAAATGGAGGAACCGTAGTCAAATTTAGAATGCACAGAACGGCTTATGATGCTTCGATTGGTCAATAACTCTATCATGAATATTTACATTCCCAACGTATCTGCCTTTGATGCATATATCTTCGAAGTACGTCGGTAATGAAAATTTCGAAATCAAGACATCTTAGGGGATATGGATTACGCCACTTCACTTGACACCGGATAACTCCGTTAACCTGATCAAGATATAGAGATCGGTGGGTGTGACCGGTCGACAGGGGATACTGACTCCTCTTCGGCAACTGATCCCATATCTGGTGTGTTCATGGGTTCACGAATGCCCAACTATCTATTTTGTATTGCTTGTGGGAGTTATGAGATTGATCACTGTTCGTTATCTTCATCTCTAATACATGAAATATCAAAAGTTTATGAATTGATTTTCCGATACAAACAGAGTTAAATATTAAAGAATAAAGTAAAACAGATGACAGAATATATATACATTGCAAGACAGGAAATCTACTTTGTTTGCTATGCATGAAGTGTACCAGGTGGGAACACCTACCGTCAGTAACAGGGCATCCTGTCACAACGTTACATAACATTCTCTGGCAGGCGCAGACACTCTGACAAGCAACTCCATATGTTGGATAAGGACATTTTGCGTCGCACGTCTCCCCTGTGTACCCTTGAGGGCAGACTAAATAAAAAAAAATAGATAGTTCAAGTGAATTTTCTATTTTTGTTTTAGTCAATACTTAAAACAAAGCATAAAGAACGTACGAGTGCATTCTCTTGTTGTTTTGTTCCATCTGTAATGTTCACAGCACTGGCCATTCGGTCTAAGTGACGAGAAAATGTTACTTTTGTTACTGTTTAATCAAAATTAACATAATATGTATGTACAAAAACTGCAGGTCTCTAAATTATGGTCAACGTCAAAATTGTTGCGTCCATTACAATAAATGCACAATATTAACATGAAACGACCATTTATTTGATTTTACCCCTATAATAGGATATATCTATATATTCGTTTTGAAGCAAAAACAAAACTCCTGACACTGCCCAACTTGATGATTTAGAATTCTCAGCATAGGATGTTATTCCACACCAATTACAATGTCTAAGAAATAAATTCTTAAATATCAGCCATTTATTGAATATAAGTGTCATAATTACCCCGTTTGATTGCAAGTATCGTTGCCTGGCATACACATAGAATAAACGGTAAAAAATAATACAACATATTTACGAGAAGACATTCTGTAATTGATGAATTTTGTTTTCTAATTTGAATTTCCGGAGCTTCACAAATTTGTGTTTGATTTCCTACTCAAACGGAAATTGTCACAGCGTTGTACCATTATAATTGATTAGTAAGATAGCATCATCAATGTAAGTATTTAATACGGATGATGTGATTGTAGCCCTGTTTTCTCCTCATAATACTGATATATATGTATTTGTCAAAGTTATGTGTTCTGTTTCATTAAAGTCCATTCACTATGTTTTTCGAAAGATATCGGTCGGTTTATTTCATTGAGAAATGAAAACATTTTAATCAGTCATAAGAATGGAAACAGGTTTGCCGTCCTTTTTCCATTATCGTTGTAAGTTCTTGATACGGACGATGTGATTTTAGCCCTGACTCTTTTTCCATAATGCTGATATATGTGTATTTGTCAAAGTTATGGGTACCATTCAATTAAAGTCCATTTAGTATTCAATTAGAAATAATTGAAATACCCAAATATATCCATTATTTCATATTATGAACATAGAAAGAGATTTCAATCAGTCATCAACTGGGGGACCAGTTTACAGTCCTTTTCCATTATCAATCAGAAAATAATTAATTATGCATTAAGACCCATAAGGAAATAGCGAAACCCATAAAAACTGATACGGAAATCAAAATTGCATGTAGAAAGGGAATCAAGGATCTAAAATACCATATATCATCCATGTTTGTAGGTTTTTTGCATTCCATTGTAGTTTCGTGGTTTAAAATTGCTAGAAAAAAGAAATAGCAGGTATTATTTTAAATTTGATATTTTCGTCAAAAACTAGCAAATGACATTGTGCGGAAAACCACAACCTAAAAGAAATGCGCATTTCTTTGAACACAGATACATTGTACATTGTACGTGCAACCGTTTCTGCTGTCGATAGTTATTATTTTTGCTGAGCTTAATAAAAACCGAACTAAATTAAACATCACTAGATACTTTGTACAATGTAGTCTGTAACTGCCGATTTAAGGTACGTGTAAAAATCATGTGTTTATCCAGGCATTGATCCCGGCAGTTAACCCCAGCTTTTTGGTGTTTTCTTTCTTTTTTATGTGTGTGTGTGTCTATGCGTGTGATTTTAGGCTAGTTTAGGGAATGTATGCAATTAAGATTATTGAAATATTCTTTAAAATTCCCTTGTAGAAATTAAAAGCTAGCGCGATTTATAGAGAATTTGCCTCATATCTAAATCCGTTCATATTGACCATGAATAGCTCAAACGTGCTGTTCAGTTCTTATATTTATATTAATTTGCTAAACTATCACCATTTTTTACATTGCTTGTATAAGTCAGGAAATACTATGTTGCATAAAACGGACTCCATCTACATGTATGTCACAGTCGTATTGTGACAAACATCAAAACATAGACATGACGTCACATTTTACTCTGCCTTTTATCAACATTGCACAGTGCACTTGTATTTTGGAACTAGGAGACCACAAGATTGGGATGATAATTCACGCCAGTTCACAATCGTAATTCGTGGTGTGACTTTGCAAGATCTTTGAAACGCATGTTGTATTTTATTTTAAAATCATGACATTTTCTCAGTCGCGTGCGTTAAACTAGTTCATAATCCGTTCATAGTCAATATGAACGGATTGTGTCGGGTGCTGAAATTGGGTGGTTCGTAGAGGCAAATGCGATTTGTAATATAGGTATTTGACTATGATGTCGCATTATGACCTTATGTATTGCTCAATATTGATGGAAATAAACCGTGTTAACAAAACGATGTTTGTGGAGGAAATATCCAAGATAAATTGAGAAAATAATAGTATGAGAACAAACATACTTCGCTACAAAATATCAATATGACTGCCCAAATGCTAACAGTTTATCGCATAAATAACTTGAATATTTCAAGTGAAACAATCGACAAAGTGCGCGGACCAGTATAATTCTCTTGAAATAACGATCAAACAGGAAGGTGGACGGTAATAAGACAACAATAACATCAATGCGTATTTAATTACCCACTTACAAATGAGCTGTAGTGTCTCTTGAAGGAATACATAGATATAGGAAGTTGACGATTGAGAAGCTAAAGTCATCTCGTTTGACATTAAGAGTTGCGATGAGTAGTTTACCGTTAGATTAAGTTACATTAATTTGAAATATGTATCCACAAAGTAGATGTTGAATACTTGTTTGGTGTCTTTTGTTTCGAGCTGGTATATTGATAATATGAATACCTATGCTACAGACATTGCATGTATTAAAAATTGTTTTTAACACGCACCAGGAATTTTGGCATCCAGCATGTGTTCAGAGTCAATACTTTCTTTCCCATTAAAGCTGATATGAATTAATACATACGTACACCTTTCTCATCTTATCCGCCATATTTCTTTCAGGTAGCCTAATTTACTCTACCCGTATATACCCCAAATATGATTGTTACACCTGGGTGATTTCTCTAGGTGGACTCGACCAGTGCACATCTCCAATAGTAATATATAGGGAATGCGAAACAAATAAAATCACATTTTAAAACATTATTCTTTGCTCAAAATTACAAAATATTTATTGTTTACCAATGCAACATTCCGAAAGTTTAGATAATTTAGAGAAAAAAAATGCAAAAAAAGCTTTTCTTGCATACTTGCAAGTGCATGCAAGTATTTGCAGTTTGTTATGAAATAAATGCGGAGAAATCATTTGCCAATTAAATACTGATAGAATGGAATAAGCAAAGAGCATAAAATATGTTATTTATATCAATTCTTGCAAAATACAGGTCCATGCCATATGCATAATATGTAATGCACATGGCATATTCGCCAAAAAACCCAAAAAAACAAACGTATCAAATACGGACGTCTATTCAACAGGTATCGGAGATGTGCACTTACCGAAAATATTAGATTCTCTTTATTCTGATAAATCCACGAAACAAAATGATAAACTCCATTTGTATCTCGTTAGAACTTTACAACACGTTGTCATTCCATTATACAGACTGCGACACACTTCACCCGTGCCAAATAGAGTGTCTTCAATCAGGGGAGATGTCAGAGTCGAAAATTTTTCTTGTATTGAATGCTTGTCTGGTCGAGGTTTTGCAGTTTGTAGATCGGGAATCTAATCATATACACTGAGCATCTGGTTGGATATATTGCGTGCTCAATTCAAAATTTATCGATGATCATATACAAATTTGGATATACAAATAAGGGAATAATGATCGAAAATATACATCTGTTTAAAAATGCGGTAATTAGATTTGCAATCCATAATACACAGTTAGTTACACAAAGACACATATAAAAGGAAATGTATAAACCAAAGTATAGTTTTATTGTTTCTTTGGGAACCATATAATTATTTACGGTCTCTGTGTGTCCATATTCATCGATTGAACAGGAGAGAGAGAGAGAGAGAGAGAGAGAGAGAGAGAGAGAGAGAGAGACTACCCTACTTCGATGTACAATATACCATTTCACAGAAGGAAAGAAAATTGATCACTGATATAATGGTAAGCTTACAAGCATTAAAAAAATCCAGCTATTTAAAAAATTGTTATTGACAATATATTAAAAACTTACAGGAGTTGATGCTTATAATTGAATTCCTTACAAATTAAAAAAAAATATATCAGTTTAAACTGTGCATGTAGAAAATACTGATTTTGTTTTTCAAAAAAGTGGGGAGAACAAACCAGCCCAGCCTCCCTGCCCACCCCAACCCCCTGTATACGTGCCTGAAACAACATATCAATTCGTGTTGAAAGAAAGGTACATACAACATGTACCTGCATTTCATTAAATTCCAAAGGAGCTCGAATTTATGTGTTCCCCTATTAATTATTTTGTATGCAAGATTCGTTCCCGGATTTAGAATCATGCTTTTAGTCAGAGCAGAAATGAATTCATTTTGAATGCAAATGTGGGGTTCCTTCCTTTAATTTGACAAGACTCATTAGAACCCCCTCCCCCAACTATGCAGCTTTGTTTTTATTGATATCTAAATCGACATGTGAATCCGGATATAAATTGTATAATGTTTTTTCGTGATCATATAGATATCGATACTAGAAAATGTTTATACTCTTACCTTTTGCATATCCTACTAATGCATCACAGTAGATTGACACTGTATCATATCAAATAAAACCTCAACACGAATTTTACTGATTTATGAATACTAACATCTTATCGAATACATTTGAATTCGAAATTTCGACGTACAGCGGTATGTCTATTTTCAGAATATATCCATTGCGCCAGATCTACGAAATGAAAGTAATCATTATGGCATGTTACAGAAACGTTAAAACACACATATGCTATAGTCCTGCAATGCATGCATGCGATTTTTCTGAATACATGTATTTATGTATTCGTGAATGAAGTTTCTACGCTTAAAACTATCTTGGTCTTTATGCATTTTGTTTTGTGATTTTGGTTTACCATTCCTTACACTGTGTAAATGAAGGAAAACTTGGTAAAGGGTACAATTCTACACCATACAATTAGTATGCATGCATGTGTTGAAAAGCAAAATGTGCATGTAATAACCAGACATGTATCGTCATTTTTCATTTGGGGGGGAGGGGTGTACAACAGGAAGAAAAAAAATGGAAAATTGGATTCTTCAAAATTTCTCGCCATTCAAAATAATAATTAAAAAAGATGAACGATAACAGCAATAAAATAAAACAAAAAACCCTAACAAACCAAGATGTTTCATCCGATATTCAAAGTCCTAATGTGGGGGTGAAGGGTTAAAAGAATCTTTTACTTTGACTGCCTCAATAAATTCCCCATATACTTCATTTTTTTCCATCGCTGGGGGTGGGATAGGGGTGGTTAGAGTCATCTACTATTAGTGCCTCATAATGTCTTCATTTTCTTAATTGGTGGTGGTGAGTGTCTTCTACTATTATAGCAAAACTTTCAAGCTGGGGTCAAGTTTGGAGGGGGGGGGGGGTTGTCACCCAATATATTTTTTACTTGCATTACAAAATAACAGCCTCTCACTTCTGTCGGCACGGGTTCGAAGCCCGGTATGTGAGAAAGTTTCTCAGTTTACTTTCGGAAGGTTGGTGGTCTCTTCCCAGGTACATCGTATCTGGTTTCTCTCTTCCACCAACAAGAACCACTGCATGAAAAAATAACTTTACAAAACTTTACTTCGGAAGTAAATTCTCCTAAAGGTTAACCAAAAATCAAGGTTACCTTTGCGTCAACTTTACTTTAATTAAAGAAGCAATGGTTATCTTTAAGTAAGTTTACGCGAAATTAAACCTATAAAGATCACCTTTAAACTCCTTTACTTTCAACATTTGGCTAAAGATGACCTTTTACGATTTACTTCCCATTAAATATATTCTTTAAGTTCCTTTACTTCTAACAAATTAAAAAAAAATGTAGCGAAAAGGGGGGTTGGGCTCTTAATCTGCCATTGTTAGCAAATTAAAAATTAGTTTTAACAAAAGGCATAGTGCTTCAGATATTGACTTTGTACAAACAAAAATGTATATGGATTGGATATTTTAAATGTTATATGTAGATATATATTTAACTTGAACACATCAGATCAAAAAACAAGAGGCCCAAGGGCCTAGAATCGCTCTTCTGATAAATTGTACAACCCCACCATTTCTATTCTTAGCCCCTTAGTATTCTAAATCTTTAGTTAAATCCTAAGAATTCAAAAAAGTAGGTCAATGTGACCTACTTTTTGGTTTACACATTTTGAGAACTCAAGAAATAACTGACAAAGTTTGATGATTTTAAGCCAATTAGTGTCTGAATATTGAAATATAGCTGTCAAATTCCAATCGTAGGTCATGGTGACCTACTTTTTGGTCAGCGAACTCCGAACATGCAAGACCCATCAACTGACAAAGTTTGATGACTGTAGGTCAAATAGTATCTGAAATATATAAATATAGGTGTCCAATTCCAAAAGTAGGTCAAGTTGACCTACTTTTTGGTCGAAACCCTTCGAACATGCAAGACCCATCAACTGACAAAGCTTGATGACTGTAGGTCAAATAGTATCTGAAATATATAAATATAGCCGTCAAATTCCAAAAGTAGGTCAAGGTGACCTACTTTTTGGTCGACACACTCCATAGACTCAAGATGCATCAACTGTCAAAGTTTGATGATTGTAGGTCAATTAGTGACTGAAATATATAAATATAACTGTCAAATGCCAAAAGTAGGTAACAGTGACCTACTTTTTGGTCGATACACTCCGAAGACTCAAGATGCATCAACTGACAAAGTTTGATGATTGTAGGTCAAATAGTGTCTGAAATATAGTAATTTAGCTGTCAAATACCAAAAGTAGGTCACGGTGACCTACTTTTTGGTCGACACAAACCGAAGACTGAAGACGCATCAACTGACAAAGTTTGATGATCCTAGGTTTTACAGTGCCCAAAATATGCATCTAAAATTGAAAATGTGAAATTTGAATATCTGCAAAATTCAAAAAGTAGGTCACTGTGACCTACTTTTTTATAAATATGTTTCAAGGCCTCAAGATGCATCAATTTACAAGATTTGATGATTCTAAACCTCTCGGTATTTGAAATAACTTAAAATATATCTATAAATGATAAGCCATAAAATTCAGAAAGTAGGTCACGGTGACCTATTTTTCAGTTGACGCATTTCAAGGTCCCATGATCCACCAACTGACAAGTTTTGATGATCATAGGCTTCAAAGTGTCCAAGATATGCATCAAAATCAATTTTAAAATAAATACCTGCAAAATTCAAAAAGTAGGTCATCGTGACCTACTTTTGAGACAATTTGACACAAGGTCCTAAGATGCATCAATTGTCAAAATTTGATGATCCTAGTCCTTATAATGACTAAAATATCTAAGATTTAAGGAATTTGAAAAATTTATAAATTTAGGTCAACTTTGAAGTGACCTTGAGACCACGCCCTTTGCCCTAGGGTAATGCCTTGAAATTTTTTTAATCTACAACATATCCTCATCCTTATGTGTAAGTTTGGTGATAATCTGCCCAGTGGTTCTTGAGAAGATTTTTTAGCAACCACTACTTTTGTTTGTATTTTCCTGATTATCTCCCCTTGTTAAAGGGTCACATCCCTCTATTTAGTATGTATGAAAGCCCTTGGGCCAATGATACCCTGTAACAAATTTGAAAAAAATTGGCCAAGGGGTTCTTGAGTTATAGCCCTTTTTCTAAAAAGTTTACGCACACCGCACAAATGGCCATAGCATTAGCTCTTTGAGCCTTTGGCTCAGAAGAGCTAACAATG
This sequence comes from Ostrea edulis, assembly GCF_947568905.1. Lineage (NCBI taxonomy): Eukaryota > Metazoa > Mollusca > Bivalvia > Ostreida > Ostreidae > Ostrea > Ostrea edulis. The sequence goes on along the minus strand of NC_079166.1, from coordinate 59,394,502 downwards.
AACAGATTTTCTCCCATGCCCCACAAAAACACATTTTGAAGTGAGGCGAGATAACACAACATAGGAGCTGCAAATCTTTTCATCGCTTAAAGGGCTTTGTTCTAGAACTTGTGTAAATTATTATATTGTCTTCCGAGGTTGGATATCACCTATGGAGCACATTCCTTATTTACATAGTTTTCGATTATATTGTCTCCATTCAGTTTTGGCCTCATATTTTAATCGGAAGATCTAATTTCCATACTGAGGGTATATCCCAAGATTGTTTTCCTTGGTTATCACAGCAAAACCATTTGCAATTGTAAATTGAAATATAATGAATAAATTGTTCGTTCCTTGCACTTTCAAATTCATTTCATGATGTACAACACTTTCCTTCAAATTAATATACTTTTTAATTACAAAATAAATTTTAAAAAACTGCTTCCTGTACATAATAAATACCTATAAGATCAGGAAAATAAACACTTCAAATTAGATTGAAAACGTATACATTGCAAGAATATTATCACCCTTGTATTTGCTATGCAAACATTTTTCTGTAATGTGCAGACTAAAATGATCATAGAGTGTATGTATGTACATGTATATATGTAGACCTATGTGTCCGGTTTCACAAGTAATATGCAGACTTATGCAATCAGATAGTGGTGTACATACATACATATATATGTAGACCTATGTGTCCGGCTTCACACATCAGCTGCATGTGCCCGACTTCACCAGTTTTTGTAATGTGCAGACTGATGTAATCAAATAGTGGATGTACATAAATGTATATGTAGACCTATGTGTCCGGCTTCACACATCAGCTGCATGTGCCCGACTTCACAAGTTTTTATAATGTGCAGACTGATGTAATCAAATAGTGGATGTACATGCATGTATATGTAGACCTATGTGTCCGGCTTCACACATCAGCTGCATGTGCCCGACTTCACCAGTTTTTGTAATGTGCAGACTGATGTAATCAAATAGTGGATGTACATACATGTATATGTAGACCTATGTGTCCGACTTCACACATCAGCTGCATGTGCCCGACTTCACCAGTTTTTGTAATAAGCAGACTGATGTAATCAAATAGTTGATGTACATACATGTATATGTAGACCTATGTGTCCGGCTTCACACATCAGCTGCATGTGCCCGACTTCACCAGTTTTTATAATGTGCAGACTGATGTAATCAAATAGTGGATGTACATACATGTATATGTAGACCTATGTGTCCGGCTTCACACATCAGCTGCATGTGCCCGACTTCATAAGTTTTTATAATGTGCAGACTGATGTAATCAAATAGTGGATGTACATGCATGTATATGTAGACCTATGTGTCCGGCTTCACACATCAGCTGCATGTGCCCGACTTCACAAGTTTTTGTAATGTGCAGACTGATGTAATCAAATAGTGGATGTACATGCATGTATATGTAGACCTATGTGTCCGGCTTCACACATCAGCTGCATGTGCCCGACTTCACAAGTTTTTGTAATGTGCAGACTTGGGTAGTCAAATTGTGTCTGTATATATCCAGATCAACATATGTGTCCGGCTTCATATCATGCATATCAAAGTCACAAGAATCTTTCACGTGTTATAACAACGATTGTGTTAATTCCTTGAAAGTTCTCAAAAGCATATACAAATTTGGATTTTATTCTTTGAATGGGACTAAAACTAGCAGGTCCTTCACATCCATACATATTGGCCTTCCAAACTTCAACTGGTTTACCAAAATAATTTCAAACTGTTTCGTTTACTTTGCATAACCATTTCACCCTGGCAAGGCAATGGACATGTGATTTTCCTTCAATGAGAATATTATGCAATACTATTTTTTCAACTTGACCAGGCCTGGGTTTGAGGTTCATGTTCTCAAATGAAGATATCTGTCCTTTATCACGATACCAATGTGCAATTATCATGGAGGATCGGTTGCTTCGTCACTCTTTGCAGTTTTACTGCCTCTGCACTTCACAACGCATCTTGTGGAGTAGGTCTGGGTCTTCCTTATTGCTTTTGTCTTCCTCTCTAGGTGCCAGTGCTTCCAGTGGTCCAATGTAACTAAACTTGCACAGTTCACAGTTCATAGTTCACATCACAATCCTCAAGTCTTTCAACATCCTGGAAATCTAGTGCCTGTTTTGACAGTGTCTTTTCCAATTTTCGTGTATCACGGCTTTGGGCTCTCTCGTACCTCTTCTTTGTTGATAAAGTTATCGATGGATCTTGTTCCACAGGTCCTAACTTAAGAGAGGGTGCCCAGTCAGGTTTTAAATAGTCTTGTCATAGAGTTCAGCCTTTGTTCCTGAAACATGAATTACAATATAATGCTATATCAATCTACTTAAATGATACATAGATTTCATTAAGAATATAATAGGTTACTCCCGGTCTTTAAATTGAACCTGACAGGCAACGAAATTAAGGGGAAATACTCGCTAAATGCGAGTTAAAAATTGAAATTGCGAGTGAAAAATCACAAGCGATTGCAACTTTTTGCGAGTGAAAAAACCCGGATCTTTTTTTCAGATTTCCTCGGTTTATTGGCTGTACTTTGAAGTTTACAATAATTTTGTCTTGTGCGTAGAAACGCTTTACAGAATGAATATACAAGTATTGAAAAGTAAACGTGGATCGAATAAATAGCTAAGGCCAAGGTCATCTCAGTCAGTGATGTCGAAGATGGCCTACTTTATGCATACTTCGGGCGTCTCAGAGACGTCTGATTTAAGTAGCAAGCATGTTGATCTCGTCCGTGTTTACATGAAACAACACATGAAAGTGTTAGTGTCACCGCTTCATGCGGTGTCCTTCTGTAGTCTATAGTCAAACGCTTAGAGTTCGCGGGGTTTTTTTTCAACTAGAATTTTTTAGATGAAATTTCCAAAAGTTTTGAACATATAGTGTGAATTGGCGCAAACAGTCTTCAATATTTCAAACCACATGATGTTGTAAATAGGTGGTAGATCTCTGGACAGTGAGTTCGCTGCACAAGTGTACCCTATGACCCTCACCATGCACCGATGATACTTGTATGTTGTCTGATATTCATTAAATTTTAAATGAAAGAATTCTCAATATTATTTTTATTATTGCACTTTACAGAAGATTTTAAAAGATTTTCCCTATATTTTGATATAGATACATGCTTGTTTTCTTAAATTCCTGTAAAACAGCAATCGATTGAAAAATGCTAGTAAAAGCTCAATTTTGCTAGTTGGAAAATAATCCACTAGCTAAAATTTGCTAGTAGTGAAAAAAGTTAATTTCGATCCCTGCCTGAACAAAGCATGACCATTACAAAATATGTGCATGCATGAAGCTGCGCTCGCTCAGACGGTACTAGCACCATCAACATATTAAAATAAGACAAACAATTTTTGATTTAACATATATATAACCTAATTAAAACTATTACCTGAAACGAAGTGATCTGAACAGACTTTAAAATGACGTTTCTCGGGTTGAAATCTGATCTGTTGATCCGCGCCAGCCAAAGTGTTCTCCTCTCAGCTGACAACTCTTCCGTCTGCTTTCCTTGATGTTTTACAATTTTAGGAATGTCATAAAAGCGTCTGTTTTCATCTCCACTCACTGACCGGTTGTTACAACCCCACACAACACAAGTATTAACCATATCCTTGCAGTAACTTAAATAACCCTCTCTTGTTTACGCTTCCACGCTTCAATCTGTTGCCCTAAAATATGGCCGCCGAGTGCATTATGGGTATAATCGTGACGTCAAAGATCAACAGATCGGATTACTCCATCTCAAGGCGCGGCTAGTTTCTTTGTTTTACACAGAGTTTAAAATAGACTTGAACCCAAGGCTTTTTAACATTTGCCGATGGATTGGGATTCAGAGGCGACAGATTTAGAGGTTGAGGGCCACGCCTGCATATATATATATGATCTCACTTTTTCTGAATTATTATAGTTACATGTATATGTTGGGAGGGGGGTCTGGCATCTTCTGATTGCAAACTTGAGTCGTAAAAGATGCTGACTTTTACCATGTTTACAGTCAGTTTAATTTGTAATATATTAGTGTGATTAGAGCAGATTATTTTTTATGATTTGGCTTCCAATTTTTACTTTCAGAATTTTTAGATTAAATTTTATGGTTTGTAAATAGATATTTGGTTTTTAAAATGGATGTATTATATTTATCAAGATCCATATGTGCAATGTGTACAACTGCAACACATTCATGAGGAAATGGCATTCAATAATACAATTTTTGATATCAGATATATTAGGCAAAAACAATGAAATTGTAATTGATATATATTGCAAGTAGTGTGTCTGACTGACTGATTGGACGTGCATGTATTTATGAAGTTTGATATATTATCCATATAAAAATTTTGTAGGTTATTGTACTAAGACATTATCTTTAAGCAGTTTATTATAGGCATTAACTTTTAGTAGTTTTAGACAGAAATTTGGCTATTTTTCTGCATTTGTTTAATTTCCACATGTAATTTCCTTTTTGTACAGAGTAAGGAATCGGTTATGTTTTACACTATTGTTTTCTTCTCGTTTAGAAAAGAACAGCCACATCATTGCAATCTACAGGTTTAAGGAAATCTCCTAGAAAACCTGCCAAAGACAGGCTCTATGAAACCCTGCAGCTTTCTTGATGTGAGTCTGGAGATGAAGATGAACCCCAACATGATCCTCCAGCACAAAAGGTATATGTTAAGAGTCAATTTTCAATGCAGTTCCAATGCTTTAATAAATATTATAAATTGTATGCCTTTTTGACTATAGTCTATATAATTTAAATTGTGTCTGTCCTTCCATGTGTGAAATTGTTGAAAATGTGTAAAATCACCTCACGAAACATACACATAACCAATTCCAGAGGAATATGAATTTAGAAAACTCTTTTGGTTCTTTGCCAGAAAAAGAAAATTATTGAGTGTACAACAGCAGTCCGAAGGTCTCCAAGAAAACATTTGAAGGACAAGAGTGCATCATGGATGAGGCATCTCTCCCCATCAGAATTAGATTACTCAAATGGCCTCCCTGTTTCCCAGATTCAGAAGGTGAGATTCAACATGAAGCCAAGAACATATTATAAGCAAGGAGGACTTTGTGATGAATATTATATTGCATTACTTACTGATAATAACTACAATACAATGACTATATAGAGATATGTAAATTGTTTCATTTACTGTATCATGAATCTTTGAATGGTGTTTTGCAGAGAAAAGGCACAGAAGAAAACACACCAAGAGCTGTCAAGCAAATGCTTTCCATTGCCTATCAGGAAAGACTTAGGGTAATTATTCTTAAATTAAAGGACACATCTCGTGTTTTCAAAGTATACAGAATTATATGCATTTTGTCTTCCTTATGCTTGTAGAAATTAATTGTAATAGTTCATTCGCTAAAGTATTGCGATAATTAGCCACAATACGGACTTAAATCTAAGCCCCGATTTAAAAAAAGCCTAGTTAATTAGATAGGTAGTCACGTGGCACAGTGACGTCACATGCGACCTTCGTCGATCAACTTGTTGTAAAAGTACTGTTAGATATTTTTAAAATCTCAGGTTTTTGGGGCCTAATTTATTTACCATGGATAACATTTATTTCGATGTTGACAAATTTCCCGAGTCTTATATCTTTTATAGCCACCAGTGCATACAAATAACGTCCCAAATGTAGCGAGGAAAGCGAGTATGAAATCTGCATAAATTTGCGAATAAATAATGTAAATAATGTTTACATGGGATCACTGTCTAAACACAATTTGGCAATGCCATTTCTGTAAACAACTGTAATTAGCGTTGTTGCTTTTCTAAAATAAACAGTGCAATTATTATTAAATTTATTTTTGGAGAAGTTAGATAGGCCTACTGTCACATGTGCATTTCGGAAAAAAATAATAATAATGATCAAACTTATTGTGAAAATCACAATACTTTCAAATTATTTTATTCAAAATTTTTTATTATTTTTTGTTATCTACACGTTGCTACTTAGGAAGTGGGAGCGCGGCGTGCTGTTGTTGTAAACACGTACGCGTTCCTTAAAAAAATGAAAGCATTATAATTCAATTCAAAGTTGGGAAATATTATATTTTATTATTTATAATTGAAAGTTTAATTATCTTTTATCTTTAAATTTCTTCTTTAAAACTACCATTTGGTAGACACTGCTAGCAAAGTTCTGTCTATATGTTGTTACAATGTGAAGGTCAGTTGGTGCGAGTGTGTATTGAATTTGAGAGCAGAACGGAAAGCATATGCCGTAGGCCTATATATGTAACAGTGGGTAGATTCGATAGAACCATTTTCTCGCAGTTTATCTACGTCTTTGTCCAAGTGCTTGTTTGAAAAAATACAGGGACAAATTCTACTGGGTTTTTTTTTATGGCAAAGTCGTTGTGCCGACAAAAAATATTAACGTCTTGTCCCTCATACCTTCCTTCGAAAAATGGGTAGTCCATATGTTTGATATGGTGACTGTAGGTGGAAAGGATAACGCTTTAGAGCCTGGAAACCATATTGCTACTTCAATGTCCAGTGCGCTTGACCTTTGACCTTTTGACCCCAAAATCGATAGGGAACATCTTCATCCCATGGGTAGTCCATATATATGATATGGTGACGGTAGGTGGAAAGGATAATGCTTTAGAGCCCGGAAACCATTGCGTCTACAGACGGACGGACAGACAGACGGACAACCCGATTCCAATATACCCCCCACAATTTGTTACGGGGGGGGGGGGGGTATAATTACAAAGAAATCATAGGTTGAACTAAGGCTATAATTAGTTATTTTGAAACATATTTGCACTATTTTGTGCAAGATCTTTTATTCAGCATCTTTTATTTTCTAGCTGCCATTAAAAGATATTTTACATCCAAAAAGGAGGCCAACAATAGGCACAATAAGAATAAAGAAGAGTTAAATAAAAAGAGGCAAGCAACATATGAAAGAAAGAAAGAGGTAAACTTGAAATTCAATTTAGCTCAGTAATTGTTATTGATTTTGATGACACTGGATGAAAATTATCGAAATGGTTTAGGTCACTTGAGGAAAGAAAAGGAAGTTGATGAAAGGGTGTCTATATGAGTACTTGATTGTGTGCCCATGTATTTAAAAATATATTCAAAACAAATGTTTCATTGAAGTGATTTGGGTAAATATGGAAGGTAACTGCAATTATTTTTTTCCTTTAATTTAAACATATCTTTTTGGACAGAAATTTAAGAGGAGACTTGTTGCGGTAGAGAAGAAGACGGGATGGTCCGAGGAGAAGAAAAATAAAGTTAGAACATTTTTCCAGCTACCAAATGCTCACAAATATATGAGCAGTGATGAGGAGGGAGATGATGGTTTTGTGTCCCATCCATATTCCTGGGAGAGTGAGGAATTACAGAAAGTTAAAGGAAGTCTGGACAAAAAATATTTAGAGACATGTCCTCCACGTAGCAAGAGGTTATTGTCCAAAAAAGTAGGGGGTCTCTAAGAGAAGAAGAGCCTCCTAAATTGAACATTATTCATGCATGGACTTTAAACATGTGAATTGCATGTTAAAATATGTTCTTAACATGTAATATTTTTTTTATTTTTTGACTATGTGATGCATATGCAATTTCTTTTTTGTAACACCACTTTTTCATTTGTACACATATTTAGTCTTTGAATCTGAAGTGCCACAGGGATCTGTATTGGGACCATTGTTGTTTTTATATATATGTGTTAATGATATTGCAGATATACAGATTATTTGCAGATGAAAGTTCTCTGCAGCAGTCATTCAAATCTGTTAAATTTTTCGAAGACAATTTCAATTATGATCTTTAGGTTCAGAAAATGACCTTTGTAGTTCAATTCTTTTAAAACAAAATTTGATACCATTGATACAATAAGAATTGTTCAAATTAAGCATATATTTACACAAAGTTCAAGATAATGCATTCTATCATAAAATATATCAAAAATATTTTGTTATGCATCGCAGCATGTTTGAAATATCAATGATTTATTGTGTACAATTTGTTTTATATTGTTATACATGTCCATATATATTAACCACCGTTATTGTGGTATATAATCATACATTTGTGAAAAATAGAAATTAATAAATTGACTATTGATATTTAAATATGCAGCTTTTGTTATCTCAACAGATCATTTAAAACGTGATTCTACAAGAAATGTCTTGTACTAAGATATGAACTCCTCATTCACAATATATACTTTTGTATAAAGAAATTTATTGCAATTTGATAAAATCTGAAAAGGGGAGTATACAGATTTCCATATTAATGGTAAAAATTACACACCTTTAAATTTGATTAAATATGCTCTTTATTAAAAATTACTTAAATTAAAGTTATTGGTAAATACGACCTTTTACTTTTTGTAAACATAAATTTACTCTAGTAAATATTATATTTAAGTTCTTGTAAATTCATTGAAAAAGACAACCTTTAAATATTTGTAAAGTTGCATTTACTTGAGCAAATATGGTCTTTAATTTTTTCGTAAAGGTATTGTAAATTGGGCCATTACAAAAATTTACTTCCCAGTAAAGATAATTAAAGACCATATTTACCATCTTTTTCTTATTTAAGTAAATGTGATTAAATACACTTAAAGCTATTGTAAATAAAGTATTTACTATATCTTTACTCCCTTTGTAAAGGCAGTTTTTCAAGCAGTGAACTGGGCGTCACCAGATAACTGAAAATGTTTTTAGTGTGGCGGAAAACATAAAAAAAACCAAAGAAACAAAATAACAAAAAATGGATATTGTTATCAAGGGTGGGGGACAGACACTCTTGTCCCCTCCACTTGATTCTATGTACCTTTGTACTTGACCTTTGTATTTGGGAGAGGGCCTACATAGGCTATGCCTGTTGCCCAATCCTGTTGAGTTTCTCAATAAAATATGTTTAAATAAAAAATAAAATTATATGTGCTTAATAACTACGCATATGATAAACTCAATTATTATATTTTGCGTTATTACCATTTGCGTCGAGTTCAACGCAGAATGTAATAAAGCAACATGGCATAGACATATAAGATGTATTGAGCGCCGAATTAACATAAAATGAAGTAATTGAAAATAACATTATTTAAAGATATAATTAATTTTTAATTATTGCGTGCTTTAAATGAATCAAATAAATCTGTATTATCAATTAATAAGAGCAATATTGAGTTACTTTTCTCTTATATTGAATTAACGATATCATTTGTCTTAACAAGAGCGCGATTATTACAAGATCATCGTTTGAATCTCTCTCTCTCTCTCTCTCTCTCTCTCTCTCTCTCTCTCATCCCATACACTCGTGCAGTGTTGTATATGCAAATATCTATGCAGAAACAATTTATGTACCTAAATGATTCCCTGATTTATAAATCTGCAATACTCTGACAAGTAAATCATACGGTATAAGGATTCATGCACAATTCAGGGTATATATTCTACTCTGATACTTCCCCTGATTGAAGATAGCTGATCGGCACGGACTAAGTGTGTCGCAGTCTGTACAATGGACAATGTTGTTTACTGTTGGAATACAAATGGAGTGTACCGTTTTGTTTCATCGATTATGCTAATAAAGGGAGTTTTACTACTACTTTGAGTATTTTCGACAAGTCACGTACATCTTCGGTCCTTTACAGATATTGAGAGTAGACCCAGGCAAATAGTCGTCCGCATTCGATGCATTTTCATGGCGAGCATACATGACCATGTATTCTGTATACGTACAGTAGCATTTATGTATTTGCATTTTGCTTGAAGTGTGAATGGTATAGATTTTATACCCTTTGCTTATTCCATTTCATCAATAGATCTAGATAATAGATGAAATATTTCTCTGCGTTTTTGTATAATTTTGACATATTTATTGCAAATGTACGCACATTCACGTAAAGAAAAGGCATTCTATATTTATTTATCCAAAGCTTTTAGAATGATTTACTACTGTACGATATGTTTATTGTAATTTTGAGTACTGCGTGGTGTTTCAAAACGTGATTTCATTTCTTCTTGTTGTCCTGTAAATTAGTATCGGAGATGTACGTGTTACCTGTTGAAGCTACCCGCACAGGTGAATCGAAGACATTGATGTGAAGTGAAGCGTAGCAAAACTCGTCCCCTTATATACCATGTGAACCCTGATACATATAACAATAGAATATCCAACTAATATGGCGGATTAGCAAAGAAATATGGCCGACATATAGAATTGTACTATATTTATTAATTCATGTCAGCTTCAATTCCAATCATGGAAAACATGATTTTAGATTGACTGTACATAGAGAAAATATCCAATGTTTATTTTTCCAGTAAACCACTTAATGAAATTAGATATGTCTGTAAATTTAGAGTATCGAATTCGATCTTGCTTCATGTGCATTTGTACAAGATTTTACTTCCTCGATAACTGTCTGTAACCATGTGAATTGTGTTAATATTAATTAAAAAACAGCTGGTACACTTGATGAGCAGCTCTCAATCAACGTTTTGTGCGTGATCATGTAATATTATACGTCGGCTGTGTAGTGTATTTGATGTGCTATTATTCTGGAGTTTGCAATGCTGTTCTATATAGTCTGGATATTATAATCCGTAACATTTTGGGTTCTGTATTTAGTTTTGTAATAAACGTTAAAACGACTGCACGTGTTTTACCTGTCTCAACGACTGGAGCCTAGCCCGTACACAAACGGCTACTAACTATACAACAATTGGCGACGAGGTGTAAGTACCTACCCTTTGTTTACAATGCCACACATAGGCAAATTAGAACAGTTTGACAATTCTGTGGAATCGTGGAAATCATACGAAGAGAGACTGCAGGCATTTTTTCTTGCAAAAGACATTGACACAGATCACCAAGTTCCTTCGTTAATCAGCTTAATTGGTTCAAAGACATATACGCTGTTGAAAAAACTTAATTTCTCCAGCCAAAGCTACCGATAAAATTATAAATGACCTCCTGAAAGCATTACGGGATCACCTTAGCCCCAAACCGTCTGTGATAACTGAGCGGTTTCGTTTTCACAAGCGTGAACAACGCCCTGGAGAATCTGTTTTGTCATTCATTGCTGAACTACGTAACTTAGCAACACATTGTCAGTTTGAGGCAAGTTTAAGTGACACCTTACGGATAGACTAGTTGTAGGCTTGTGTAATGAAACCATACAGAAAAGACTACTTTCCGAGATCGATCTTGATCTGGAAAAAGCAATCAATCTTTCTGTTGCTATGGAAACGGCAACCAGAGACGCAGCTAAAGTTCAAGGGGTAAGGAGTGAAACTGTTCACAAAATCAGCACGCATCCTTCACGTCCTAAACGTACTTCTAACAAGAAGCCTACCGCGAAACATTCAAACACTCAGTCTAGTACACGACAACATACATGCTATCGTTGTGATGGTGACCATACAGCAACACAGTGCAGACATGTAAATACCGTTTGTTCGTTTTGTCGAAAGGTGGGACACATTGAGCGAGCGTGTATGAAAAAGAAACGTGAAAAAAACAAGGGACGTAACACAGCCTTACACTATAATGAGGAGGAGGAATCACATTACAGTGAAAACAATGGAGAACCACTCCTACACATTACAAATACTTTCCACATGAAATCACGGCATGAACCACCAATAACTGTACACCCAGTGATTGAAGGCAAATTCATTAAGATGGAAGCAGACACAGGGACAGCAGTTTCAGTTATTTCAAAGAGTGACTAATGTGCGAACTTTATAATGATACCTCTAGAAACATCAAGTGAAATACTGCGCGCATATTCAGATCATACGATTCAACCCTTGGGCAAGATGAGAGTGAATGTTAACTTGAATTCACAATCAGCCAACCTTGACCTTTTTGCTGTTCCACATGATGGACCAGCTTTACTTGGAAGAGACTGGCTACGACTCAACTGGCAAGAAATCAAAACCTTGCGCTCAACTACATTTGAATCAACGTCACGGAATGACCTTTTTGAGACACACAAGGAATTATTTTCACCCGGAATCGGAACACTCAAACACATTAAAGGATCAGTCACAGTGAATTCTGCTGCCAAACCCGTATTTCTCAAAGCAAGGACTGCTCCTTACTCTTTAAGAACCAAGGTTGAGCAAGAACTGGACAAGTTACAAACAGATGGAATCATCGAACCGGTTGCTCATAGCAACTGGGCTACTCCAATTGTCCCAGCCATTAAGAAGAATGGTAATGTGAGATTGTGTGGTGACTATAAAATGACTGTCAATCCAGTTATGTGCGCTGATCAGTATCCCCTTCCGAAGATAGAGGACATTTTTGCAACCCTTGCTGATGGAGAGAAGTTCTCGAAACTTGATTTGACACAAGCTTATCACCATATGGAACTGGCTGAAGGTACACAAGACCTACTTGTTATCAATACACACAAAGGCCTTTTCAAGTACAAACGGCTTCCTTATGGTATTGCATCAGCCCCAGCTTTATGGCAACGATCAATAGATCAAGTGTTACAGAACATTCCTTCAACACAAGTGATAATTGATGACATCATCGTGACTGGCCGCAATGATGAGGAACACCTGCACAACTTGAAACTTGTGATAGATCGTCTTCTATCATATGGACTACGTGTGAATCTCCAGAAATGTGAATTTTTTCAGGATAAAGTGAGCTATGTTGGGCATGAAATTGAAGCTACAGGACTGCATAAGTCACCTGATAAAATCAAAGCTGTTAAAGAAGCTAAACGCCCAGAGAACATTTCACAGCTTAGATCATTTTTAGATCTAGTGAACTATTACCACCGATTCATTGACAATCTATCTAGCGTAGCAGGACCTTTACATGAACTTCTGAACAAAGGAACGAAGTGGATTTGGAATTCCAAGAGAGAGAAATCCTTCCAGGATATCAAGGAACTGATTTGTTCTGACAAAGTTCTTTGTCATTATGACCCGAAACTTCCACTGAAGTTAGCCGCTGATGCTTCACCCTATGGGATAGGATCGGTACTATATCATGTCTTCCCAGATGGAACGGAAAGACCAATTGCATGCTCATCGACAACACTGGACCAAGCAGAGAAAGCTTACTCTCAAATCGCCAAAGAGGCACTGGCTCTCTATTGGGGTGTGAAGAAATTTAAGTCTTACTTGTACGGCCATAAATTCACACTTGTAACGGACCACAAGCCGCTTCTTAGTATCTTAAGTCCGAAGAAATCGCTTCCAGTGAGGACAGTCGCACGACTTCAACGTTATGCTGTATTCTTGTCAGGATATCAATACGATATAGAGTTTCGAGGAACCAAGGCACATGGCAATGCTGATACACTGTCACGAGTACCACTACCTAGTATTCGTGAACCACTGGATGATGAAGACCCGATAGACTTGTTCTACAGCAGGAAGTTTGATGACTTACCTGTGACTTGTGTACAAAATCGTAGAGAAACTCAACGTGACCGAGTTCTGAGTCAAATCTTGGACTGTGTAACACAAGGGGACTTTCCTCAGGATTGTGATGACAAGATTAAACCATACTACAATCGCAAAGATGAACTCAATGCTTACCAAGGATGTGTCACATGGGGAAATCGTGTGATCATTCCAGATATTTTACGTGAAAAAGTGATGACCGAGTTTCATTACGGACACATAGGCATTGTCAAAATGAAGGCAGTAGCTAGGTCCTATGTATGGTGGCCCAAGATTGATGAAGCTATCGAGGAAATCTGCAAGGCTTGCTATGGATGTAAGCGAGTCCAGAACGCACCCTCTGCAGCACCTGTCACCCGTGGAATTTTCATCGTTTGCATGGCATCGTTAACGTTTGTACATCGATTTCGCAGGACCATTTTACCATGCAATGTTTCTCATTGTAGTCGAAGCATATTCAAAATGGCCGGAAGTTTTTAAAATGAAAAGTACTACCAGTACTGCAACAATCAACACTCTACGGACTTTATTTGCCAGGCAAGGTATTCCAGCAGAAATAGTGTCTGACAACGGACTGCAATTTCGTTCCGACGAATTCCGTCAATTCATTGAATCCAATGCCATTCGATATATAACTTCTGCTCCATTCCATCTCCGGACAAATGGCCAAACCGAGAGATTTGTTCAATCGTTTAAGAAGGTCATCAAATCCGCATCAGGAGATTCTTCTTGCATCAACAAGAAACTGAATTCATTTCTGTGCTAATACCGGATCACGCCACAGGGAACAACGAATGAAACACCCTCCATTCTTATGTATGGTCGCAGCATACGCACACGTTTAGACATGATGAAGCCAGACGTAACTACAACTGTAGTGAACAAACAATATAGTTCTACAGCTAAACATTGCGGTAGTGTTGTTCGAAATTTCTCAAAAACTGATGTAGTAAATGTACGCGACTATCGAGCCAAGTCAGAAAAGCGGGCTAATGGACGCATTCATTCACAAACTGGACCTTTGTCGTACAAAGTTGACATAAATGGTACCTTATGGAGGAAACACGCTGATCAAATAGTTAGAACATCTAAGGATCGACCCAGCAACCCAACTCCTATAGTGACTGCTGATATTCCGTTTATACAATCTGTTAATACTTCCGGTACTACCGACAAACCTAAGGATCACGTGACAAATTCAGGAACCAGTGCTACCAATGTTGAGCCACGTTGAAATCCGATAAGAAACCGGAGGAAACCTGACAGACTTAACTTGTGATGTTTGTGAATTGTGATGTTTTTCATGCGAGACTATCCTGTTGTGTAAAGTTAAAATGTGAATGTTATTTTCGAGTTTCTATACTTGGATAATATTATGTTCATTTGACATGGATTGAATTACTTGTTGAACAATTTATACATTTCATATATTTACTACATGATGTTCTATACTAAGCAGAGAGGAGTGTAGTGTATTTGATGTACTATTATTCCGGAGTTTGTAATGCTGTTCTATATAGTCCGGATATTATAATCCGTAACATTTTGGGTTCTATATTTAGTTCAGTAATAAACGTTAAAACGATTAAAACACGACTGCACGTTTTTTACCTGTCTCAACGACTGGAGCCTAACCCGTGAACACACGGCTACAAACTAACTATACAACAGGCTGCATGTGCAGTATGAATACAAACAACATTAAATTACGCATACAATCTTTATACGTTTCCTGTGAAATATTGTAATACTATATAAAACGCGTTAAATGCTGTCCACTTTGATTGTTGACAACTTTGGTTTCAGGAAGTTAAACATCATTATTTTCTAATACCCTACTTGTTTCGATTGTAAAGATGAACAGTTTATATTTTCTATATAATCTAAACTATTCTGAAAATAGAGTTATTATGTGCATATCTAAATATGAATTGATCAAGATAGGGTAACTGTCATGACGTAACAGCTCATTATGATTTTATTATCATACCTTAACAGAAGTCCCTCATGCAATCCACTGTTGACAGTCGTTTGTATATTGTCTCCTCTCCCATGCATAAAGGAAAGCCGCTTTTACATTTCTAATAAATATACTAGTATTCTCTGAATAAAATATAGATTAATTCATCTCTTACCCGGAAAAATCCATAATGTGTATGCAATCGCCTACATATACGCACTCCCTGAGTTGCTTAAGATATGAATATTACAGTGCGGGATTGTTAACGTAAACGACGTTATGTCAAATATTATTTCACTTTCATACAAATTTCATTTTCGAGATTCATTCGAAACCAAGGGAACAATATAAATGGAGCGTACATCAAACACACGAGGTATGTATGGTTCGAAATAAATAATTTCTATATGTTTTATATGGAAAGCAAATGGCATTATATAATGTAAATGAAGATTTCCAGTTGCTTTTATTTAATTATCACGCTAAATTTAACAAAAGGTGGAAATCAGAGAAAAACATTTTATTATACCTCAGTATGAAAATTCTTTGCAACGCGTAATCTGATTGGTCTAGACAGTCAAGTGCCAGGGATGACAACACTTCATATCTCCCTCTCAAACATCATATCTCCCCATCATATTTACCTCTTGGGCAACCTCGTTCATTTTCAATATATTTTACGGCAAGGTAGATGTAGTTTATTGTGACGTCACAATGAGTCCGAGTCATTGTACTTTCATAGTTCATAAGGCACAAAATATGCGGGTCTCCGATACACAGTTAAATTGCCTGGTTTTGGTTGATACAAAGACAAACAAGTAAATCAAGCATTCAATGAGAATGGAACTACAAAAAACTGGTTATCATATCACTGCATTTCGTTGTTTGTACCTTATACCGTAATACGTTAACGGCGCGGTGTTACCGTTAGGGTGATGTCAGCTACATCCCATGTATAGATGAGCGGACTCCAATTTCAAATACACATTTATAGTCTTGCTTTGTTTCAGTATAATAAACAATTTATTGCATGAATGTTCGTTGCCCTCGGGGAATATGATTTTCCTTGGGTGAATAAATCTTCATATCTCCCTCACTATCATGCAATAAATGCATAGTATTGTCTTTAGACTTTTGTTCCATTCTTTTCCTAAGACACGTGATCTGTATTTTGTTTGTATACTTACTCCCCCAGGGTACATGATCCCACTTTGTTATGCCCGTGGTTCGTGTTTGCCCTACTCTTAATTTGGTATTCTTTATAGGGGTTAATACAGCATGGTCCTTGTTCTTTATCGTCATCTTTCCATGTATTTTCCTTAAAAGTGGGTTAGCAGGTTTTCCCCAGCGGTTTGCTAAAGTTATCTAAAATGACACATCGCATGTTTCAAAACTTTTAAAAAGAAATTCAACAACATTAATTCTTTTCATGCCTAAAACTATGTTAAATGTAAATGTGTTTTATGTGAAATATTTTGCGTAGTTTTCGAATATAAAAGCGATGGAATTCAAATTTTGTATAGACCGGTCGTGGTCATTCAGTGGTATCTGGAGTGTTGGCATCATAACAGGGAGGTCGTGAGTTTGAACCCCACTCGTGCCATGACCGCGTCAAACCTAAGACATTAACATAGGTAGTGATTGCTCCTTCGCCATACGATCCGGGTTTAGAAGTGAGAGTCACTGATCTTTCAGATATGACCTTGAAAATCAGGGTCCCGTGTCGAGACATGCGTTGGCACGCACCCCCCCCCCCCCCCACACTGCTACGACCCTGAGCGTTAAGCATAGGTCTAAATTTGTGGTACTCCACCTACAGCTGGTGATGTCTGAATATAAATGAAAAATTCTCGACGGGCCGCAAAATTAAAAACAAATTACGATATGTATATTTACTTTGATATGACGCGGTATTATGCGTGATTGCTATGTATCAGAATAAGCCTTTCTCTTAGAACAATCTAGGTTAATTTAGCGCAAATAGTAATATACACAACAGTGATGCCATATGCAACCTCAAGCGAGAATGTTTGGAATAATATTTAGCCATTTCTTAAGAATAGGTTAGATTTAACGTAAAAAAGCCAGTTATCAGTTTAACTGCTTGTACATAACATTGCAGTAGGGTGTTATGTGCTGTTAAGGGTGTACTAGCTGTCAGTAGAAAGGATTTTACCTTTTTTTTCTCATTTTGTTGAAGGAAGGTGTCAGAGAAAAGACTGGATATTTTTTAGTCAGCACAAGCACTCTCCAATAGAAAAGTCCCAGACGCCTTTGTTCATGTACTTTTCAAAAAGCATTTGGACAGAGGTCCAGCCAAACTGCGGGAAAAAAATGATATCGAAGCTAAGCACTGCTACAATATGTAGGCCTACAACTTTCGCATTTTGTTCTGGTCTTCGATGAAAGTTGAAGATAACGAACAATGACCAGTATCCTAAAAGCAATAAAAATTAGAGAGTTTG
Source organism: Ostrea edulis (assembly GCF_947568905.1). Classification (NCBI taxonomy): domain Eukaryota; kingdom Metazoa; phylum Mollusca; class Bivalvia; order Ostreida; family Ostreidae; genus Ostrea; species Ostrea edulis. The sequence goes on along the minus strand of NC_079166.1, from coordinate 59,376,625 downwards.
TCAAACACAGACCCCTGGATATACCAGAAGTGGGATCAGGTGTCTGGGAGGAGTAAGCATTCCCTGTCGACTGGTCACACCCGCTATGGGCCCTATATCTTTATCAGATGAACGGCGTTATCTGTCGTCAAAATCAGTGTACCAAGAACGGCCTGTCAATCGGTAAGAAACACGTCAGACAGCATTTGACCCAATGGTTGTATTGGCAATCTAGATCGTTATAGGAGTTATGAGATTGATCACTGTTCGTTACCATCACCATTCATCGTTATAACGACCATATAATTTGCGAAATACTTACTTTTAACGAGACTGTTGGAACCCCTGCACCATCAACTTGTTTGTCAGTAGCCTGCTTCGATTTAAAATCTGACCACAAGCAGAACAATCTCTTCAGTATTGAATCAGCTGAGAGATATAGATACCGTATGCAGGTGATAATGGAATGCTGCTACATTAAAATGGAAAGTTGACGATGGGTAAGCTGAAATCATCCCGTTTGTCATGTATTTTAAAGTTGTTAGTAAATTTAGAGACTTTGGCAATATACACTCACACCAAATGACCTTCATTTTGAAACAACATATAACTTGTTCCCCTAGGTTCTGCCAACTGGTAGATTGACAAGAATTCTAAAGATAAAATACATTTGAACTTTCCATTAGATGTAATACGATATTGCATTTTTTGGAAAAACAATAAACTCGTAACACCAAGTAAAGTGTAACTCCGTGGTCCCACTTCTTAACTGTGTTGCGATCTATCACTATTGATAACTAGAATAAAGTTGCTTAAATAGAATAAAGCATTGTGATTCCCTCGTTGAATTTGATTATTTTTATCCATTTTCCATATGAAGCAGTGACGGAAGGTCTAGTTATCAATGATGTAACGTCATAATTTGTTTAATCCAAAAATGAGTAAAAATTGCACTGTTTATTTAAAAACACAACAGCAATTGCAACTATCTAAAGGAAAATAACATTACTAAATATTGTGTAGACAGCGACCCAGGTAAACGTTATTTAATCACAATATTACCGATTTCATACTGGTTTTTCTCGCTGTATTTGAATATGAAAGTTGAAGATAACGAACAGTGATCAATCTTATAACTCTTATAAGCAATACAAAATAGATAGTTGGACACACTAGAGGTGGGATCAGGCGCCTAAGAGGAACATCTGCATTGCTATCTGTATGCACCGGGGGCTAAAACATATAACATTCAGGGAATTCGTCAACATCGAAATAAATGTTCTCCATGATGAATAAATTAGACCCTTAAAATATAAGTTTTATGTAAAGGATATAAGCCAAAAACAGACCATCCTGTGAGATAAAGAACTGAACAGGTTTTATATTTACTCACTCTGTAGTACTGACCCATATCAACATTTCGTCCTCTGACGGGGAGAGCATTTCCATTGCACAATCAAAATTTAAAGATTTTAATTAAAATACTGCGAATATTATCTTAATGAGTGTTACATTCTGGATATGAAGGATGAGAAGGTTATGGAGCCAAATTTTAATCTGAATAGCATTGTGTTTTCGAATATTTGGATGAGGAAATAATTAACGCCAGCCAAAAGAACCTAATACGCCCATCTCTTGAAATGAAATGAATTATTCATGAAAGTGAAAATAAGAAATCAGAATACGCCAGTTTCGAGATACGAACTCTCTGTATAGGAGGTGCATTTAGTGGAACTTTGAATGCCTAAGTGGGACAGAGTGGATATACAGCCAACGAGGAAGACGCTGAAATGTATTAAAAACGGCTTCTCTTTAAATATGTAAATGTCGGAAATACTAAATACTATCGAAAGAAATGTTTTACCGAAGTGGAAACATACAAACAATGTCATATTTGCAAGACATATCCTGGATATGGTACTTATGACCAGCGAAATAAAGTGATAGGATAAGAATTCTATGTATTTAATTACTCCCTAAATACTTATCACTTACTTAGTTTGTGTATCAGTCGAATTCGGGTGACCAAACAGCATATGAGAAACTTACTGAGTACATTCACTTACGTTGTGATGAATATCTGTCCCACTCCCGCGTTTAAACAAATTCTTTCGCGCCTTACTATGTACGAGAGTTCTCCAAAGGGAAATAACTCGGACGTATCTCGAAACCGGCGTATTAGGAGATGTTAATAAAGAAAACATAAAAAAGTTGTGAATAAATTTCGGAATGTACCGCACCTCTGGGTCTAGCGAAATTCAAATACAGCATGGAAATATGTCTTTCAAATTAAAGTTTTGATGCGATATAATAATGTCCAATCTAATTTTAAAGATTGTGAATCTTAAAGTTGGAGCAAAGAATTCTGCTAAGGGGAAATGTCGTTTATAAGTATTTTAGCGGTTTTCCCTATATTTGTGTTGATTCTAACTTGTAGGGAATTTAAAATCAAATGTGTATCTCTTTGACAAATGTATTGTCTTTCTCTTATTTTCATCGTACCTGTAGATGTTTAATAAGTTATTGTGTGTACCTGGCACTGTCCAATAAGTTGACAGTATCTGTCCTTTCTTAAAAATAATGGACAGCAAAGGATTGCGTAACAAAAATGTTTTAAAGCTATTTAATTATATTATCACTATTAGTTGATTGAGTATGGTCGCATATGACGTCACTATATCACGTGAATGCCAAACTAATTAAAACGGCTTTTTGAAATCGAAGCTTACATTCAAATCTGTATTGTGGTTAATAATCGCAATATTTCGATGAACGAACTTACTAGAATCAATTAATATAAAAATATAAGAGACAACAAAATATGTTTTCTTGTGTGATTCCGTTTGTCTGGTCGGGGTGTGGGTCTCGCGGCGAGAGTACCTGGTGGACTGGGGGTGCTTGCTCCTCCAAGTTACCTGATCCCACCTCTGATGTGTCCAGGGTTCCGTGTTTGCCCAACTTTATTTGTCTTTTAAATGAACGTTGTAAGCAAAAGAAATATATACTTTAAATGAACAAGTGGATATAACGAACCGTGATCACTCACATATTTCCTATGAAAGATGAAGATAACGAACAGTGATCAATCTATATATATATAATCAAATTAAGTAAACAAACAGACATGGACCCCTTGATATATCAGATATAGCATCAGGTTCGTAGGGGAATAAGCACCCCCAGCTGCTGACTGGTCACACCTGCAAAATCCATGTTGCTCTAAACGCTATTTAAATAACAATGAAATAAGGAAAATAATAAGTTGCATAAGAACAAATGACTAGCAGGTGAAGATAAGGATTCCGTTATGATTGCACAACATAGTAATCTTAACTTAGATTTCATCTGCACTGACTAGTTGTAATGAATTGTAAACATATGAGTCTTTAGTTTAGATTGAAAGATACAGCGACTACATGTAGCAGCAGTATGCATCGAATCAGTATGCATAGTATGTCTAACGATTGGTTGGAAACTACTCAAACAGCATTGAACGTTGAATTATTCTTTAGATTTGCTGAAACTTTATTTTTTTCAATGAATAGTTTTTAAGCTAAAAATGTTCTTCTTTTCTTCCTATTTTATAGTTTATCCTTTGAATAGAACCAACCTTCCTATCTCCACCATACCGAATGATGAACTGGTCTATATTTTTCGAAATATTTCCTATAGGAAGGATAACGCCACATTCAGACTCTTAGAAAATACTGCAGTTGTGCCAGATTGTACAGTTTTATTCGTGATAGGGACACTTTTCTTAGCTGTTGGAGTATTTGGGAATTTTGTCACGGGAACTCTGATATTAACAATAAAGACTCTCCATACACCAACATTTACCACCATCGCGTGTTTAGCAGTGTCGGACTTGCTTTCATCTCTGTCTCGTTATTTGCTGATATTGACGCAGAGACAAAAGATGTTAAAAAATGATGAGACTGAAGAATGTTATGAGATTTTCGAAACAGTGGCGCTTTTCTGTTTGCATTCCTCAAATTTCCACATGGTCCTAACTTCCTATATTCGCTATGTTTTCGTGGCACGACCCATTGTTAGTCTAGAGATCACATGCAGAAAAGTTTTAAATATCTCTGCTTTTATTTGGCTCTCCTCCTTTGTGATCAGTGTCATTTATACGATGAGGCAATGTTACAGAAGAACTATAGTAATTTCCTGATGGATTTGTGGATAGAAATATTTGTTGGTTTATACGTGACGGGGTTCCCTTTCTCTTTATAACCTTTTTCCACATCAGAAAAGTTATGAAAATGGGTCACTCGGTTATATCAGGGACTGATTCTGCTACGAAAATTAAAATGTCAATGTCTATGATGTTAATAATCATAAGTATTGTGTACCTTCTGAGCAGTCTTTATCCGCTCTTTTTTTTATAGTGTCGTATTTTATATGTGTGAAAACAAAATATAGATCGGAGTTTTGTTCGGGATTCTTTTACCATGATGAATATGAATGATTTGTGTATCTTTCCCCATTTTGTTTGCTTTTAAATAATTGCATTAATCCATTGATTTATTTCATGTTTTCCCCACTGATGTGCCGTATGTATTCTTCTGTAAGACGTTTGATTACACGTTTGTTTTGAGCTCTTTCGGAAAGGTAGATATCGCATCATAGTTAATGTACATCGACACTTTGGATCATTGGCATTTACTAGAAGTCTACATTGCTGATGTCATCACACCACCATGTATCGTCTACAAAAGGAAAATTTTACATTGATAAGAATGGATGTACATGCATCACATAGATTTTACAATTGTTGTGGGTTTTTATCTCTTTATATCTTTTATATCTTAACTTATTTATTTATACATTGTGTTATCAATATATTTTGTTTTTGAAGGGAAACAATGCTTCATGTGTTTTACAGCGCGTTTTTTAACTGAAAAGAGGGTTAAGATTAGTTTTGTTTCCAGAACGAGAGTCGATCTTAAGATCTCAAATTAGTTCATTATTGATAATTAGAAATACATGTACATTATATAATATGACACAAAAGTGCATTCAATGTTGTTGTTTATTCGTTTGATTTGCGTCCCTTAGAGGATTCTTAATTCATATCGAAACGTCATCAACTGTAGAATTGTCATGACATTTGACAATGCAGTGTAAACATCCTGTGACGGTACATATGATCGTCCGTCGGTGCATATTGTCGTTGTCGACGATATAATCATACCCCACGGTACATTTTGTCGTTCACCAACGCTCTGATGAAACAATGCATATTTTCTTCACATTGCGGCACTTGCTGAAGAAGGCGACAATGTGTGTTTACCCTCATTGTACACATGTTAATCCATTGGAGTAGATTGTCGCCAACCGTGATATATTGGAAATCATATATCCTTTAGATAGTAAATGCAGACCAAAAACAACTAAGCCAAGACCTTTGATATTGTGGATTGAATTGCTGTCTGACTTTTCCCTCGATTTTTAGACCGTTAGAATAACAGATAATGGTAAGTACACATTTTTATCTTCATTACCATAAAGTTATGTCTGATGTATATCGATATAGAAACGTGTTAATTTATGAATGTTGCAGTATTATACATAACTTTAACCGTGGTAACTGTAGTACATTGTTAGCTGCACACCTGTCAACGTCGTGATTGTTGATGTAAACGACGTTGTTATGTGATTGTTAATGTAAACGTCAAATATTATTTCCCTTTGATACCAATGTGATTTTCTAGAGTAGATTAAAACCAAGGGAACAAAATACATGAAGCATGCATTAAACACACGAAGTATGCATGATTCGTAAGATTAATATATATATATATATATATATATATATATATATATATATATATAAACGACAGACAGTAGCAGTGTCTCTAAATTATTGTTCTATTTGTCCTTAAGACACGTGATCTGTATTTTAATGATGCTTACTCCTACTGAGTACATGATCCTACTTCTGGAATGTCCGTGAGTTCGTGTTTGCACTACTCTTAATTTTGCATTCTTTATAGGTGTTCAGACAATATGATCATTGTTCGTTATTCTCACCTTTCCATTCATTTTCCTCAAACGCGGTCAATTGGTCAATTGAAGGTATGTCCCCTTAATGGTCTCTAACGTGAATGCTATGACCAAAAGGAACGGCATCAGCTCAGTTTAAAAGGTCTGCACCTGAAATTTGGAGTGATATACTTTTTTTGGGAGGTATATTATTTTCTTTTCTACATTAAAGGGGAATTAGGAAATTAAAATAAAAAAAAAACACCTGAGGTCACAGTGTTAGTTATTGATCTACATTGTTCTAAAGATTACCTTTTTGCACTTTAAATTGACTGAAGAATTAATCAATTAAACTTGATTTTATGAAAACGGGTCACTCAGGGAGGGGTCTTTATTATGTTGTGACATAGGTCTTCGGATGAGACTGTAAAAACCCAGACCTATGCCAGAACACGATCGATAAAAGAAACCTCCCTGCTTAATTTTGAAAGGCAATGATGTTTTTACGATTAAAACCATTATCTAAAATGCAAGAATATCTTACTTTGGTATGAATGATATTAACATATTAACTGACCATATGAATAGTATAAAGGTTGTTTTGAGGGTGTTCTTTTAATGTGTTTTGAATTGATCGATTAAAGTTATCTCCCTTATTTCTGAGCTCACCAAGTTCCATTTTCTAACTCTCTCGGAAATAAATGACTTTTTTTTTATATAATTCAAGTTTGCATCCAGAAAGTGTATATTCGCTAGGATTACGGGTATCATATGATAATCAATTTCGGCGAATATTTGGGCAAATTTCTTTCAAATATTTTGGAACTAAATTGTTATGGATTTTAATCACATTTGTTGATTTAGCTGTTTGTCTTCTATCAGAAAGGGGTTCCCACCCAGTTTCAAAATAAAGAAAATCCATTGAAGCGAAAATTCGAAGACCAGTTACTATCCTGGCAGCCAAATATTGAACATTTTCTGAATTGTGAATCAAAACCCGCACACCCATCTCATACTACAGACTTATATTCTAATACAGGTCTATTAAAAGTTGTATACATTGTTGATAAGGTGTTTCTTCCTACAGTAGAGTTTAAGTCTTTTAACAAACCAATTGTTTTTATTTTTTTAATTATTATTAACAATGTTTTCAATATACATAGACCAGCTTAAATTATTAGAAAAGGTCAGACCAAGGTGCTTGTAAACAGTAACATATTCAAGCTGACATTGTTGAAACACTAGTTTCGGGGGGTCTACGAATTTTTTCATAGTTGAAAAGATTGCTTTGTTTTGTTAGGGTTAAATTGAAGAAACCATTGTTTGTCTAAGATGTTTAGGTCATGATTATTGTGTCATTCAATTACAGTAACATTATACGGTAAACATTGAATTGAATTGTCATTTACAAATAATCTAAACATTGACAACATACTGTCTGAAACACCATTAACATAAATAAAAAAGCATGGGTGTAATTTCTTTCACACGTCATAACGTACCAGTAGTGAGTATATCATATCAAGGTAATGAGTAAATATGGGTAGAACTTTTTGCTCATAGAGTAGTAGCAAAGTTACATATGCGTAACTTTTTGTATTTGTAGTACAGTGTACAGTGTGTATACGTTGTATGTAAAACTTATACGGTACCAAAATAAGTGATGTATACAGGAGTTGTGGTAAAATGAAAAACCACACTATTAACGTTATAGTGGATTTATCAAATGTACAGTTTGAGGTTTACGTAAATAGCAAACTGTTGTGTAACGATACAGTATCATTCTTGAAATGTTATTTACATTGTAGGTCCGAGGTACAAGTAGACCAAATGTAGGAAACATTGCCATTAGATAGTTACACCTCTGCCTGCAAAAGTTTGGAAACAAAAACATAAAACCAACTTCAAATTCATTAATTCAATGAACTGTAGTAAACAAAATGCAATAGGTAAATATGTAAAAGTGGAAATAAGATATATATTGTAAAGTGTTGTAAAGTTTGTCATTTCCTTTATATTTATTTTGACAAGAATTTGGTCAATCTGTGACAATCGCTAAAACTAAACTTGTTCGCATTGCCCTCGCTATACATTGGATAGATGGACTTTCAATTGACGTTTATATATCAATCTCCTCTTTCAAACGTTTCCAGTATAGTTAATTATTATTTTTATTGGCATCATTAATTTGTGTATCTATATTATCGTAATAATATGATGATGCATGTTTTTTTCTTCATGTAGTTAACTTTGTTTCTCGTTTTACGATATCTAGCCGGCTGGCGCTTTCCGAACCTCTCCTGTAGATAGGTTGTATGTTGAGGCCAACGAACCACCTCTCGATCTACGTAGAGTAAAACTTACCTCACGATATATTGTTAAATTAAAAGCTAAGGTTGACAGTCCTGCATTTAACTGCATTTTCCATCCGCAGTATGAACATGGATATGACAAAAACCAGAAGTGTATAAAGTCAATCGGTCTACCATTTAAAAAAACATATACATGATTTTAACTTACCTTTTGACATCGTAAAACCCTCATCACTTTCTGAAATACCACCATGGAAACTACTAAAACCCAAAGTAGACTCATCACTTTCTGAATATAAAAAAATCTTAAACAAATTCCGTTATTATTAAACAAAAAATATCCGACATAAAACAATCCAAACATACTACAATTGATATCTACACAGATGGTTCAAAAGACCAAAATAAAGTCGCTGCTGCTACAGTAATCACAAACGACGTTTTATCTGCGCGACTTCCAAATGAAGCAACAATTTATACCGCCGAAACAAAGGCTATTCAGCTTACGTTTGAATACATAGACATTTCTAATGACAAACATTTTACTATATTTTCAGACTCCCTATCATGTCTTCATTCAATAAAGAACATGATTATATCTTTTCGATATTTTACACTGGTACTAACTTTTAAGTAAGCAAGGTCATATCGGTATCCACGGCAACACCAAAACAGACAAAGCGGCGATAAATGCACTGCGAGATGATGTTTACATAAATATTCCATACACTGATTTTAAATATTTCATTAAACTACATGTATATATAAATTCTATTTGGCTAATTCATTGGGATTTCTGTGACACACATAAACTTTATGTTATTCAAAACAAACTTTTATTAATGGGTGTCCCGTGACCAGGATCACAACCTCTTGGCACGCAAAAGATCGTGTCCCTGATGTTCGAAAAAGAGTAGGCTCACTGAGGGCTGACAGGGAAACTCAAACACTCACAACAAAACATAATTCAATTAGTTAACCGCCGTAAAATGACTGAAACATTGCCAAACGGGGTAAAAACAATAAAACCAATCAATCTAGCCCAGTCTGAATTGCTATTAGAACATAATGTTTTATAACGTAATCTGTTTCTAATTATAATGTGTTTTCTTAACACCGAATCAAACCATGATTTGTATTTAGTAATAGTGATTGTTGTCTCCGATATGCACTCCCTAATTAAACTAAGATATTGAGTTGTAAAAAATTGAGTAGGTTATCTACCGAGTCTACATCGTTTAAAAATCCTTCCCAGTTGTACAACCTAATCAGTGAGTTAAGCTTTTCAAAATCTGCATCTTTGTATTACCAAGCTTTGTGTGTATATGCATGATTGACACTATAATCTAACGGAAGCGATATGGTCACTAAAACAATTAAATTACTCGGTGTGAGAATTGGATCGATACGGGTCTGGGTAAACTTTACAACTCTTGTTAGTGCATATATCCTATTGACAAGATTTATGTTATGACCAATATCGTGTATTTCATGAGAGTGAGAATGTCTAAAAATCGACATTTAAATATCCAACAATTAAAATATTATCTGAGATTGCGCTAACTTTATATAAAAACCAGGAAAAACTTCTCCAAATGTTGTCTTGGGGTAGAGATGAAAAATATGTTACAAGAAACTCTTCATCTTTCTCAATTTATTTCTTTTTTCGTTCTCTTACTTATTAGATATCCCTTGGTATTTCATTTTCTATTTCATTCATAAAGTATTTTCAAAATGAAAATATGTTACACTCGCTGAAGGTTACTGTGACAGAAGACATTTTCCCTTGTCATTGTATGACTATAACAGTATGTTTCTTTCTAGCTATTGCTTGAATTCCAATGGTATTCCAAATTTTTCCTCCATGTTTTTATTATACCCGAATTCCTCAATCTGTTTTCATGGAAATATATTCACTCTACTCCCTGGGAGAGCCAGGAAGGAATTTAAAAAAGCAGGTAACCTTGATCAGAGTGATTGTGGTTCATGAACTGAGACTATGAGACCACTACAAAAATACAGACAGAGGCACTTGGATTGTGTCTATTTCCACGTGACATTAAACACGAATATAACAAAGTGCGATTATGTTTTAAATATTATGATAAGTCGTGGTTTGCATTTAAATCGTGATCTATCAATTCAACACTGCATTGTACTTTAAATGATTAGTGAAATGCTATCTTTGATTGTCTTTGTTTTATTGTCACCTAAACATTTACACGTCTCACAATCGACAAAACTAAAACAGGTAAGGTGAACGTAAAATTAGGAATGTTTTTTTCTCTAATGATTTTAGTTTTATTTTGTTCATCAAATTTATACTGGAGATTGGACACCGTTTTCATTATTTTTATTCTAATCAGAATTGAGTTCATTATAGACAACAAGTGACCTATTCGCCAATATATTCTAAACGAATTAAACTCAAGCTGGGAATACACTTTGCTATAACTGGATTTTTAACACTTTGTCTGAGTTAATGATCTGTATGTGTACAATTGAGCCAAACTTCTTATGGAATGTTTCATATTTACAGGTTTCAAAATTGGTCGAAGTTATTTTTTTTTTCACAATGGAAGGTACGTTCGTACATGTATGTGTGTGTGTATAATGCATGTCTGTTAATATTTTTCAATTGAATTATTGATTATAATTGTGATGAACAAGATCAGTGCATTGAGGAAATTTTCATTATATTCGAAATGATGACTCTGACAAGTAAAATCAGGGGACTGGTTGTTTACAAATGTTGAGATGTGATGATAGATAGTGTCTGATTAGTGTTTGATTACACAAGACAGTACAACATTTTCAAATGTTAGTAAAGTTTTCGATTTATTTAACACATCATGAAAAGGATCTTTAAAACACGTAAAAACCTTTGATAGCAATAGTGCTACAGATCGCTTTATTAGTCTAGAATTTTGATTAAAACATCCAAACAAAACATCGAAAAAAGCAGCTACATATACGTTTATCGAATATCATTCAAACAAGAACATATGACTGGCATTGTGCGATATGATAAAGTGAGTGCAACGGAATTTTCACATCGAGGTTATATCTGTTTTATTTGAAACATCAGCTGAATACTCAATGACCTCTCTCGATTTAAAAATTCGATCATACACAGTCAAAATCACTATATGCAGGTGATAATGGAATATTGCTACCTTAGTATGGAACGTTGACAATAGAGTTCAAGTCATATCGTTTGTGATGAAGTTGAATTGTTGATTTGCCTCTAACTTCTCTGCTCAGTAAAATATTCAAATATTATCATTTAATGTATTATGATTTCAATTGGGACTACATTACAAGAATTCTTCCCATTTACTAGGAACTACATTTTATTGAAAATGAATATTAAAAGCAAATCTATCACAAATAGGATATTTTCAGCTTCTCCTTCGTCAACTTTCCATATTTATGTTACAGTATTCCATTTTCCCTACATGTGGGGTTTATATCTCTCAACTTTGTCGATACACAAGAGCTTGTTCTGCGTATTATCAGCTTTTGGATTGAGTCACGCTACTGAAAAGCAAGTTGATGCCACAGGTGATTCAGCAGTCTCGCTTAAAGTCAGTATTTTGCAAATTCCATGGTCGTTATAAGTCTCTAGTTTGCCAATACAATCTATCATTGGGGCGCATGCTGTCTGACGTGTTTCATTCCCATTATTAGGATGCCCCTGACATACTGATTTTGACTACGGATAACTCCGTTTACCTGGTCAAGATATAGGGCCCACGGCGGTTGTAAACGGTTGTCAGGGATGCTTTCTCTTTCTAGGCACCCGATTCCATCTCTTTTACATGTATATCTAGGAGTCTGTGTTTACTCAACTCTCTTGGTATATCCCCTACAGGAATTATTGGATTGATCGCTGTTCTTTACTTTCATTTCACTGCATGTACTATAGTCGAAATATGATTCAATTGTAGAATATTGTTCAAAGAAAGGTGAAGATAACGAACAGTGATCAATCTCATTTGACCCAATGATAGGCTGCTTTGACGAACTAGATCGATCTATCAATATATCTAAATAAACAAGCGAAGATAACGAACAGTGATCAATATCATTAACATTATTTCGTAGATTAGTAATCAGGACGCTTGCCTCGAGACTGATGCGTTCAATTGGGATTAGGTTTATACATCCGACTCTCCGTTGACACATCTGAATTTTACATGAAAATCCAAGGTGTCCTAGATTTTCTAAAGTACCATAATGGCCTACCATACATACCGGCATAGTCACAAAGTTCATTCACATCTCACAGCTATTTAACCAGTTTTCATTTTATATAAAAGTATTGATGTTTCACTTGATATCACGCTAGATATGTAAAATGCCATATGCATAAATATACTTTAGCTCACGCTAAATCAAGCATAATGTGTTTGACATCATAAACAACAGCTTCTTTAATAAGATTGGAATATAGAAAATCCTGTTACCATCACTTGTTGATACACATATATATCAGATATTTGAACTGCATATAATTAAGGTTACCGTTAAGTATACACTGAATAACATAATGCAAACTGTGTATGTCAATATTCAGTAATACACACCTATAACAAACATCCTGGGTGAGTGGAAAACTGTTCGTTATAACCAAATTCCGCTACATCCGGTATAATGTTCTTTATTCTTTTCTCAAAGAGGAATAAATGCCTCTTCGCTGTAAGCGTGTACTGGCTATAAACATTTATTCGCAACAGATGTGTTTGTTTTAAGCGTGCTTCACTATGTATCGCACTCTTAGGCCTAAATGTACTCATGAATTTTATTCAAAGCTCGGTGTCGTTTCATGAAATGTGGAAGTAGATGTATTTTGAGGACATTCAACATGGCTATGCGATATAGCATCTATGTTGATCACAATTTTACAATTTTTGCATTCGGTTGTTGATATTTAATAGGCATACCAGATATAACTACAGAATGCTGTGCTGGTAAAATATTGATTATATTTGATATTATTTAATTCACGACGACTGGTTGACAAGTTATGTAGTTTTGACGCTTTAAATATCTATAATATACTACGTGTAGAGGTATGTCCATCATCCCTTAACATATAGATACAACACCTCCCTTTATCACTACTCGGCAGACAATTTATGCGTCAAACGTTGAATATCAGAATATTGAAAACAATTTCGACCGCAAAGAAAAGGAATTTATAAGTATAAAGAATAGTGGTTCTCCCACGTTCTATATATAGCATTTTAAAAAAATATTTTCATGTAAACAAGGTTTTTGTAATCGTTTATCATATTGTATCAAAATCACATGTGAAATGGTTTATTTTTTCAGATATACGTTTGATTTACCTGTTTGACAGTATTGCATCGAATGGATGGTGCATATATAAATGCCATGGGACTGAGGAAGATCTGCAAATAATGGCTACAGTTCTTGTACTCATCACTGCCATTTCAGTCATCGTTCATTTGAGTATATGCATCTGTGATGACGATACGAGTTGTGGGTCTATTTCATTAACATGTGTTGTTGCCCTGCTGGACATGTTCGCCCAGGTGTGTCTAGATATAAAGATCTTGTGTTCAAAGAGGGTAGACCTAACATGGTTTCATGCCATAAAAGTTGGAATCCAAATTTACAAGACGTATGCTTTCATCAAGGAAATAAAAAATGTATGGTATTTATATGAGAATCAGAACTTTATACCAAATCCATTTGTGCGATTGTTGTTCTTCTTGACGATAGTTGCATGTATAGTAACAATGATCATATGTGGTAAAGGTGCAATGATAAAACTTTCGGGGTAGAGCTTTCCAAATTACCTTTTTGGCGTTATTTTGATGGATAGTTTGTAAGATCGTTTTCTTCACATTTTCATTATCTTGGTCTTCATTCTATTTGTATCTACATATCAAATTCCGTCCTTTAGATAATTCAACGGTTGATTATATCATGAACTATTCGTAGATTGTGTATAACAGATGCATATACATGTAAATAACATACGAATTTGATGTGATACATGGTTATTTAGATTTCGTAATGGAGCATACTGGGATGAGTTAGTAGCAGTTTATTTCAAAATGTAAACAGTTCAAGACCATCGATTAAAACTTTAAAAGAATAATCGCTCAAAATTCATCAATATCGAACATCGTTATATACACAGGGAAGTCATCGCATATATTCAAAGACAAAAACAAAACATCTTAAAGTCCAATTCTTACCCATCTATACCATTTGCACCTGAGGTATATTGGGCATGGCAGGCACGTAACATATCACAATTAGTACCCCCACTGTTTATATATAGCTCCATATCCAATTCAAAATTCATTTTATATCAAACAGTTTCTAATGTAGTATGGAACTATAGTTGTTTTGTTATTTCTTTTTGCTGTGTTTTATATGCAATGTGTGTTTTATCTATATATATTTGTTATGTACAATGTATTTTCACACATTTTCAAAAGTGTATAATGTTGAGGCAATAATTGCTCTACATTGAATTCTAATTGGATTCAAATGTACAGTCAGTGTATGACATATCCCTATATATATCACATTTAATGTAATCAAGCTATTTACAGACTTTGGATACCAGTTATTAGCATTTTGCGTGTAACTTAGAAGGTGAAGAAAATTACCAGTGATCAATTTCACAACTAGCACAAAAAGAAACACAAAAATATCCACCCCTTCATTAAATGCAAAGAAGGTTAAAGTATAAAAAATGAAGATCAAACCATATTTTACTCAATGATATAACGTTATTTGACAAATAAATGATTATCTATTGATATCAAAAAGTATTTTAAAGTATATGACGTTTTCAAGCCTTATTTCAAGAAGCAATTTTTTCTAGCTCTAATCAAAAGGGGATGAAATTAAGGGCAATTAAATAATCAACACTGCTACAAAGACAGGGATTCTACTGTGCAGTTAACATAATCTCATTAACAAAATTGCAAAGCTTTTTAAAATAGATGGGTTGAAAATGTAGCCAGTTATTCAGAGTTAACGTGCGTAGTTCTTTAAGCATGAAATATATATACATGTAGCTAATTTTGCATTGATTGGACCATTTTCTGCCTATTGATATTTTGATAAGCATTCTCAGCATACTTATGACATATTGAGAAGATTATATTTTTGTACTGCCTAATCATATCAATTGAAGTTTATAATCCATTCAATTATTTATTTCCTACTTTTTCCTGAACATGACACCATCATTGATTGTATTCTCATTGGATGGACACTATACGCCTGTGTGGCCGCGAAGGAGTTATCACTATGTTGTACTTTTATTAATATTTGACATTAAATTCCTGGATTTTGGATTCCTTTGCTTGAAGATCGCATTGTTTCCCTAAAAACTTTGGAATTATCACCAGTAACCTGAAATACACAAGAAAATTTACCCGTAATCATAACCAAGCACCTGTAGTATAAAAGGAAATACATTTTCAATGTTTTTGCCTTGAGTATCTCTACAACTTGTGAAGGTGTTCATTTCTGAATAGATATATGATTTTCATAAAGAGTTTATGCTGCCGTATGTATTCCTAAATGGAATTTATTTCTTAAATCAACACGGAATCATATTCAAGCACCTGAAATTTACAAGACAATCAACATGAAATTAGAAACTGGGATGGTCGTTATTTTTATTATGAGGGAGGAATTTTCTAATAGTGAAAAATACTTTTCTAAATAGAAAACATGGAATATGGAATCCCGTAGTCCGCATCGTAACTTTCACTGTCTTATCAACATGTTTACTACTTCGCAAAGGAAAGTATCACGTATATATACAATAGGAAAAGAAATAATCAATAGTATAAACGACAAAAAAGTGACGCAAAATATTAGATATATAGACCACAGAAAAAACAACAAAATATCGAGGGT
The DNA here is from genome assembly GCF_947568905.1 of Ostrea edulis. Taxonomy (NCBI): domain Eukaryota; kingdom Metazoa; phylum Mollusca; class Bivalvia; order Ostreida; family Ostreidae; genus Ostrea; species Ostrea edulis. Next base: position 59,360,426 of record NC_079166.1, on the reverse strand, counting down.
ATAAGCCACAGAAAAACACAAAAAATATCGAGGGTTTAAACCACAGAAAAACATAAAATATCGAGGGTTTAAACCACAGAAAAACACAACAAAATGTTTGATCCGTTTTAATATTCCCATGAAGCAGATTGTATTCAAAACCTTCTGCGTGAGAAGAAAAAATATCTTGCTGTAGCCTTCAATTTGACACTCAGATATATCGACCATGTGATATATATTAACAATAATGATTTTCATTCATATGTCGATACGATATATCCCAGTGAACTCGAAAGAAAAGACATCACATAGTCGACCACTTTTGCTTCATACTTAGATATTTTATCAACGGCAAACTAATAACTCAACTATATGACAAACGGGATGACTTAAACTTTTTCATTGTCAACTTCACATATATATGTAGCAATATTTCATTACCCCCCCCCCACCCCCCGCATAATTATGGTTTTTATATCTCCCAAATGATTCGATACACAAGAACTTGTTCTGCCTATGGTCAGTTTTGACATTGAGACAGGCTACTGACAAACAAGTTGATGGTAAAGGGGTTTCAACAGTCTCGTTTAAAGTCAGCATTTCGCAAATTCTATTTTCGTTATAACGATCTAGTTTGCCAATATAATCTACCATTAAAACAATACCGTTTGACGTGTTTCATGCCGAATATAAGATCTTTCTTGGAACACTGATTTTGACTGCGGATAACTTCGTTTACCTGACCAAGATATAGGACTCACTGTGGGTGTGACCAGTCGTCAGGGGATGCTCTCTTCTCCTAGGCACCTGACCCCACCCCTGATATATCCAGGGTCCATGTTTGCCCATCTCTCTATTTTGTATTGCTTATAGGAGACAAAATGACTTTTGCAAAATAAAATGATTTCAAGATCCGATTCCTTGACATTTTCTGGTAGATTAGTCACACAAGTGGAGTTTAAAGGTATATCACACATACCACCCATTCATCTCCATTCAATACATGAACAGTTTGGATACATGAATTTCCTCTCAAATGTGCTCTGAAGATAACCTGGAGCTCAGAGGTTTTCATGCTGATTCGAACATTGAAATGCATATTTACATCACGTGATTTTGAATGACAACAAAAGTATTGTATAGAAACTTATTTAAATACATGTACCCCTTGTGAGGTCCACACTCGATTTTCAAGTATGAGAATATTTCTTGCTTCTTATAATTCAGTATTTTTAAAGCATCAATTTAACGAAAACTTTTTTCATTTTGCTATTGACTAAATGATGTTTTGAAAGTAACACGTGGCGTAATTAGATCAAATTAGCACTTGATATTAAAGTAGGGCCCTCTCTAGTCCCAGTGACAGATTTAAAACCACTTCTTTATTTTGACCACAAACTGTGAGTAAAACTCTCGATTTTTCACCAAAAATGGCTGAGCATTTTGCCTAATATTTGACTTGAACACCCCTCCATTTTCGGAAATTCCTAATTTTTCCATAGAGTCATGCATGCGTTTCTCCAAGCTCTTGCTTTCCAATGGTCATACTGATCCAAACGTGAACTCTACTTTGTGTATGAGTTTTATCTAGATATATCTTTACATCTTTTCTCTCAGAATCTGTAAAATGTTGAACCTATATCTAATGTACGGTTTCTTACATGACGACATCCTGCACTGATTACCGTCTGTGCGCATGCGTCTGAAGACCGAAAGGAGGAAATCCAATGTTTGTATGGACCATCAACAAGTACCAATGTTTGCGTTAAAATGAGAATTTATAATTTTAGAAATGAGAAACAATGGATACTGAGGCCTTATTCTAACCCGGATCCCAACGGGTCCATCTGGGATGGCTTTAGGGAATGACTTTAATTTGGAGACATAAAGTATAATGTAGTATGAGTCAGTTTATCTATTTTGAAAAAAAGCGTAAATTTGGTTATATTCAAATTAAAGACATTCCTTAAATATATGTCACAGTTACTAACAGGCATAAAATCAGAGATAGGAAGACCATTCCTGCCATGACAAGGAAGATGGTCCCTTTGTCGAAATAAATGGTGTATTTGTAAATTGCACTGAAGAACATGGATCCAAAAAACGTACATGCAGTTTGGACAGCAGCCATGCCTCCAAAAAGAGCACCTGAAAACAAACATTCACCGTTAATGTAAGTATATTTATTCTACAAGAGCACCTGCAAATCAACACACAAGGTAAACACATTAGTATATCCGTTTCTGCAAAGAGGGTTAAATCACTTGAAATAAATGAGATACTCTTTTCAATATCGTAAGAACTATAACAAAGCGTCCCATGTTTGGTTTGAACAGTTATAATTGCATAAAAATGGCATAAGAAGTCACACATGAATTATAATTGGTGTCAGGGTGTAATAAGATAGTTGCAACACTACGAACTATTAGGCAAATCACATAGACTCACAGCATACACACACGGACATGTACACACAAAAAACACACACACAGACAAACATATTACATATACACGTGTATACTTTGAAAACGCTATATCAGCTACAAAGAGAATTTTCTTTGCGTTTGATTGCTTGATTGTATCTTATTTAACGTCTCACTTGAGAATTGTTCACTCATATGGAGACGTCACCAAGACCAGTGAAGGACTTCAAATTTAGGCCTTTGCTCGGTGGTTACGGCCATTGAACTGTGTGTTTTTAGCGTGCAACACATACTGTGCCACGGGATATCCGTTTTTAAGGTAATATCCGAGGACCAGTGACATTCACACCTGTTGCCGAGCTTTGGCGATGAAACCGTAACTACCTGTTTTAACGACTTAGGTCTGTCGCGACCGGGATTTGAACCTCGGCCTTCCGCATGCGGGGACATTTTCTAACTTCTAGACCACCACGGCGTTTGTATTTCAGTTCCGTGGAAAGACGGCAGTGCGGCTTTATACCACGTAGTTGACCTAAACTTTTACAGCTCAACATAGAATTGCCAGATTTTGGATATTTCTTAACTCCGTAGAGTTAAATTAGTTTCCAGTATATATAAACTGAACAAAGACACCACTCAGCTGACCATCCTTTTTTCATCAATGTACACTCTGGGTCATTCACCAAAGCGATATTATTGCATGACCTTGAAAATATAGTGTTCTACAACTAATCATGAGAAACAAGTATGAGCGTTTGAGAAGCCCATGTTTTACAGCGTTGTCTAAGTCCTGCAGACAAGAGTTCGGAATGATTTATCTTTCAACTCTCACCTCCGACCGGGAGAATTCATAGGACTTGAAAATTTACAATGAATGCTTGATGGTGTTCAATGCAATGGTGCCGTCTGTACCTTGGAAATTAAGGGTTCTACATTTCACTATTAGACCAGTCGTTTTATATAAAAATAAACCTTAAACAAATAGCAACAAAAGTTTTGTTATAATCATTTAATTGCATATATTTAGACAACATATCAAAAATCGACAAAAATCGACCGAGCAGTTACTTTAGAAATTAATCAAGAATATTTCGCATTTTACACGTAACAATAATGGCATACGCGGTGTATCGTACCTGGAAATTTTACGTCAACACAAAGCAGACGAAGCAATGTTTTTAACATTTTTTATGTGATTTGATGATTTGTTGAATAAATAATGAATTTTAGAGCCCAGATGCATGGTGGAATTTATTCTATTTCCTAATTAGGATATGTAATTTAATATTTGTGCACTTTGAAGTCGGGATGTTCAATCAATCTTAAAGTATCGGTCTGTTCTGTTATTTTTCAATATACAAGCAATTTAATATATACATTCAATTAAATTTAATATGTACATTCAATTCATATACTTACTACAATGAATGTAAGACAAAAACACTACCAAAATATATACATTAAGAGAACAAATATATGAGATATATATATATATATATATATATATATATATATATATATATATATATATTGTTCGAAGGATTTATATCACGTTAAAAAAAGGTACGGAACGCCATTATGGTAAAAATTGCATATAGTATTTTCAATACTTCTAATAGTGTTGAAAGGCTCGAGATAGTGTGTGTGTGTGTGTGTGTGTGTGTGTGTGTGTGTGTGTGTGTGTGTGTGTGTGTGTGTGTGTGTGTGTGTGTGTGTGTGTGTGTGTGTGTGTTATGTTGAAACGTCACTAGTTGTAGGTGAAATACCACTTGTAATGTGCCAACGTCTGCCGCGACACGGGATCGCCGTTTTAGGGTCATATCCAAAAGACCCGTGATTTTGACTTCGAAATGTCGAGCGATTGGTGAAAGTGTAATCGCATCTTAGGTGTCCAGCTGATTTAATAAAATCAAATGTTTTCCAAGCATTATATATTTGTCTCTCACATGTGAATCACATCAACTTTTTAATTTTCAGGTAGTGATATAACACTTGATTTTGTTATACATCTTTTGGTGATAGTTAAGATATTGTGCAACTAAGAGAAAAGGGGAGCATAATTGTGAACAGGACGAGTGGTGTCAGAAATGACTCCATCGTAAATTGTATATTCCATCGAAAGCTGGTGGTCGTGCATTGGGAAGGATGGTCTCGAAAATGTGTTTTTACAGAGACATAGGAATTTCAACTTTCGAAAAACTTTTCTTAATTTGTGTAGCTCCTGTTTTGAACTATTGTAGTGAAGTATGGGGTCTCAGAAACTACCATTGAGATGGTTCAGAATCGCGTACTTCGTCATTATCAGATTCATTCCTTTACCTGCACTATGTGCATGGAGAATTCGGATGAAAGATCACTGACACTGTATAAACTATACGATACTCGAATTGTCTATTATCAATGGACAACATTACTAAACATGTGTAAATCAATATAATAAATCTAACTGAACATCATAAATGAAGTCATTATTTGAAATTCTACAGAAAATATATACATGTAATAGGATACTGTTGTGTGACACTGGGGATTTGAGAACAAGTTGCTTCAAGACTATAAGAATGATCAAGGTCACAATGTCAAAATGTTTGGTACCATGTAAAAGTTTTGTCACAAAGAATATAATGAAGAAAATCTGTCATTAACCATTCAAATGTTATGGCCAAGGTTAAACATTTTACGGACTGACAAAACAAACGAACAGAGCAAACAGGATTACGGGATCATACACAGGGGTGGATCCAGGAATTGTGGTTAAGCGGGGAGGGCACAAGTTTATAAGGCAGGGGGTCTGAGGGCGGCCTTGAGCTCCTGAAATTTACAGATTTTATAGGGCTTGCAACATGTCCCCTAAGTAGTCATCTTTATTATTTTCTGTCATTTATGATAAAGTGAAATTAATAAAATGACGCAAATTTAACCTTTAACTGTGTCATGTAAATAGTATTTTATTTTGTACGAGAATCAATGTTTACGAGTTCCATATTAGCTAATCTCATTTTCATCGATTTTTCGTCCAAATAAGGTATTGCGCCTCATAAAAAACATTCATTCACATGAAATTTTGGTATGAATAAAGTAGTTTGTGAATGTTAACACCGTTCCCGATAATTATAGCAATCGTTTTTCATTTATTTCTCTCATGTGTTAAGATGAATAATAATGCCCAGTTTTCGGTGATTTTTTTTTATCAAAATGTACGTTTTTGCCCCAAAATACACCTTTTCCCTTTGTTCTGTGCTCTCGATTTTGTATGTACGCTAGAACATCCCATGACTCACCGTTTGAAAACAAAACATTTTTGTTGCAATTAGTTTGAAGTTACGCTATATTTTTGGCTAGAATAACTGGATTATATGAAAAACAGGATTGCAGTGTTTGATTTCCACCCACCACACTTTTATCCACAACTTGTGAAAAGCTTGGGAATCAGTCCGTGGCTTTACCTTTCAAAGTATATATTGTAATTAGATATCTAAAGCAGGATATTGTATTTCATTCATATGACATATAATGTTACTTGCGGGAACGGATCTACATTATTTTGAATGTATACATTCCACCTCACGATGTTCTGTTTTCTTTTTCTGAACACGTTCAGTTGCAGTAAATTCCTCAGCATAATTAGTCAGGCCTGACTTTCGTCTTGCATTGGATAACCTAGTGTGATTGAGTATAGTGTGGAATCGTTTTTATTCGTGGGGACCAATGTTCGTGGGTAAGCAACATTGTCCTGGTTCATGGGGACTTAATTTCGTGGGTAAGCGATACCGTGTCACTAAGAGTGATAAATGTTCTTGGTTTAAAAAAATATTCGAGGACACGTAAATTCGTAAGTAAGATTGACCCAGGAAATACACTAATATCACCCCCCCCCCCCCTGAACAATAATGATTCCACAGCACTGCTAACGTGTGGACGTGTTGTTCACTTTTTTTCTGAACTCAATACTGTCCCCATGTGTTATATACTAATCAAGTGTCATCTACACAGAATATTCTCCATTCAGGCAAACTATGGTTTACCTTGTTTGTCGCTAGATATTTCCCTGGACATGATGACTCTCATCATTACGATTCCAAGTGAAGTTCCAAATCCAATAACTGTAGCTGAAGTTTTAATTCATCAGAAAGATTAAGAATATATACAATTTCTGTGCTCAAAATTTGTTGTATATTAAGGACATGATTTAAGCTAGATGTATGAACAACCTAGTTGTTTACCAATAATAAGTATATAGACCTTGTAGACAGTCAAAACTAATACCAAGTTTCAACTTCTTTTAATTTTCTCATTTGCTGTTAACATAACATAAAGAGCATATAAAACAAGTACAATGACTGTGGACCACTACAAGAATTATTATATCCATTTCTTTTCTTTTTTTTCTTTTTTTACATTATACCCATGCTTAATTTTCAATATGCTTTGAAATGCATCATACTTATGCTATATCGTTAACGGTAACAATAAAACTTGACTTTACAATTGTGACATCCATACCACTAGTTAGGCTGTTCTTTACTGATAGAGTTTGATTATTTCGTAATCTAATCATGATAGTGGTCTCACGGCGGACGTGATCGATCAACATTGGATGTTTACAATACGTCGTCAGCCCTATATTTCGACCAGGTAAACGAAGTAATCCATGGTCAAAATCAGTATGTAAAGAGCATGTAAGACAGCATTTAGCCCACTTGCTAGTCATATTGATCATTTAGATCGTTAGGGGGATGTGGTCCGATTCCGAGTAAGCGTCCCTTAATACATTTGCATCCTATATGAAATATGAAGATAACGAACAGTGATCAATCTCACAGCTCCTATAAGGTGTACACATTAAAGAGTTAGACAGACACGGACCACTGGATATACCAGAGGTGAGGTCCATTGCCTAGGAGAAGTAAACACCCACCTTCATCAAGTGCTCTTTAGTAATTAGTAATCCATTAGTCAACACCAATGTGTCAAGCTTAAAAGCAAGCATGTTACATGTTACACAGTATTTGACCAAGTGATAGGTGGTATTGGCAAACTAGATCGTTATAAGGACGGTAGAAACTGTTCAAATCCCTGCAACATCAACTTATTTATTTGTGACCTGCCTCGATTAAAAAAAACTCTTTTGAGTCGAATTAACCGAGAGACATCAACACCATATGCAGGGAACAATGAAATATTGCTACATAAATATGAAACATCCCTTTTCTCCTAATTTGAATTGTTATCTTCTTTTCTAAAAATAGCAATGTGCGAAACATATGTGACGGACTGTGGTGTCCTTTATTTCACCGAGGTTTATTGAATCGACATACGAATAAGAATAATTATTGTTGATAGTCAAAACATAGTAGCTATATCTAAATGTTGAGTCGGAAGCCAAAGTTAGACATTTGTCTTCTCGTGTAAATAAAGTTTACCCCATGAGATATGAAAACATGTCACCTAAAAAGGAACATGGTTGTGTCCATGGGAATTCAAACAGAATGTTGGAAGACCTAATCACCATTGACTACGAAGACAATTTGCCGATGATTACTTCCAGTATATTTTAATATCAACCTCAGAGTACTTGTAGGTTGAACCAGATAGTTGTTTAACATAGTTGTTTAACAAAATGATGTTTTGAATGACTGGCTACTAGATGTGGATATTTTCCTTTTCTATTGTTGTTAAAAAAAGCAACTGTGAATGGTGTCAAAAGTCCATTATTTCATTTCTCGTGATGAACATTCACAAGTATTGTGAGAGGGGATAAAACAGTTCTAAGGAAACTACTTTCCCATATCTACCATACGCTGGTTCAGATTTAAAGACCCCAAAAAATACCGTACGGTTTCTTCACGAATCACTGGATGCGGGGAGCTCATCTGGTCATTGTTATTTACAACAATATACCTGGAATTTACTTAGCCAAGAGAGCAGGATGTTGTATGTAGTTTTGATATAAACAGGACATGTTTCAAGGCCGTTTGCAGTTTCTGTGGTCATATTGATTGTATAATGGTTGTATTCCTAATGATAGCTGACACACAGTCTACACCCATCTCTCTCTCTCTCTCTCTCTCTCTCTCTCTCTCTCTCTCTCTCTCTCTCTCTCTCTCTCTCTCTCTCTCTTTTACTCCAGGTCATTGACTCAACGAATAATTACTTTTATAGATATAGAGGCATCATAAATTGATAATATAAATTATTTGAATAATTAGTGACAAATTTTAGAAATTAATGTGCAAATTATTGTTTGATTTCTGTTTGTGTAATTTATAATACATGTATATAGAGGGCATTCAAATTACATTGTTCAGGGGTCTTTTGTTTAAATTTGAATTACGAGAAAAGAGCAGTTGTGGACAGGTCAATGCTATCAAAACTCAGGTACATGTAAACTGGGCTTCCTCCAGATCTAACGATGCCGGTAAGTATTGACTGTTATTGCTATCAAAACACCTTTCTGGGGTCCCTACAGACCACAGTCTCTGCATAGGTCACTCCACCTAAGATCTATTATTAAAAAAATTAATTGACAGGCGACTTAGCATTGATCAGGGTACAGGTAAAATTTGGGGATTTCAATACCGCTTAAGAAACATTTGAACTAAGCAGTGTGAATGAGTAAGCGTGCGTGTTTTCTGAAACAGACCACGTGTGGGTCCAGGATTAATAGTAATGATAGGTAAAACGCATCCATCGCATGTTCGCAAGAAGTAACATGGGTGTCCGGGTAGCGTAGTGGTTAACGCACTCATTTCGACAGTGGCTGAAAATGGGAGGGTAGGTGGTCACTCCGGTTTACTCCCACAAAAGACCCCCCCCCCCCCCCTCAAGTGCAAGCATCCGTGCAAGTAAGTAAATAACTAGTATATAATGTTCATTGCTGATTATTTATGTCTGACTTTAAAAACAAAGCTTTTTTATTTATTATGTACTCATATTTAGTTTCAAATCTGTAGCATAGTAATCCATGTATAGTTTTACTATCTATATGTATAATGAACTGCAGGCATTTCTGTGTTTTAACCATCACATTTTAAGTTAGTAGCCTTACAGCATTTTTAGCGTATCTATCATTAACAATTGTACCTAACAAACCAAATACTTTTTTTTTTTAAATTTGCACTTAGTCGATTGTCCTCCGTCAAAATGATCAAGCTCTTGTACGACAAAGGACTCCATGGATATAATGAAAAAAAAGTATAGTAAATCCATTGTGACCGTCAGTGAAACATTTGTTTTCTGAAAACTGATAAAATACAGTCGAACTTCCATAGTCGAAACATGTCTGCAATGCCAACCAATCGGCTAATAATCAATAACCGTTACATTGTAATTATTTGCCGGTGTTAAACCGGGTAAGCTAGAAAGATTGCATTCAAATCCTTTTTGTAGCGAGTTAACTTTATGGAAATTATACGATTGAAGTTACATACTCTGTAAAGAAAACAGAGTATTACAGTAAAACTACTGAGTATGTAAATCTTCTGGGTGTGTGAGAACGAACACACCGTTTTGATCGGCTAAGCTCCATCCTAAGAAGATCCATCAGTGGCAATGGGAGACTTCATACATATTCAAAATTCTACAATCCGTTCTAAGTTCTAATGCATTGCAAAAAAGTATTACTCGATGAATGGTGGGATGACTTACGTACTTACGTACTTAGAAACAAGACTTCTTCAGAGCTGGTGGTCCCTTCTACAACGAATGCGATGACACCCGATATAGCTCCTATTATTGCAATAGTTTCGGCGCTCAAACACATCACGAAAACACGGATAAGAACCATTGCAATTCCATGCTGCATTATCCCTCGGGCAGCGTGGAACCATCCAACATCGACAGGATTGAGGCAAAATGGAGGGCTTATGATGAATAAAACTTCTGCATGATTCCTCCCGATTACAGTCATCCATCCTATTACAAGGATAGCGAGCCCGATGTTAAATGTCCATCTTATACAAAAATATGACTTCGAGTAATAGAACTGAAGTGATTTTTGAAAAGATTTTATAACATCTAAACAGCACAAGTGTTCTTTTATTTTTCTTTCGATAATTTCCGGTAAAAGTAAAATTAAAATGAGATTACAAAATATGACCAGACAAGCTGTCACAACCGACCAAATATACCCGGCAGCTTGTATGATATAACCTGCTACGACACCGCCTATTAAGACACCTATGCCGATAAAAATTTCCATCACACCCATGGCAACTGTTCGTTCTTTGCCGTTTTTAGTGATTTTTGAAGCATACGATACCGTAAACTGAACATGTGCAAATGTTTCTCCTGTAAATCCGAATAACGATGACGATATCAAAAAGTAGTATAACTTTATGTTAAAATACATGAAGGCCATCATTAAAAAATGCGATATCAACATTCCAAATGTAGGAAACAGTAGCAGCCTTTTGATTTCAAAGCGGTCACTAATGCTTCCAAAGAACAAATTAGCAAGGATGCAAGAAATCCCTACACATAGAGTGACATAAATAAAAAACGTGGCCACCTCTGATTGGATGATTTTCCCGTTCTCCGTGTTCGTTGTATTTGTGTTGGTATTGCAGCTTGAAATTTTCTCTTTCTCCGTGGAACTATTTGGAAAAAGTTATCTTCTTATCGAGAATGGGTAATAGAGGGCAGTTGTGCCACTATAAATGGAAAACCCGAGCAGATGCAGGAAAGTAACCGTTCCAATTAGATATTTTCTACGCGATATATTTTGAAAATGCACGTCTTCTATCGCAACCTTGTCTGGTAATATTATAACTTTGTCACCGCTGGCCATTTTCTTTTTGTTATAGATCTACAATAATTAAAAAAGAAAAGATTAACATTTTGAGCCAAAATATACATGTATGTTGTAATAACATTATTTGTTAATCATACGAAATGCGGAACCATTTAAAATATATGATACACCTTTAACCAACATATAATATTTTATTATGCTCTTAGGTTGACAGGCGGATTCCCTATCTCGTACATGATACATCTCATAAAATAAGCTTAAAGCAGTAATAACAGGAATGATCAGACATCCACTAAGGTAAGCTGAGGCAAGCATTGGGTCCCCAAAACAGAATAAAAACATTGAAAACAAGAGTCTGGGCTAATTAATTAGTGGACATAATCAGGCCTTCACATGAAATTATTTATAATAAAATAAGTACTCCATTTCATAAGAACATAGACCACTTAATTTGATTTATATATTAGCATTTCGAACAAGTGGAAATGAAAATTAACAATTAGATGAACTTTGTAGTCCATTTCTGAATGAGTATAGTTTAAATTGAAAATTTTAAGATAACGAACAGTAGTTAATATCATCCTCACTGCTTTGAAAAATACAAAATTACGAGATGGACAAACACGGATTCCTAGATATATCAGAAGTGGGACCAGGTGCATAGGAGGAGTAAGCATACCCTGTCGACTGTCACACCCACCGTGAATACTATATCCTGATTATGTAAATTGAGTAACCCTCAGTCACACTCAGTGCGTAAAGAATGGCCTAACAATTTCCATGAAACACGTCAGACAGCATTTGACCAAATGGCAGGTCTTGTTGGCAAACTAGATCATGATAACGACTATACAGTTTGTAAAATTCTGACTTCAAACGAGACTATTGATATTTCTGTAGCCTCAACATGTTTGTCAGTAGCATACCTTCATTCAAAAATTAAACTGATCAAACGAAAAGCAGGCTCGTGCGTATCGAATCAGGTAAGAGACAATTACCATAAACAGGTGATATGGAATTGAGCCACATAGATATGGGAAGTTGACGATGAAGAAGCTAAAATCATCTTGTTTGTCATAAAGTTGAGTTATTAGTTTGCCGCTAGTATCTATATTTAAAAACCTATCTATTTACAGGAAGTAAGTATGAAACATATGTGTCAACTTTCATTTCAATTGAATATTTATATAAAAGATATATATTAGGACGTTTTTACTAGATATCGGTTGCACTGAATTCGGATTATGTATGCGGTAATACCAAGTGTCCAATGACCTTCATTTTTGCAGTTACTGTACTCGCACCGGAAGGAGGTTGTGTTCTTACCGGTGAGGTCCTAAGATAAAATAGTAGTAAGAAAAGAGGGTATTGTAAAGCTTGTGGTACCAAATTATTTATTATTGACTGGGTTTTAACAGGTAGTATCTTATCTCTTATAATAAAAAATATAGTTATTCGATTTTACGAAGAACACTTTCTTTTAGAATATACATTTCGTGAAATTAAAGGGATGTGAAGGGGGCCTATATCCAGTAGACCTATTTGGTGCTATAGTCTGTCTAAGTAATTGTACTATTTATCCCAAAACTGTCATGAGTAATCTGTAAAAAAGAAAAAGAAAGAAACCAAACACCTTGGACAATCTAATTAAAATCAAACCCTAAGATGCACTCACAATCGCTACAATATGCAGAGTATATGTCGCGGATCTAAGAAGTCTGATTTCAATTAGACTGACACCTTGGAAGGATATGATAAAATGAATATAATCGGGTATGCCTCATTGCTTTCAAAACAAGGAGGGAGAGGGGGGGGGCATGATGAAGTCAAAATTATTGTCTGAAAGTTTTTGACATAATTTCTTCAAAAAGTCCTTAACTGGCATTTCATTACAATCAGGAATATTACATTCCTTATGATTATTATCATGCAAGGTGAAGATAACGAACAGTGATCAATCTCATAACTCCTACAAGCAATACAAAATAGATAGTTGGACAAACACGGGCCCTGGACACACCAGAGGTGGGATCAGGTGCCTAGGAGGAGTAAGCATCCCCTGTTGACCGGTCACACCCGCCGTGAGCCCTATATCCTGATCAGGTAAACGGAGTTATCCGCAGTCAAACTCAGTGTGCCAAGAACGGCTTAACAATCGGTATGAAACACGTCAGACAGCATTTGACCCAATGCGAGGTTGTATTGACGAACTAGATCGTTATAACGACCATAGAATTTGCGAAATGCTGACTTCAGTCGAGACTGTAGTTCTTATAATGCCACACTCACTTGAGGACCTCATCATGCAGTGCGCCCCCTGTATTCAAGGGGGGGGGGGGATAAACTCGAACTGACTGTGAACAATGTATCCCATTACCCCTTTGGTAAGGTTTTTCAAAATTGTGAATAGGGGAAAATGAATTTCTGGTGAATGAAACCTTAGAGATAGGACCAAGTGTGATAGAGGAATAAGGACCCATAAATCGCCACAATATTTACTGAAATTTAAAAATAGATTTAAAATCTAGTAAAACTTACTTCAAGGTGATGTATAAAGTTTGGGTTTCAGTAGAAAATGTCATATCTTCTAAACTTTACACAGATTGCTTTCGAAAACATGGAGAGCGCATTTGCCTATGTGGGATTTTCAAACCCAAATTGAAAGTGTGCAATATAAGTAAAATATATTTTTTAAGGAATATATGCTTAATTGTTTTTTAAATTATTTGAACACAAATGGGGAAATTCGGAATTTTAATTTACTTTGTGTGTGAATTGAAAAGTAGTATATATTAGAATTGATACAGATATATGACCTGGGTTACTTACTAAATAATGGTCTACATTTTTTGTCCATGACTGCTCTAAATGACAGCCATCTATCCTATTTTCTCTTTCATACTAGCCATGTACATGTATCTCCTCGTTCACATTAATGATTATCATTCTATTTAAACGTCTTCTAGTTATGACACCGACATCAATATGTACAGCTACACATCACCATGGGTTCTAGGGTACTAATCAGAATCTCACTGCTTAGGAACAGGCTGCCACAACCTAGTGAATATAGCGCTCAATTCACAAACCGGAGGCTTGTATATTTAATTCTCAATACGGGCGCCTAAGACGTTTATCATAGGTAGTGCGACCGGTTGTGGTAATTCAGTGGTAGATAGTTTGCTTCATTTCCAGGAGGTCGTAAGTTCCGCTCGTACCTTGGTCAAGTCAAATCTAAGACGTAAACGTAGGTGGCGATTGTTCCTTAGCCAAACGCTCGATACTTAGAAGTGGGAATCATGTATCTTTCGGAGATGGCCATAAAAACGAAAGATCCGTGTCACGACACTATTTGGCACGTTAAAGAACCCTAACTGTTGCTGTCAAATATGTTAAGCATAAATCTCAATTTGTGATACTTAATCTACAACTGATAATATTTCTACATTTGTGTAAAATTGTTGAATTGGAGATAAAACAATAAACAAGATTTAAGCCTATCGGATTAGGGTTTCCTTGCAACATGTATCATGTATCGGATGGACAGACTGTCATATGACATTGTAAATTAATAATAATGATAAATAATAATAATGATAATAATAATAATAATAAACTCTGTGGTAAAGATATCCACCCGTATTATCTAATTTGATCGATTGATAGTATATTATTTAACGTCCCACTCGAGGATATTTCACTCATATGGAGATGACACCATTTCCGGTGAAGGGATGTAAAATTTAGACCTATGTTTAGCTCCTACGGCCTTTGAGCAGGGAGGAATCGTTATCATGACACACCTGCTGTAACACGGACCTCGTTGTTTGCCGTCTCATCCGAAGGACCACCCCATTTACATGTACATGTGTATCTCCTCTCACGAGAAGCAGAGGGTACTGGGGACATTTTCTAATCTGGACCCCCCCCCCCCCCCCCATTGGACGATCTTGAATACAAGGTACAATTTAGCATTGTATTCATAATATCCAGGTTTTCTGTCTTTATCAGACTTAAAAAAACATTATCATGAGAACGATAAGATATGCACTACAGGAAAGCAAACAAGCATGCGTTAATTGAGTCTAATATTTTCATATCGAGACATGTTCGTTTAGATAAGTGTTTGTAACAAGGTCACAATATCCACGACCACAGTTTACATATATGCCAACATACACTGTATTGCAAACATGTGGTCAAGATGCAAAACACAATGAACAGAGAGGCAGAGTAATTCCTAGTCCCTTTAATGCGTCGTGTTCATGTGATATGGACATAGTACAGTTGCGCCACTAACCACTTGACTCAGGAGGTGGGAGTCCCACATTTTGTAGATGGTCCCTCCTTTTTTGCTAAGTAGGACGTTACAAGAAGACAATTTGACGTCCATACCAAAGAAACATGTCCTTACATTGAAGTATTGATTCCTCCCGTGGTAATGCGGGTTAGACTAGGCCCTCAGTACCCCTTGCTTGTCAGGGGAGGCAACTAGATCGAGCGTCCCTTTGGATGAAATCGCAAACACTGATGACCCATATCACAGTAGGTGTGGCACGATAAAGATCTTTCTCTGCTCAAAGGCCGTTAGCACCAAGCATAGGCCTACATTTTGCAGTCCTCCACCAAATGTGACGTCTCCATATGAGAGAAAAAATATCGAGTGGGACTTATAAACAGTATACATTCAATATATCAAGTCTTCCTGGCCGAAAGCACTAAGCAAAGGTCAAAATGTTGCAACCCTCCATCGCCAGTAGTGACGACTTAACAAGAATGAAAGATTTTCGAGAAGTACATTGGACAATATACAGATGTACACACAACTAACCAATGAAATAATCAATCCGGGGTATTAAAAAAAAGACATAAGGAGACTATTCTCGATAAAAGTCACCATATCATATGATGTTTCTTTAATTATTTTCCATCGTACATGGGGTTTCCATAGTTTGATTTCGAACCTATAATGCATGATTTTTAATATTGAAATTAATTTTCACAATTTGGTCTGAACACCATTTCCCCATTTTAAGCACCGCTTTGAGATCAACTTTAGCTTTGAAGTCCTTCAAGACAGATCTGCCCCTATGACTTTTGTTGATATTTTTAAAGATTACAATTCTACGAATAATTTGCAATAGTGCATGGTGTATTATGTATATTTTCGTAAGTTGTCGATTAAATCAACCTACATTAGATGGAAATCAACACATATTTTCTGATTTGAGCCATTAATTTTGATAAGTCTAATGAGGGTGGAACAGAAATGTACATAACGACGAAAATCAGATCTGGACTTTTTCTTTTCTTATCTTGAATGTATCCTTTACTGACTGATCGGCCATAGTTTTGGGGAATACTTCTCTCGGCATATATATACAGTACACGACACGAGTTTTATGCGTGTTCCACGCAACGCGGTGGAACAAATTTGCCCCAAACACGGTGGACCTTTAAAATTGTCGGCACCTTTGAAGTCCTATTTTTCCGCGCGAGCTAGACATTGAAGTCCACGGAGGATCTCCGTGGATGCCACCGCGCATCTCCGTGGATGTCACCTGTACCTCCGTCGATGCCACCGTGTACCTCCGTGTGATAAAACAAAGAAATAATTTCCGAAATGATTCACCCAAAAAACCTTTTCGCTTGGCCAGCATACATGCCCTCACCCCATTACTTATTTAGAAATTAGCTATAAATCATTCAATTCTTATAATTGTTGTTTAATGATACGTTAGTGTTTTCGGTTCATATCCGTATGTAGACTTCCCTGCAGACGTTCACACCTTTTTATGAAACGCCCAAATTCTCGACATCCTGTATATAAACACCTGTGTTATTCCTACCACTCGTCGGTACATTGTTTCACGGCACGTGCAGCACAATTTCACCAAATAAAAGAAGGGTCATGAACAACGACAATCACATGCCAGTAATTTCAATTTGATAAACAGCAGTTTAAAGAAATGTGTACCATAAGCAATAGTTTATTTTTACGTAAGGTTTTCATTGTAATTAGGAATATGTGATTAAGGTCAGCTATATACATGTACATGTTTACATTGGATATGAATTTCATTATGTACTCAACTGTGAAGCAATGTGAGCAAAGAATCAAATTTTTATCACTTAAACAAATAAATATTAAAACTATCTTTACTTTTAAACAAACCTTTAGAAAACTCCGTACTTTCATTAGGAAAATTTCATTAGAATGCCCATACTTCACATTAATAATTACACGTTTTTTTAAGGTTTTTTTTTTTCTAACTTGATAAATACTTTATTACACGCATGTATTATATAATAATATAACAGCTTTTTGTCTTTATATTTTTATATACCATTGCATAATGGTGATGAGATCCAATAAATTGAATTGAGTACATGTAGTCTTGAAATATCACAAAGTAAAGAGTTGACAACGATTGAAATAAAAATGCAGACGTTTTCTCGTTTATTCAGTAACTCAATAACTTGCGCGTCTTCTGAATGAAAGTTGTAAAACAAACGTACTAGGTTTTGGTCAGTTATAACATAATACGGGGGTAAAATCCATCTAATCTCCGCTAGCAATGGGTTTTGAGTCAACTGTGTCTTCGTGGACGAATAATCTCGGCTAATGAAGATGAAAAAAACAACTATTTTTTATGATTACCAATGCTCTCTCTCTCTCTCTCTCTCTCTCTCTCTCTCTCTCTCTCTCTCTCTCTTGCTTTCATTATCTAATGCATCTAAAGATTAAATTAAAGATTTTAATAATCGATAGCGTATATGAATAAAAGCAAATAATCGTTAAGTCATTTCTGTTTATATTTATATTAGTTTTTTTTCATGAACTAGTTGCATTTGACACCGAGGATTTACATCCTTAAATATTGATTACAAGCAGGTAGAATCGGAGAGGGTGTACTTTGAAAACTTGAAAGGTTTTCGTAATCGGACAATTTAAGCACCATTTTTGTTGTTATTTTATTGCTTGTCAAGAAATTTACACAACTTAACCGGCAACATACCCCTTCTGATACATTGAAAAATATAAGTAATGTTAGCACAGGGCTCTATAAAGTTCAATCTGTTGTTTGGTCATACTTCGTCATTCAATAACTTATTCAAAATAAAAATAAATGTTTGTCGGGTTAGCGGTACTATGATGTATGACTATAACAATGACCTGTGTATAACTTGTACATTCCATGCAAATTCGAAGGGGTTTCCACCTCAGTAGAACAATGGGAGTCAGCTAATCCGTGTATTTGAAATCAACAGAAGTGCTTAGCTTCTTGCGGAAAGTGTGAAATATATTGGGTCGGCGTAAGATACCCGTGATCTTAGACTCGATCTGATATCGCGCCGACCCAATATATTTCACACTTTTCATGAGAAGTCAAAACCCAAACTTGCTAACCGTAATTTAGTTATACTGTGAGAAAGACCTAGGAATTTGCATGGTATATACTTATTATACAAAAAGCATTGCATTATCCAGACACTCCCGATGAACATTTTTTTTATTTTATGAAAACCTCTATCAAAGTACATCGAACATAAGTCTCGGTCAAATGTAATTAACTCGGGATTTTAAAAATAAATCATTCGATGGTTTGTATTTTTGCTTCTATTAATTACGTAATAAATTAATTCCAATTTGTTAATCATCGACAATGCTCTAATTTCTATATTGGATAAAGTTATATTTGTCAAGATGCATATCAACACAATATGCTGGAGGTAATTATGTTAAACAGCGCATTGGTCACAGAGAGAGAGAGAGAGAGAGAGAGAGAGAGAGAGAGAGAGCACTCGGTAATTATTAAATATCCCTATCACATGTTGTACATGTATGTTTTTCATTTACTGAATATACTAATTCGCATTCAAAACAGGAATTACCTGCAAGTACGCATTATTTAAACATAGAATTTAAGAATATTTTAATGAAGAAAGAAGACTAAAAGAAAAAAAGTCAAAACCAGGTTTTCTTAAAAACATAATATATAGTGTTTGGTATCGTTGGAATCGGCTCAATATGCTGAAAAACAATATAAGTATCAGGGGGGGGGGGGATATTGACATTTTTTCTTTTCTTAAAATTCCACCCTTATCTTGATTATTTGGCCTGCGGCACATTTTCACATCTCCCGCAAGGCGCCCGTGGCCAGAACAAAGCTCTTAGCAGCTGTGTGTATTCGCAAATAACACACACCGTGGAACACGGAGGACATGGTGTATCTCCGTGGATTTTCCTCCGTGGTCTTTCCACGGTGGGGTGTATAAAACTCGTGTCGTGTACTGTATAATATTTTCTTTCGAAAACCTTTTCATTTAAGGCTTTAAAGTATAATTTCGTACTATTCGTCTCCTTCTTTCGACCCACAATGTTGACCCGTGTGGATACCTCAGTACTATATGCATGTATATAAACTAATAAAAATGACCAACGACGCAAACACCAGTGATCTGTCAAATTTACGGGACGTTCTGTCCCTTATTCAGGACGATAGAATATTTACATAGGAAAAAAAGGAAATAGAAAAAGAAACTAGCATAACAACTAAACTTCAAAAGCTGATAAGAACAAAACGTCTACATGTTAAGAGTATCAGGTGTTCAGTTCAGTCTTGAGGCTCGATTAGAACAGACTTTTCTATTGTCACTCATTGGTCATTTGTAGAGTTTTGTATATCCTTATTATCTCGTATCTACTATTGGATCCGACACTTTGGATGTTGAGTGTTGTTGGCTTTTAGGTATATATATATATATATATATATATATATATATATATATATATATAAATATAAAGCACAAACAAACAATTATAACACCCAACCTTACGTTTACCCCTAGGATCTAAACGATACATGTGATAATCAATTAATTAATATATAAAGCACTAAATAATCACAACTAGGTACTGGAAATTTTCGCCCCAGTAAGGGGTCGAACCAGCGACGTACGGCATCCACCGCCTAGCAAGATTGTCAAACCAGTGCGTAAGTGGTTTGACAATCTTGCTAGGCGGTGGGTGCCGTACGTCGCTTGTTCGACCCCTGGCTGGGGCGAAAATTTTCAGTACCTAGTTGTGATTATTTAGTGCTTTATATATATATATATATATATATATATATATATTCCCAAGCCCCCACAAGAAAATTAAACAATGTTTGAATCATTGACAAACTAAAATTCAAAACAGATAACAATGTGACATGATATGGTAGTGATGTATTTTATGTCAGCTCGGCAGTACAGAGGACAGGTGACAAGGATGCAAAATAATTACTATCCCGAATATTAAAAGATTATTGTATTTTTTATTTATATTCGCAATAAGTAATGTTTTACAATTCCGAAATAAGATATGAACTTGGTGGATGATGTATGGCACAGTCCGGATTATGTACATCACGGTATTATTAGTAAGTAAAATATATGAACTTGGTGGATGATATATGACAGTCTGGGTTATGTACATCACGGTATTACTAGTAAGTGAAAGCAATGCACACTGTGTGGAAATTACCATTTGTTTTTAAAAGGCGAGAATCAAACGGGATAATATGAGAAGAAGGCAAGAATCAAATGGGATAATATGAAAAGAAGGCGAGAATCAAACGGGATAATATGAGAAGAAGGCAAGAATCAAACGGGATAATATGAGAAGAAGGCGAGAATCAAACGGGATAATATGAGAAGAAGGCGAGAATCAAACGGGATGATATGAGAACAAGGCGAGAATCAAACAGGATAATATGAAAACAAGACGAGAATCAAACGGGATAATATGAGAACAAGACGAGAATCAAACAGGATAATATGAGAACGATGTAAGTGAACAGACCTGTATGCTTCTTCCTCAGATGCTGTTAGATATATCTGATGTTGTTTGGTATCTCTGAAAACTGACTTGACCTCATTTGATTAGTCTGTTTAAGGAAAGGTGAGGATAATATGTGTCACCAAACGTGTGCTATATAGTTCATATAACTTTAATATATCACATTTGCATACGCATATATAGACATACGTGTACATATATATCCATACGCACATACATATACACATATATATCCATATTCATACCCTATACATACATACAAACACACACTCATATGCATGTATGCATACATTGATATAAAGATTGTTTTTAATATAGAAAAAAAAGAACAGAAAAAAGATGACAAAAAGCATGATGTAATCCTTGTTTGCATAGCAAAGATAAGTTCTCATTCAGGGTATGCCCTTGCAATAAATTGATTTGTAAGACCCACCCACTTATCAATAAATATAGCATTGATGTTTTCCTACAGGATGGGTAAACTATAATTTTATTGAATTGATAAGATAGACATTGATCTAAGATTAATAGTCTTGTAAATATCTACAAATAGTTTTCCCATTCAATAGAGAGGGGGAAAAAACCCAGTTCATCAACCACTTACTGGAAATAAAATGCGCCAAACTATCATAATGACGTCATGAGTACACATGCATCGCGATCAATTAATTGCTTATATCTTAAAGTGTCAGATTGCATTAGCAAGAGAAAAAAGGTATCTTTGTTCCTCACGGAATGATATGAAACAGCTGAGAAACTTTAAAAGCAGAGTGCCACTACATATGCCAGAAGTGGTGTAAACCAAATGTGGATTCTCAAAAGTTCTAAAGACCTTTTAGTAAATGTGAAATCGCAAAGTTTTTCTCAAATCAACAACATCAAAACGTATGAATTTTCAAAACTTTACACGATCATTCTTCAAGTCAAATTAAAGATAAGACTTTTGAGATCATAAACAGTTGCTTCTTGAACAGAAATGAATAACGGAAATATTCATATCTAGTCATCAGTCATCCAAACATTACTTTGTTAAACACCACTCTAATTCCTTGCACAAGTACTCTGAAGTTGAAATTTAAAAAAAGAATATGCTGGAGTTCCTCATTGACAATATCTTTCTAGTCTCTGGTAATCAGGTTTCCAAACTTCCCGCTCGCTTTCAGTAAGTGAGAAAGTTTCCCAGTTTACTTTCGGAATGTCGGTGGTCTCTTCCCAGGTACATTGTATTTGGGTTCTATCTTCCACCAATAAAATGCTGGGCGTCATCAGATAACTGAAAAATTGTTGAGTGTGGCGGAAAACACCAATCATTCAATCAATCCAACACTTTGTTGGATTTTCCATGGGTACGAGTTGTGGTCCTTTTTAGCTGACCTGTTTTATATTTCCATGAAGCAGAATTTATTCAAAAACGTCTATGTGAGAAGAAAAACTACGTGTATCTTGCTGTGGCCTTCAATTCGACATTTAGATACATCGACGACGTATTATTTATTATCATTAATATTTTTCATTCATATATCGATTCGATACATCCCAATGAACTCAAAATAAAAGACATCACAAAGTCGTCAACTTATGCTTTATACTTATATATTTTATTGAAAGTGGATATAAACAGCAAACGAACAACTCATTTCTATGACAATATTATTTCAGCTTCTCCATTGTCAACTCCCCATACTTATATAGCAACATTCCATTATCACTTACATAGAGTGTTTATATCTCTCAAATAAAAAAGCTTGTTCTCCGTATGATCTGTTTTGAATTGGGAGAGACTGCTGTCAAACACGTTGATGTTGCACGGGTTTCAACAGTTTTGTTTAATGTTAGTACATCGCAAATTGAATGAGTGTCATACTGATCTAGTTTGTTAATACAACCTATTGTACTCTTTATTCACGGATTGTGTTATCAAATCTCAAAACGAGACTCGGAACGTAAACAAGATGGCGAGTGGTAGTAGTAACACAAGTACATGCAATACCGGTACGGCTTATCACTGTTGTACCACGCTTTGTAATAACGATTCCCGTTATGACATCAAGAGGGAATTGTCCTCCCACAAGTTCCCATCTGATAAAATCAAAAGGAAGGGGGTATTAAAATTCGCAGGAATGTAGGGGAAAACTACAGAGTAAGCCTCTACATCTTCTGATTCCTATTATCACTGCGTTTAATTTACATAATTATTGCGACCAGCTGCAGTACATGTAAAGGTGCAACCATCTACAGTGCATGGTGATGTTTGATGTTTTTATATTTAGATTCTTATTACATTATTGCTATATCATAAATGTGTTTGGAGCAACTTCTGACTTAATACAAAACCGTTTTCCGCTTCTGATAATAGCTTGTATATTCTCGAAAATTTTAAAGTATGCTGCATTAGATGCATTTTAAACTTACTTCCTTCTATCGGGGAACTTGCTCCCAATACCTTTCAGTTAGTGTGAAGTAGGCTTTCTTTTTCAATATGAAAAGGGTCGGTCTGCATGTAATCGATATCGTTGCACTTTCACGATTATTACAATCATTTTGTTGGTTCTATATTGATTGATAGATTGGTTGAATATTGTTTAACGTTCCCTCGAGAATATTTCACTCATATGGAGACATCACCAATGCCGGTGAAGGGCTGTAAAATTTAGGCCTATGCTCGGCGCTTACGGCCTTTAAGCAGGGCTGGATCTTTATTGTACCACACTTGCTGTGACACAGGGCCTCGGACCGCCCCATCTAGTCGCCTCTTACGACAAGCAAGGGGTACTGAAGACGGGTCCCCCAGGGAATTTGGTTTTTAAATATATAATGGCACATGATAGTCTCATGATACTAAACACGTCCCTCGATGAAAATGTATTGAAGCATAATACTAGGTATCAGTTTAAACGTCGATTTGTTCTCGGATATTTTTCATAAAATATTATTCTCAATTGACCAGTTTTGACCACTTGGGGAGTATTGACCAGGACAGTTAAATTTAACCGTCCAACCCTGTATTACTGTACAGTTGCTGTCCCATGATCATTTGGGATTTAATAGTACATTTTACATGATAGCTTCCTGAGATAGTGCAGATTCAAGTTTGTAAAAATCAAGGCCCCGGGGATAGATTGGAACAACAATAGGGATTGAAGTTTTACATGTGAATATGTAGGAAACATCTTTAAATATGAGCCAAGGTGACTCAGGTGAGCGATGTGGCTCATAGGCTTCTTTTTAAGAAGGTATTCTACACCAGGGAAATTTGATATACATGGAGATGGAAAGAGGGGGGGGGGTTATGACAACAATATTTTGAAATTAAAAACTTTCAAATTTACTTTATTTGGTCAAATGTAAAGCCCCTGCTGGACTCGAACCCGCGATCTACAGTCCAGTGGTCGACATGTTAACCTACTGAACTACTCAGCTAGGCGATGATTTTTTCAATGAATTGACAAATATTGGTGATAGTTTTATTTTCATTCATGTTTTGAAAGGAAGTCCGCCATTATGATAATGTAGAGTATCACCTTAATATAACGTGTATCCGGCTTATAGTATGGTGAATGGCGGGTGGGCGTCCCTGAAATTAGGTGCCTACTTTGTGTAATCAACTGATCTCACACCTAATTTGACAGTCCTCAAACTTTGTGCAGTCGTTATGGACACATTGAAGATGTACATGTGCCTTTTTGAAAGTGATCAGACTTTTTTCGAAATATTTGCATGTAGTTAAACTTTGTCGTGTTTTATGCATGGTACCTATTTTGAGTAACCAACTCCTCTCAGAGCTTTTACTTGACATTTTTCAGACCTTGTACATAGCTGGATTCAGTAAATATTCTACCAAGTCATACCTTTACTCCTCGCGAAAATAATAACACCTGTGAAGGAGAAACTTTAAACGTACTATGCGACTACATATGCCAGAAGTGGTGTAAATCAAATGTAGATTCTAAAAAAATTGTAAGTAACTTTTAGTAAACTTGACCAGGTCTTCCGACAGTCTGTTGGAATCCCTATGGGCACGAATTGGGCCCCTTTGTTAGCTGACCTGTTTTATATTCCTATGAAGAAGAATGTATTCAAAAACGTCTACATGAGAAGAAAAAATATTTTGCTGTGACCTTCAATTTGACATTTAGATAAGTCGACGTCGCATCATTTATTAACAATAATAATTATATATCATCACTGTTTATCATAGTGAGAATCGTTTTTATCATTTGCAATGATATTGCTGTATTGTTGTATAGTCTATTAAATCCAATGAAAGGTGAAGATAATGAACACTGAACATGAATTCTTTCAAACCATTAAACTGACCAATGTATCCTCTCAAACCATAAAACTGAAAAATACCCCTTCCCATGCCATTAATCTGACATATGTCTCTTCTCGTACCATTAAACTGAAAAATGTCTTTTATCATGCCATTAATCTGAACAATGTCCATTCTCATGTCATTAAACTGAAAAATATCTCTTTTCGTGTCATTAAACTGACAAATGTCTTTTCTCAAACCATTAATCTGACAAATTTCTCTTATGCAATTAAACTCATAGATATCTTTTCTCAAACCATTAATATGACAAATGTATTTTCTCATGCCATTGATCTGACAAATGTATCTTCTCATATCATTAAACTGACCAACGGGGGTAGAGGACTACTGAATTAATTAAGGTTAGAAGTTTGAGGTTAAAGTTTACATGAAGCTTGGATTTTTTACTAGGCTATGACGAAATCGTAATTGATTTAATGTTTATCTGACTGATTAATTTATTATCTTAAATGGAGTTGAATTTATTAAAGTAGTTACATATTATTAAAAGTCCTTTCATAACTTTCAATGACATCGGGGGGAAAAAGACTAAGAATCAACATCAGATGATACGATCACATTTTTGATTCTGAAATTTTCTTAACACACAGTTGGTACGAGAAGCCAGTGGAACATGTCAAGTTTTACAACAACAAAGAATTATTTAAATTCAGTATAATTCTGAGACTTTCTTAACAAGCATTGAAATAGAAAAGCTAGTGATTTATTTAGTATTTTCTTAACAACCTGATAGGAGTTTTGATCAAATGGAATTGATCAAGTTAAAATGGAACATGTTTTCTTCTCAAGATTACATTATTCTACGTGTACGTTACCGAATTTTTGCGAGCAATAACATTGTGTGAATTGAAGCACATGTTTGGAATTTTGATTACATTTCAATACTTTAAGAGATTAAATTTCATTCGATTCTTTTATCAATATAGCAGTGGATTCACTACAAATACAGAACAGCGGAGAACTGCTTTCAACTAATTTCGTATAAACACAATTAAATAATGCATCCAACAATGCGTTTTATAAATCATTACTTTCAAGAAGACAGGTCATTTGAGCACCGTTTTAATTGAACCTCAAAGTGTCGGTATTAACAAAAGAAAAGGGATCGATAATAGGTCGTCATATTTCAGACCCCATCAAGAGTTGAGTAATTAGGTTTCACTATTCGCTACTCACCCTGTGGAGGAACAAGTCGATCTGTGATATCAACAGCAAAAAAAATTGATGTCGACATAAACTTTGAAACAGAATTTCACTACAACTTGGATATGTCTCGAGTGTTAAGTTATTTCAAGTCCCTTGTCACCATGACAATATTAACACACGCGGATTTTCAGGAAAACTGTTTGACATCTTCTGGGACTCGCAGTTTTGGACGGAAATTACCTGTTCGTCCCTGGAAAGTTTTGCAAGATATAGGTTTGCAATCGTGTTTAAGAGAATGTGAAAAACAAACAGCCTGTAAGTCCATTAATTATAATTTGATATTTTATGGATGCGAATTTCTTGATACGAAAACAAACGATTCAACTCGATTTGAACAAAATGCCAACTACGTATATGGGGAAATATACAATGAAGTAAGTAGTCAGACAGCCTGAAGTAAGTGTTGATTAGTCAGACAGCATGCTGTTGATAGTCAGATAGCCTGAAGTAAATGGTTGGTAGTCAGACAACATGGTGTTAGTAGTCAGATAGCCTGAGATAAGTGGTGGGTATTCAGACAGCATGATGTTAGTAGTCAGATAGCCTGAAATAAGTAGTCAGATAGCCTGCAATAAGGTGTCAGATAGCCTGAGGTAAGTGGTGGGTAGTCAGACAGCATGATGTTAGTACTCAGATAGCCCGAAGTAAGTAGTCAGATGGCCTGAAAATATAGTTAGATAGCCTGAGGTAAGTGGTGGCTAGTCAGACAGCATGATGGTGATAGTCAGATAGTCCGAAGTAAGTGGTGGCTAGTCAGACATCATGTTAGTAGTCAGACAGGAACATAAACACTGTCACTTGTCAGATATATCACCCGTAGTCACTAACCTTGTAGAATGATGCCATTAGTGAGGAATTGTCGGTGTATATGTACAGTGTAAGTAGTCGCACATAGCGAAACGTAGTGACAAGTCAGATAGCATGTTATAAGTAGTCAACATATACAGGTGGCTGTACTTGTATTTATCTACATAGTCATTAGATATTATTTACATCAAGCATAATAATGAAAGTAATGAGACAGGATTGTGCATGCGTTCACACACAATAATGCAATTAATCAGACAAAATTATATAATTAAAACGACATACGTAAATAGTTAGCATCAGTATGTAACAGGCATATATGATCGGGTGGTTTGGGGGCGACTGTCCCCACTTTTTATTACAATGATCCTAACTGGGTTTTTTTCGAATGCAAATATGGATATATCAGGTGACTGCCCCCTTTCCCAACTATTTCTAATTGTACGTAGTGAACAGGAAAAAAATATAAGCTTCAAAGTAATGAATTGAACTCACGTAGCGAAGGATGAAACATTTTTAGGTCTGAAGACCATCAATTCCTACCGCCTACCTACACGATCTGCGATCTTCACGATTCCGCGGGCACAGCTTGAGTGTCTAGTGAAAGGTGAAGATAACGAACAGTGATCAACCGCATAACTTCTTCAAGCAATACAAAATAGATAATTGGGCAAACACGGACTCCTGGGCACACCAGAGGTAGTATCAGGTGTATAGGAGGAGTAAGCATCTCCTGTCGACCGATCACACCCGCAGTGAGCCCTATATCCTGTTCAGGTTATCCGCAGTCAAAATCAGTGTGTTAAGAACCGTTTAACAATCGGTATGAAACACATCAGACAACATTAGACCCAATGATAGGTTGTATTGCCGAACTAGATCGTTATAACGACCATAGAATTTGCGAAATGCTGACTTCAATCGAGACTGTTGAAACCCCTGTACCATCAACAGTTTGTCAGTAGCTTACTTAAGTGTATACTTAAAGATATTTTTACAGCAATTAATATTCAGGTCTAGAAAACTTACTAAAGTTGAAAGATTACTCTCCGGATGAAAAAGAAAGCTATAATGAAAATGGGAAAATGAATTTCAAAAAACAATCCGGAACGAACCACGGAATCCCGGATAAACGAAGCAGAATAACAATAAAAAGTGCGTTCTTGACAAAAAAACAAACCAATCGCACACTGACGAATCCGGGTGTCTAGCGACTGAAAACCTGAGAGTTTATTGTAAATAATAAGGAATAGATAAATGTAGATCAACAGATAGAAAGCAGGTTTTATGCATAGATAATTTTAATTTAGTTGTATTTAAAGCGATATGCTGATATACACTATTCTGTCAATTCTGTTAAAAAATACAAATGATTACATAAACTATGAATCTATACTGTAGCTCATTACACTAACATTTTATTTAATGGATGGCTTAAGTATATCGTATAAAGCATAATTTTACAATCAAAAGTGATACACGCTGTCAATTTATTTATGAAAGGTGAAGATAACGAACAGTGATCAATCTCATAACTCCCACAAGCAATACAAAATAGATAGCCGGACAAACACAGACCCCCGGATACACCAGAGACGGGACCAGGCGCCTAGGAGGAGCAAACATCACCCGTCGACCGGCCACACCCGATGTGAGCCCCACAACCCGATCAGATAAACGGATTTATCCGCAGTCAAAACCAGTACGTCAAGAACGGTTCAACAATCGGTACATGCATGAAACACGGCAGACAGCACTTGACCCAATGATAGACCGCACTGACGAACCAGATCGTTACAAGAACCACAGCATTTGCGAAATGTCAACTTTAATCGAGACTGCTGAAACCCCCGTACCATCAACCCGTCTGTCAGCAGCCCATCTCGACCCAAAAACTGACTATACGCAGAACGTGCTCTTGCATATCGAAGATGATAATTGTGATATATGATTTTGTGAATTTTTGTTTTGGAATGGTAAAAAGGGTAGGGTTTTGTGTTTGCAAATATGAAAATTTGAAATGCAAATTTCGCTTTGATTTGTTACATAATAAAAACATAGTATGACGCCTCTGTGGAGAACTCACGTAAATGTTCTATTTTGTTTTTTAAATGTAAAAAAAGATATGGAACATATATGATGCAACGGTTGTTCCAAATTTGCCTTATGGTTTGGACGTAAGGAGATATCAAATAGTAATGTAATTGAGTAATTACATTTGGAGTTCTCTCAATATACATGTGTAAAGAAACAAAGTTAAAAAGTCTACTCATAATAGTATTGAACGGCGAATGTGACCGGTCGACAGGGGATGCTTACTCCTCCTAGGCACCCGATCCCAACTCTGGTGTGTCCAATATTGCTTATAAGAGTTATGAGATTGATCACTGTTCATTATATTCACCTTTCATGTTGTGGATTTGGCAGAGTTCCCTTACAGGTATTCATAAATGCCAGAATGATATGATTCTGGCAAGCAATATGTATCTGGAAAAAAGGATACGTCGGATGTTATATGATATCTTCAATATTAACAAAGATAATGTTTTCCACCAATACTGTTCACTACACATGAAGGATATTTTAGAAAAATTGTATTTTAAATCATTGTATTGACTAATTAACTCATAAAGCATCTACATGGATGTCTGTCGCGGGAGGTGTGATTGGTCGACGGTGGAAGTTTACTCCTCCTAGGCACCTTATCCCATCTCTAACCAACTGGAATCCGTATTTGCCCAAATCTCTATTTTGTATTCCTTTTAGGAGTTCTGAAATTGATCTTTTGTTTTTAAAGTAATTTCAAATGCGTCAGTCACAAATTACCAGATGAATGCAAGGTGAAGATAACGAACAGTGATCAATCCCATAATTCCTATAAGCAATACAAAATATACAGTTGGGCAAACACGGACCTTTGGACACACCAGAGGTGGGGTTTGGTGCCTAGGGAGAGTAAGCATCCCCTGTCGACCGGTCACACCAGCCGTGAGCCCTATATCCTGATCAGGTAAACAGAGTCATCCACAGTCAAAATCAGTGTGCCAAGAACGGCTTGACAATCGGTATGAAACACGTCAGACAGCATTTTACCCAATGCAAGGTTGTATTGACGAACTAGATCGTTATAACGACCATATAATTTGGGAAATGCAAAATGAATGTGGCAGATTGCTTGGCATAGCAAGATCTTATTGTGGTCTCGTGATCTTTGTAATGCAAATGAAATTGTAGATGAAACATACTATATATTTGATTGTGAAGTTTCCAATAATGAGAGGAAAATTATTCTACCACCAACTATTTACAAAGTTACATGTAGAAATGATATTAGGTTTGCAAATTTATCTAATAGCGATGACATATTTATTCATATTGGTTTGGCCAAAAATTGTAACGTCCATATTTAAAAAATGATATTCCTTCCACTAACAACTAACAACATGATAATTCTACCGTACATATGTTCCTTGTTTGTTCCTTATTACCTGGGTCTTACTGTTTGTTTTATATGTTAGCGCTTCCATGCATTATCCGAAGCCAAAAAACGGAAAGAAAAAGTTTCAAGTTTCACATTTCATTGCTGGTAATTCTATCTTTTCTTCCTTGATAGATTCATTGATTTGTAAAGTATTTTACCTCAGGGGAATGCAGTTTTCTAATTACCTTTATGATCATTCCTTTTATAATTCCGATCGGGCTTAAGTTTAAGAACTACGTTATTTTGGAGAATATCAATTCATTTCAGAATAACATCAACAACCGGACTTGTGGAGATAAAGTGTGTAATAATTACTCAACTTGTATATCTACGTCGTCCAACAACACATTTTGTATTGCTACAGGTAAGTTCGTCTAGGAATGAAACATCCTTTTAATATGTCCTTTTAAACTCTCAAATTTGATATCATATTTTGTCGTATATCGAGTGTAAAAGGTCATTACTGGTAATAAACTTTTTATCTTTATTGTTAGAAGACATGATTATATATCTATTGTTACGTAATGATTGATTTGTGTTGCGTATGTTGTTTTGACACCAATAGACAAATCAAGAATAATTAAATAAAACTTGAGTCAAATTTAATTATAAAAATGTCATGTTTAGAACTCTGTAGCACTGTGAACAAGCGCTGTGACGCCCGTTTTTCTTTCTAATTTCATAATTCCCCTTCGATGTCGAAATCAAAAATAAACTTCCCCAAAAAATTGACATAACTCCTAATCTCAGATGCGAACCTTCCAACGGGTGCGCGAAATAAAAAAAAAGAGAATATTATATCATTGAAATTTATTTTCAGACACTGTAGATATTTCAATGAAATGTGTTGTAGATAAGCATAATTCATTGTTCAAAGCACCATAAGCCTATACAGTGTATGATATCTGTGCAGCCACTGGTCATACGTATTCGTCGCTGACCTCAAAGTGTTTAATTGTTGAAAATTTGTCACTATTTTTGTATCGTGCAGTTTATAGCAAACTCGTTAGGCTGGGGAATTTCGCATAAAAATACATCACAACAATGACGTCAGTTTTACAATTACCGTGTGCTATCATTAGAATTTCGTGAATAAAGTTTGCAAGTGAGATGGAATCCCAGTCGCCGTAAGTAAAGTAATAGAAGCTTACCAAACACAGAATAATCAAACAAAACTTGAGGGGTTATTGAGTATGCGTAGGACAATTATTTTCAGTCTTATTGAATAATTTGAATCTCGTGGAAGTGTTTAAAAAACATCGATCTGGACGGAAGCTGAAGGTCACTGTGCGCGATGAAGTGCTACTTTCGAGGATAATAGAGGATTGAATATTCTTTTTGAAGAATTTATTGATGTGTAAACTCTGGACATTTTACTCAAAAAATGAATGAAAGTGTAAAGTACTTTTATGTTAAGTTTGTGAGTAAATTGTCCAGAGTTTACACATCGATAAATTCTTCAAAAAAAATGTTTGATTCTTATAATTCCAATTCGTTCCTTGTATTATCAATTTCGATAATTAGAATAATTTCCCCGCACTATGTTATATTTGTTTTCAGGCGTGCATATATTCATAGCGTTTTTGGATTTATTGATACGTAATGAAAATACTCGATTAGATTTATCTTTGTCCAATAAAAAAATTGTAATAAATAACATTGGAATTATTGAAAAATAACAGATGATATTAACAATGAAATTAACGACGAAAAAGAAGCTACATTTTATTCCAAGACTGTTGGAAGAAAATTATTTGAAATGGGTTACAATAGACAGGTACATAAAAAGAAGATGGCC
Organism: Ostrea edulis; assembly: GCF_947568905.1. NCBI lineage: Eukaryota > Metazoa > Mollusca > Bivalvia > Ostreida > Ostreidae > Ostrea > Ostrea edulis. Next base: position 59,327,800 of record NC_079166.1, on the reverse strand, counting down.
GTCAGAGTGTGTGACAGAAAAAAAAGCGAGCTTCTTAGTGTACAGAAAGAAAAACCGAACAGTTGATAATCCGTGGAAAAACTTGATATTTAGTGATGAGTGTCAGGTAGAAATTGGTAGCTATCAACGCGGGTACATTTGACGAAAATCTGACGATATTGACAACTCCATATTGTGTGTGCGCCAACGAAGACCAAAATGTCTGTTATGATATGGGGATTTATTTACTACGAAGGTGTTCGGACATTGATCAGTGTTAACAGTAATATTAACTCTAAAATATATATTGAAATATTGTTAGACATTATGTTTTTCAAGATGACAATGCCCCCGTCCATAGATAAGGATTGTTTAGTACCTATATGAAAGAAAATTATATAAATACTACATCCTAGCCAGCTCAGCCACCCGATATCAATATCAATGAAAATATATGGTTGCGACTTAAAAGACACCTGCACTCCATCAAAAAACTCCATCAATTCACATGATCAGCTGAACAAAGAAGTTACAGTATTTTGCTAAAACTTACCAGGAAATCATACCCGTCAGTTATAGCAAGCGGAGCGACGCGACGAGCACGCTCCAACAATTACACATATGAGTCACGTGATTTGCTCTTCATCAGCTGAAAAAGATGAGTATTACCCGTAATGCTTCTGGAAAAATGTCGCCGTCAATGCGGTATACTTCATTGACAATCCCGTAATTAAAATAGTTAGATTGTTTAGAAAGTACCATCAACATTTTTAAATTCCAGACAACCTTTTTTCATAGCTTCAAACTTTTTGTTTTTGCTAGTGCTTGGTTTGAAAGGAGAAAAAAAAAAACAATTGCAGCTAGTATAATGTCACAATGTAACTGTTTACACCCACCGCGTTATATTTCCACGTTCAATGAAAAGGCGGATAAAATGTCTATATGTCGTGTTGCAAAATGTTAATGAGCTTAGCTTGTCTCAATGGGCACACCGTACAACATATTAGCGAGTGAAGCTCGCGACGCGAGGAGCTTGCTCTTATAAATGCACAATTGAGTCGCGTGATTTTCTCTTCATCAGCTAAAAAATGGTGGGGATTACCCATAATGCATCCGGAAAAATGTCATCGTCACTGCGGTATACATTATTGCCAACCCCGTATATAAAAAGATAGTTTGGAAAGTACCACCAATGTTTTTAAATTCCAGACAAACTTTCTGATACCTTCATACGTTTTCTTGCGGATAATATCGTGTGGTTTGAAAAAAAAAACAATCGCAACTAATAATGACGTCACAATGTACTGTTATATCGACCGCGTTATATTTCCAGCTTTATCTGAATAGACAGATTTTTAAAAAAAAAAATCCCTGAAGTCGTGTTCCTAAATGTTATGGGTCTTCGTTCCTCACCGTAAAACATAGTATGATACAATTCCAACACGGCTATAAGAACTTATTAGAATGAAAGGTCATCTCACTAAATATTAATGTAAGACAAACAATGCAAAATTCAGGTGAGAAGTTTTTATTGAGTAATTAATGTAAAGAAACCGCCGCCATTTTGACGTCAGCGACGAATACTCATGTCCATTGGCTGTACATATTTACAATGTACATGTAACTGAACTACACACACGAGTTTTATCGTGTTTTATATGTTCCAAGAAATAAATTGTCATTTCCTCTGACAACCATCATTCAATTAAGACAACACAGTGCTTCATCTCGAGCCCGATTAACACCTTGGAGTGTATTTTTCACCGTGTCGCTGACTAATATGGTGCCTTTTAATTACAAATACGTACAACCAGTCTATAATGACGTCATATTGTTTTATACCGATTGTTAGACCTTCTTGACACACTGACTTTTACTACGGGTAACTCCATTTACTTGATCAAGTATAGGGCACACGGCGGGTGTGGCCGGTCGACAAGGAATGCTAAAGTAATCCTAGACACCTGATCCCATCTCTTGTGTGTACAGGGGCCGTGTTTGCCCAATTCTCTATTTTGTATTGCTTATAGGAGTTATGAGATTGATCACCGTTCATTATCATCACCTTTCATGGTATGAAATTTAAACAATGAGCGACATACGCTTGTTAAAACAAAATCCTATCATCACAATAAAAAACAACAACACATTTTATCGTATTTAAAAGCAAATCCCCCTATATGTATTACCCAATATTCCAATATCAAACACAGATTTACGTCGGACATTATCTAATGACATGCTGTATGTACATGTTTTTAGTGATTGCTATAATTTTGAACTCTTCGCTAAAAACAACACTAACATCTATAGCTGACTATAGGTATGATACATTTAGCCCAAATTTGCCATTTCGCACGCGTCTACATTCAATTCGCATTAGCTTCGCGTTGTGTTCACACGACGCTAATGGAAGGTATAAATTTTATTTGCATTTAATAGTGACGCAAGTTTAAAATATTCGTGTGAACACATTAACTTAAGTTTAGTGTAAAACAAATGTTCGTGTTAAAGAGGCATAAATACTAACGAAATAGAACTAAACATACTTGCTATAATGAGATAATGAAGTAGTTTAAGGGGGTATGTAGTAATTCGTTATCAGAAGAAATGCAGCATATTAGAATGAGATGCTAAATCACGAAATTAAAGGGAAATAATTAACTCCGTATAGCGTGATACATATAACAAAACATTGTAATGAGATACTAACTCGAGTTATAAAGATGTTTTCATTCGCAATAGCGACATATCTTAACTCAATATAATGAGACACTGATAAAATATAAAGAATTCAAATGGATGATTTTCAGTTTTACTTTCTTAAAATGATTCCAGTTGGCTTTCTTTGATTATTTCGGCAATATCCGTTTTTTCTTTCCATGGTTAAGAACTATAATAATTTCTATTCTTTAATCTAATCAAAATTATTCATTTAGAAAAGTAGATCAAATGCATAAATGAATATTTACTTGCGATGTGCTTCATTTTCTTGCAGCCTTTCACTGCATGCACATATAGATGATCAAATATAACCTAGTTGGTATACGTTTAATGAAAGAGTCATATCATTGTAATCATCGATGCTTACTTTGTAGAATGTACTGAACCCATTCATTTACCTGAGAATGGAATCGTGATTAACCAGACATATTCACCACCCTCTGTGACCTTTGGATGTAATGAAGGTTATATTGCAATAGGTCACATAAACACAACCACATGTGTACCAGGAAGAAACTGGTCGTCTCTATCCTTCCTCTGCGAACGTCCAGGTTAGTCAGTATTTCAAAATCTATAGAAATGAATACGCAATGCTGTGTCAAAGCAATACAAGCTGTAACTGACGGTATTTTTTCCCCTTCTATTATTCAACTAAGCACCAAATAACGCCTATCGGTATAACTGATATAATCCCCAACATATGAAGAGAAAATCGCCAAAATACAAGACGGAATCTTGTTTGAGAGCATAGTACAATGAACGTGTCGTATAAATCGTCATTGCGTCGTATACACGGACATGAGAACGATGATTGCCGAACATAATCGGGTTTCTAAAACCAAGGGTATATACAAAGACAGAAACTGACATAGGTAACTGCACGTTTCGTTTGTTTTCAAATATCACATTGTTTCATGAATGACAAGAACTACTATAAGTGTAAGAAAGTACTACTTACACTAATGTGCCACTGAAATGAAACTTCGGTAGTGTATTTGCTATAAAAATTGGGATGTTAAATTGTTCACAAATTGGACGCGTGCTCATTGTCTCTCTTTCTCTTTTACCCGAACCGGTGACCTCCGAAGTCAAAGTACATCGGCGATTACGAACAGGACTTATTGCCAGGATGACAATCATTCATGAATTGACATTATCTGCTGATTTGACGGGCTTATTACTTCAGATTTACTCTGATTCTATGAATGTGTATATATTCAATAAGAAATATGTTAAATATTTTCCCTACTTATTTATTGTTATTTACAGCTTGTATTGCTTATTATCTTAAAATCGATTACAAAGATATTCTTTTGGGATCGATTATTAGAGTGGGGGGTTTATTAATGCGATGATGAAAGAAATATGTCGGTAATTAAAACAAAAATGAATTGATTTTAAATCTATTGATGATGGGAATGGGGATGAATTAATGAGATCAATGTATAAAACTCTCAATCGGTACAATGTTGCCATTACCAGCTCGTAAAAGTATTCACATTTCATTCGTATCTTGATTGTCAATATTTATACCGATAGTTCATAGTATTTAACGTCATAAAGATATCAGATAGTTTCTTTTTTTTCTATTATTACCACGAGTTTTCATTTGTTAAAAACGTGTTTCTTTATCAATTTCGTTTGGCCATTTACAATATCCTTGTGTATATAGATTAATATTAACATTTGCTTAGTACATCTTTTTACTGTGATCGTTTTATTGGGTTTGGTGTTAAAGGAATTTGACAGCATTTCAAAGTTCATTATTATGAACATTACCGAAGTTCTGCATTTCGATTTTGGTGTCCTTTAATGTAGAACCAGGTTTCCAAATTTTTATTGTTCCTCTGAAAACCCCCAGTACTCTCTGATCTTCTGTTCCTCTTAAACCCTCAGTAACATCTGATATGCTATTCCTCTGAAACCCCCAGTACTCTCTGATATGCTATTCCTCTGAAACCCCCAGTAACATCTGATTTGCTGTTCCTCTTAAACCCCCAGTAACATCTGATCTGCTGTTCCTCTGCAATCCCCAGTACTATCTGATCTACTGTTCCTCTGAAACCCACAGTAACCTCTAATTTGTTGTTCCTCTGAAACCCCAGTACTATCTGATCTACTGTTCCTAATGCGACTGTATCAGGTGTGGCCTGTCGGCAGGGGATGTTTATTCTTCCCAGGGATCTTATCCCGACCCTGGTGTGTCCAGGTTAGAGATGCGCGGTATTACCGGTATACCGGTGTACCGGTATTTTTTCTGGTACCGGTATGTACCGCGGTACACGAGGCGAAATACTGGTATATTCAAGTCTGATAATTAAAGAAATTTGTGTACGCAGTGACTCACTTTATTTACATCGTTCCCTCGTGGTGATGTAATGAAAGGTAAGTCTAATAACTGTACACTATCGGTAAAACATACGAAGTATAAAACGCAATGATTTGATTATTAATGATATGAAAACATCAAAATTAAACAAAAAAATAATAGAAAACATTTCATTAAGTTATTATCTTAATATATAAGGTAGATTATAAAAATTGTTTTTATGTTGTTTGGTTTATGCGGGTCGAATACCATTTCCGCCTATTAGGTAAACCCCAAGTAAAAAAATAAATAAAATGGCAGATGCAGACTTGTGCGTTCGACACCACCGTGCGTCGTGCGAGTACAAATTTCTGCCGATTCTGAACGCCGAGTTAATGGGTTTGAGGTGCAAGAATGTAGGAATTGTGGTCGAAGAACAAGAACATGTTCGTGCGCACATGTTCTCGTTATTCTCTTTAGAGAAGTGGACAGGCGTATTTTACATGTAGAAGTTCTCGTCATTCGCGACTCTAAGAACTTCTAGACTTTGAGATCGTGTCAAATAAAATCCACAGGTTTCCCCTATTAATTATTTTGATAGTCGTTCCAGTCATTAATCTAGTCACATTCGATTCTAGTCATGATACAGAGACACTGCGATATTGTATGTACAATGTACTTTTAAGTTTGGATTAAACTTGGATTAAACTTTTGTTCTGTTAACTTGTTTAAGATTTAAATAAGACATTTTCCTTATCATTGATATTTGAATAAATTAAATGCAATTTACAATCAATGAACTAATAACAGCTCATTATATACAATAAATCACAACTAAAATCCACTAAAACTGAATCATACAATTAAAAGATTAAATCTGCGGTATACCGTGGTATGTACCGCGGTATTTTGCAAATACCACGGTATACCGCGGTACTTTTATTTTCTGCGGTACCCAACTTTAGTCCAGGTGTCTGTATTTGTCCAACTCTCTATTCTGAATTCCTCATAGAAGTTACGAGATTCATCACCGTTCGTCATCTTCACCTTTCATATCTTCATGCAAAACAGGTCCCCTGCGTTTAGAGAATGGAACTTCACCAAGTGAAGGCAGAGTAGAAATTTACATTAACAGCACGTGGGGAACAATTTGCGACGACAACTGGACAGAAACGGAAGCATCGGTGGTCTGTACGATGTTAGGATATATAGGGTAATTCATTGATAAAAAAATATATATTGTTGAGATGAAAATTGTCTATCAAATCATTATTATTGAGATATGTTTTGTGTCTTTCCTTTTAGACTAGCAACACCTAGATATCTGGCTTATTTTGGAAAAGGATCAGGTCCTATATGGTTAGATAATGTGAATTGTTCTGGATCTGAGGACCATCTTCTGGAGTGTAAACATCTTAACATAGGAAGTCATAATTGTTACCATTACGAAGACGCAGGTGTCACGTGCGAATAACTGTTGTTTTAAAATTGAAACATGGCTGACTCCATTCTTAGCTTTACATAAAGCCACTACTCGCTTTGAATAACGTCTACCATGAGACCGGTAGGTACATAAACTATCCCCTCAGGCCGTCGGTATGCCTGCCGTACGTCTGTTGTACCTATATGTATGCGTTCTGGTCAGAGCCGAAATATGCATCCAGACTGAACAACCAGATACACTTCGATGTTTTTTCAAATGCTTACATCCGGTCGTGGATTTTTTTCCCGCACATTAATTTTTCGTAAGTTTCTTCTATAATCTTTTCCACCAATTAGCATAGGCCTTTGTATATGTTTGTCAGAATAAATATCAAGGAATGAATTGAATATTCTATTTTCATCGAAATATGAGCATTTTTAAAATGATCTGGTTGAATCTAAAGTTTGAGTCATAGATTTATCATATTTTGGATCCAGTTTGAGTTTCGAACATAACCCACACAGGACATGTAACTTCACCGCACACATTCAAATTGTATCTGTCTTTAGACCTAACGAGTATCAATAAATAGCCCTTGATTCTGTGTGTTAACTAATTCGATTTTCCTGGAAAAGGTAAATATCATGAACAATAATCAATTTCAAAGATCCTGAAATAAATCCAAAATTGAAAGCTGGAAAATCCCCGAAGTCAATAGAAATATAATCAATATGTACATCTCGCAAAAGATAATATATACACAATGTCCTGTTGAAGAGACGTTTGAATATTTGATATATAATATTTCTAAAATGAAATCATTGACTTATTAAGAAAAACTATGATATTTTATTAGCCTGGTTTTAAATATTGAAGCCGACAAAATGCAATGATTTGACACTTTTATTAACACAGTCATTTGTTCAAATATTCTATTTCTCTGCGGTTTCAGCAGAAAGTCGAAAACACAGATGATATCGTAGAAACTTCGAGAAGTTTTCTTGTGTATTTAGAAATGACGACTATCTAATTTCGTTTTAAATATCATTTTGAATTGTTAAATTCCTGTTCTATCCTCCTTTATCGAATATCTAATTTTCAAATAAGTCGAGGGATATGACATTCAAATAATCGAATATTACTTTACATCTTCACTGCAAATGTACATTAAATTTTGTTTATATACTAAACCCCTCTGTGTTATTTGTTGAATTACTCTTGTGATATAACCAAAGCCATGATTATACCTCCTTGTATAACGCAGTTATTTTTCAAGCATTATTATTCGTAGGAGGTAAATGTTCTTTAAAATGCAACAGCGAAATATACAAGCTATTTAAATATATATAAGCCATCTCCAATAAATATCGTGGATTACTATTTTTCTCCTTGCCGTGTAGCAAATATTTCCGCAAACTTTGAAAACATTCTACGTATATTGAAACCACAGTTTCCTTAAAAACAGAGCAGTGAAATGCCAAGAAGACTTTCCATCACCATTTCATTTCATTGACCTTTGGGTTCTTGTTTTTCCTTGTCTTCTTCATTTTCCATATATATATATATATATATATATATATATATATATATAACAGTAAATTTGAAACAAATTGAAATCGGTAATGGGTAATTTGCAATATAAGTGTTGTAGGTGTGAAGAAAAATATACAGAATTTATTTAACTAAATTTAAAACTTGAAGCTGATATCATATATTATAGCGCAAAGGGAGTCATTGAGTTGTCTACTTTTGATCTTGACTGGCATTTTAACTTCGCTCACTTGGACTACACTATGTCTGCCTACAGTTGATATTCTGCTTGATCTATCAGTTTTCTTGAGTCTCGTTTTCGTCTGTGTAGTCACACATTGAACAGACAATATACACCAAACACAAGACGCTTTTATCTGGGTTTTTTCTAGCGAGGATTGTAAATAGTTCGTTTAATACATGGTTCGATACACAAGAGCATGTTCTGTGCTGGAATTTTAATCGAAACAGGCTACTAACAAATGTGTTAATGTTACAAAGGTTTCAACAGTCTCATTTAATGTCACCATATCGCAAATTGTATGGTCGTTATTGTGATCTAATCTACAAATACAAATACAATCTGTCATTAGGTTAAATGCTGTCTGACGCGTTTCATACCATTTGTTAGACCGCTTTCATATCCTGATTTCGACCACGGATTACTGCGTTTACCTGATCAAGATATAGGGTTCACGGCGTGTGTGATTGGTTGAGAAGAGATGCTTATTCCTCCTAGGCACCTGATACCACCGCTAATGTGTCCAGAGGTTCATATTTGCTCTATTCTAAACTTTGTATTCTTTGTCGCAGTTACACATATATGACATTTGTTACTGTTCGTGATTTGCATTGTTATGTGTACCTTTGGGCAGTTCTTTATGTCACATTTTGAGAATGTTTGGTCAAATTTGATTCGTTTTCCATTGAAACTGTCATTTATTCCCACCAATGATGATTATTTCTGTTACATAACTTAGGTATTAATGTTCAGAAATTCGATATAGTGATGTTAACTAGTACATATACCAGCAACAAGTATAGGTAAATATAACAAAGGTCAAAGTAGCTCCATTTCTTATAATTTGATACGGAAAAAGAAAACTACACTGTACAAGCATTCGTTTATAAGAAAAGTAAGTAAACACTGGTAAATAGTGGTATCACTTGCACCGCGCAAGGATTCATTTAGCCGACCGAGAAATCTCCCATCTTGGGTTTTCCCATAACCGGAGTATGTATTTCATTGATCAAATTTAAAAACACAAGGTGGGGTTTGCAACAAATCAGAAAGTATGTATAGATGACATGTAGGCGTATTGTTTACTAAACAGCGTGACATCGACTTTTAAATCGCCCCGACAGAAAATACTAGAATGTATTTATTTTCATTTTTTTTATTTAGGCCTGACATCACACAAAATGCGCCATGTACCAGAAAATGCTATATAATTTGCAGGTTTTTTTTATTTTATAAAAGTTTTGAACTACATTATAGATAAACATAGCATGCAGCATCGTTGTCAAATGAATCCGATATAGTAAACTTCATGAAATTCAGAGATTGCGATCGATGTGACGTGATGTCATTTGGTATATTTTGCAAGATACATGGCGCATTTTATGTTTCATAGGCGTATCAAGCAATCTCCTAAAGTAAAAATATATTCTATAATGAAACAGTAAATGTTGTCAGTGTTTAATATGCCATTATTTAGCATATGGTATCGTTGTATCGGAGATTGTATGGCATTTTTATTGTTAGATTTTGTGTGCTTACACGTAAGAAAATACATCTGCATACATCTTGTTTCACATCGAGAAAACAAATATCTAACAAGAGTACTTTATTGTGTACGTTTTATTCCTTTGATTTTCTATTTAATAGAAGGTGTACAAATACACAGTGCTGTGACGTAAAATTAGTAGTACCGTCTTGTCGAGGGGCGTTTACTTATACCTATTATACATTTTCAATTTTCCCAATATACTCAGCCATTACATTTTGTGTTACAAGTAAAATCGACTTATACTTTACTAACTACAACTAAAATCCATATGTTAGTTCATGGTAGTGTTCTAATCAATTACATGTATATATTATCAGTATTGCATTGTTTTTGAATTACGGAAGTAAGTTGATATATAATATCAAATGCATGAATTATCGAATTTTACCGGGTTTGCGTTTTGAAAGAAAATATGTCGTTGAATTGAAATTATCATTATACATTCATTTCCAAGACAATGCAGTATCCAGGAAATGAGTTTTTCGAAAAATAAAATCAATTTTTCTTTGGATGGTGGTTTGAATTTCAAAATAGATGTTGATAGACAGAAATCAATGTAAACACGTATTGCAAATTCATTTAAAATATGTCCAGTCATTTGAAAACGTACCATGTATAGTAAGACATTTATTAGATTTGTTTCGATAGTTTTCTTTACATTCCAACATGCTCTTGCTAAGGATGTGTGCATTCCACCCAGTGGTGATCGTTACATAAGTAAGAGACTGCCAGTAGTACCATTTACAGTGTTATTCAATGTTGGTATATATATTCGTGTTTCAAACAATGTGAAGCGTATGCAATTTGTCTGTCCATCAATTTCAACCGTATACAGTTTACATGCGAATTGAACAGTCAAAAGAGAAACGAAACCTTATATTTAGTAGATGATGGGGATTTTATCTACAAGGACATACCAGACATTGTAAGTACCAAATGTTTGATTTCCACAAAGTGGATTATCTAATAACGAGTTCTTTATCTGCATTATTATTGTATTGCAGCAGATGTATCAAGCCATCGTCTGCATAGTTGCTGATTCTAGTTAGGTGATAGATAAATATAACTGATTAAATCTGTATGAAATCTAGTTTTATGATAATCACCTGACAGGAAATGTTATATATCAACGTGTATGTACAGTATGTTGTATACATATTGTCCTTGTTTGTAGTTTGACTTTCGAAATAAAAGATGTGGGGATCTTCGATGCAACCACTATTCCAAATGTGTGCGCACAAAATTCAAGAAATATGTCTGCCTCGCTATAGGTATAGTCTTGAACTACAACAACAGTAATGTATCAATATAATGACAAATCAATGTTGCTCAATGCTCAAATAAATTATATCAATTTTTACTTATTTCATATTTATGAAAATCAACCCATCGCACTTTTGGACAAATGATCTTCAATGTATTTCCCAAGGTTGTGATGACTCCGTTCCAGTTTTGAGAAACGGGACGATCGTAAAACAGACATTTTCTCCTCCGCTATTGACTTTCGAATGTGACAGTGGTTACATTGGTGTCGGAAGCAGTAATACAATCTCGTGTGTGCCAGGAGGGAAATGGGCAACATTGTCATATCAATGTGAATATACAGGTGCACTTTCTATTCTTTAGCTATGATGTAACATAGAATACTATAATGTAACAAATACACAAAGTCGTACTTGCAATTGACTATAGTATATTTACATTATTTCCTCTTAAAAGTAATGTTTAATCATCAAATATATTATACATCTACAAAATACTAGACCGGTCGTTGTAGCCTAGTGGTAAAGCGTTCGCTAGGTAACAGGGAGTTCATGAGTTTGAGCCCCGCTAGTGTCATGATCACGTCAAATTTAAGACGTAAACATAGGTAGTGATTACTAGTTCAGCCAAACACTAGCATTTAAAAGTGAGATTCATGAGTTTTTTCAGATACGACCTTAAAAACGGAATTCCAGTGTTACTGTAGGCGTTGATGCGTTAAGAAAAGTGAATATGATGATTAGTGGTCGATTGCAAGACTCAATGACATATAAGGAATAGAAAATTGGACTAACGCAGACTCTTTGACATACCAGAGGTGGGATGAGGTGCCTGGGGAGAGCAAACAACCCTTGTTTACCGGTCACACGCGCCTTGAGCCGTATATATTCATCACGTAAACGGACTAATATGTAGTCAAAATCACTGACGTAAGAACGGTCTAACAATCGGTATTACACACGTCAGTCAGTATTTGACTGAATGATACGTTGAATTGACATACTAGATCATTAAAACGGCCATAGATTCTGCGAAATGCTGACTTTAAACGAGACTGTTGAAACTCCTGTAACATCAACTTGTTTGTTGGTAGCGTGCTTCGATTTAAAACTGATCATATGCAGAGGAAGCTGGCATGTATCGAATCAGTTGATATATATATATATATATATGTATATATATATATATATATATATATATATATATATATATATATATATAAACACCATGTGTAGGTGATAATAGAATATTGCTACATAAATATGAGAAGTTGATGAACCCTCACTGCTATGGTCATAAGCACTAAACATAGGTCTGAACGTTAGGTACTTCACCTACAACTGGTGACATCTCAAAATGAGTGAAAAATACTCGACAGGACGTGAAACAAACAAACAAATAAATAAACAAAAATAAAACCCAGATAATTATAAGTTATTTTCTTTTTCCTATAAACAAACATTTATTGATACACTGACTTGTTTTATATTAAAATTTTGTAAGTTCGTATTCATGTACCGTAGATTATTATAGTTTTATGATTTTTATCCTTTCCCCCTGTAATGCCTCATAAAACTGACTGCTATACGATGTCACTGACCAATCAAACAATTAATTATTCAGGAGGTATTTCAATTCAATGTTTCCTTTGGTTTCAAGCATCGGAATTTCCATCATCATAATTATCTAAATTTGCGCTTTCAACAGTTAATTACCGTAATTTGTTTGAGAATTGATACTTATGCAAACTCCTACGGATTAATTTGTAGTGATTTTAAGTGCATATCCCCACGTAATTTGCAATTAAATTTGTTAAACCTTAATCGAAATCTGGATTCTGTACATCTATAAATAGAAGCACGCTGTGTCGACAGTCCAAGATGTAGGTCAAAGTGGCTGCGGAATGCTTGAAAGTAGTGATTATCAGACACTCATTTATGTGTCGTTTACGATATTTTAGTGTGGGTTTTTTTCCAACACCGTATCATGTCAATTTATGCTTATACACATCACAGCTTTCTGTTTTATTTCGAGGGAGATGATGACTGACGATCATACCGCTACTGAGCTAGCAAATTCGCCAACTTCACGAACTTTGCGGCTGAAAAATACATTTGTTTTCTTCACATTGAAAGTAATGATTTCGGTGATTTAAACATGTCAGGTAAAGACATTGAAAATGCAATATTTTCTTTTGCCTCATTGGACAAGTGAAAGCGTGATAGTCAGAAAAGTGTTTTTTTTTTGCTCTCTCTGTGTGGCAACGATGTCCGTTACAACGACAGAGTCATAAAACTTGATTTATTGCAAAAATCTTTTTGTACTAACTGACTATAATCTAAAGTTTTCGCATCATCGTGGTTTTGGAATATCACACATTGCCTCATTTAGCTCCTGAAGGTGTGCGGTTACGAAATCACTGAGCAAACGCCCGTCCCAGAAGCGCGCTCAAAGCATCAATAATGCAATATTGTTTTGGGCCCATACCTTCATCATAAGATAAGTAATGTGATGTTAACGTGTGGCACTAATTCCACTTTTGGTAATCATACTTATACTCCAACTGCCCTTTCAAAATATGAAATTCTTCAAACCCATGCTTCAGTCAATGGGTCGAATGCATATGAGTTACCGTACCTATACTAGATTCCTAAACTACATCAAAACTCTTACAAACAAAGATACATTGCAGGATTCAGTAAGTGCTCTACCAAGCCCCTATCTTTGCTCCACACGAAAATATTAACAGCTGTGACTACATATGCAAGAAGTGGCGTTAATCAAATGTGGATTCTAAGAAATTTTAAAGAAATTTTAATAAACTTGAAATCGCAGAATTTTTCCCAAATCATTAAAACCTATGACTTTTCAACACTATACACGACCATTCCTCACGATAAATTAAAGACTAGACCTTTTGACATCATAGACAGTTGCTTCTTCAACGAAAACGGAAAACGGAAATATTCATATCTAGTGATCAGTCATTCAAAAACTTACTTTGTTAAACACCACTCTGATTCCACGCACGAGTACTCTGAAGTTGAAATAAAAAATATGCTAGAGTTCCTCATTGACAATATCTTCGTGGTCTTTGGTGATCAGGTCTTCCAACGGTCTATTGGAATTCCCATGGGTACGAATTGTGCTCCTTTGTTAGCTGACCTGTTTCTATATTCATATGAAGCAGAATTTATTCAAAAACTTCTACGTGAGAAGAAAAAATCTTTCGCTGTGGCCTTCAATTCGACATTTCGATATATCGATGACGTTTTGTCTATTAACAATAATAGCTTTCATTCATATGTTGATTTGATATATCCCTGTGAGCTCGAAATAAAGGACACCACAGAGTCGTCCACTTCTATTTCATACTTAGATATTTTATTGAAAATATACATTAACGGTAAACTGACAACTCAACTGTTTGACAAACGGGATGATTTCAGCTTCTCCATCGTCAACTTCCCATATTTATGTAGCAATATTCCATTATCACCTGCATACGGTGTTTATATATCTCAACTGATTCGATATGCAAGACCTTGTTCTGCGTATAGTCAGGTTTTAAATCGAGGTAAGCTACTGACAAACAAGTTGATGGTACAGGGGTTTCAACAGTCTCGATTGAAGTCAGCATTTCGCAAATTCTATGGTCGTTATAACGATCTAGTTCGTCAATACAACCTCGCATTGGGTCAAATGCTGTCTGACGGGTTTCATACCGATTGTTACGCCGTTCTTGACACATCGATTTTGACTGCGGGTTATTCCGTTTACCTGATCAGGATATAGGGCACACAGCGGGTGTGACCGGTCAACAGGGGGTGTTTACTTTTCCTAGGCACCTGATCCCACCTCTGGTGTGTACAGGGGTCCGTGTTTGCCCTACTATCTATTTTGTATTGCTTTTAGGAGTTATGAGATTGATCACTGTTCGTTATCTTCATCTTGCATATCTCATTTAATCTTCAGTATTATTGTATGTAGTAGTTTTTGCATACACTTGTAACACAAATTAATGTTTTCAAATACCACCCCGGTTTAAATTCATATTTTCATTATAATTTAAAATGGGTATCATACCTCGTTGACATTTTGTTTAGGTATATGTATATCCAACATTAGTTTCAATTCTACATAGAGGTTTACATAAACACATATGTTTGGACAGCTGTTGCCACACTTTAAGTAGTAGTGTATGTCATATTAATTCTGACATATGTCCTTTGAGTCATATCTTTCACATTCCATTGATTTCCAATTCTTGCATGTTAACGTCATGTTTTAAAACTATGACAGATGCAAGTACTTCTC
Organism: Ostrea edulis; assembly: GCF_947568905.1. Taxonomy (NCBI): domain Eukaryota; kingdom Metazoa; phylum Mollusca; class Bivalvia; order Ostreida; family Ostreidae; genus Ostrea; species Ostrea edulis. Next base: position 59,312,466 of record NC_079166.1, on the reverse strand, counting down.
AGAAATGTTTCGGCATGTCAATTGTGGCGGATGAAATTATATATCAAAATTTCTAACGCTCTATCAATTGCATTGAATGCAAATATGTCTTAGCAATTTTATGTCTTGTCAATTAAGGCTGTTTTTCCCAACATATTTCAACGCAATTTCAAATATAGCGGAAGCATTAATTCTCACTTTATACGTCACATCAAGTATGGCGGAAGCTAATTTTCTCAGCATTTTTACGTCATGTCAAATACGGCGGAAGCTACTTTTTTACTTTATACTTATTTTACTGGCATTTTTACTTCAAGTATGGCGGTTGCTATTTCTCTCAACATATTTTAACATCATGTCAATTATCTTGGGTGCATTTATTTTCAGCATGTTTACCTCACATCAAGTAAGGTGGATGCTATTTCCCCACCGATTTAACGTCATGTCATTTAGGTGTATGCTACTGTCTTTCAATATGTTAACGTCATCTCAATTATGGCAGATGCTATTTTTCTCAGCAACTTTACGTGATGCCAGTTGTGGCGGATGCTACCAATTTCTTAGCAATCTTATATCATGCAACTTTTGGCGGATACTATTATTTTATTAGCATTTTTACGTCATGATAATTATGGTGAATGGTATTATTCTCTAAGCATTTATATCAACTATGGAGATGCTAATTTACTCAGCATTCTTATGTCTTGTCAACTATGGTAAATATCATTATTTTTCAGCATTTTACGTCATGCCAGTCTTGACGAATGCTATCTTTCTCAACCTCTTTACGTAATATCACATATGATGGATTCTATCCTTCTCAGTATTTTTACATCATGTCAACTATGGCATAAGCAACTGTTTTTCAGCATTTTTACGTCAAGTCAATTATGGTGCCGTGGATGCTATCGTTTTTTAGCATTCTTACGTCATGTCAATCATGACTGATGCTGCTATTTACGCAGCAATTTTACGTCATGTCAATCATGGCGATGGTACTATTTTCTCAACATTTCTAGGGCATGTAAATTATGTCGAATGTTACTATTTTCTGAGCATTTTAAGTCATGTCAATTATTGTGGATGCTACAATGTTCTCAGCATTTTTAAGGTCGTGTCAATATATGTCAAATGCCGCACATTTCTCGGCATTTTTACGTTATGTCAATTACGGTGGATGCTATTATATTCTCAGCATTTTTACGTCATGTTTATCATAGCGGATACTACTATTGTCTAAGCATTGTTACGTCATGTCAATTATATCGGATGCTACTATTATCATAGCATTGTTACGTCATGTCAATTATGATGGATGCTATATTTCTCAACATTTTTACGTCATATCAAATGTGACAGATGCCATCTTTCTTGGCATTTGAAGCTGATGTCAATTATGACAGATGCTATTATTTTCTCAGTATTTTTACGTCATGATAATTCACGCTTCCACTGTCGTCAGGGGAGGTGCGGTTATCATCTCCGCACAGCCAATCAGAATCGTGGAAGAATTGTCCGCCATTACCTCCGTCAAAACTTGTGATATCGGATATTTTGAGGTACAGATGTTTTAGCCTGATTACTTCGAGTTCTCATAAAATTGGTGGGCATTTGTGCGTCGGGGAAATGCAACAGGGATTCACGTTACCCAGAAAGGATACTAGAAGTGATGTTTATCCTATTTCCAAAACCAAAATCACAAAAATATTAATGTTTACGTTGGATAAAGGCGTGTGGTAGGCCCTGCAGTAAGAGCAGAATGGACTGGCACAGATTTATATGACTGTTTAAAAGTAAGTTAGTCTTAACAGACTCTTAAGTATTAGTTAATAGTAATAGTTAAATCAGGGACTGATAGTAATACATGCCCATATGTATAATGATACATACATGTGTATAAATGCACTAAGGGCTACAAGTGATTGGGTTCAGGACCCCCCCCCCCCCCCCTTCTCCCGAATTACCTACACGACTTGGTTTAATTGTTATTGTTGAAAATCTCACTATTGCATGTCAACAATGTCTTGCATACCCCAAAATAGCTCTTTTTAAAAATTACCCCCACTGGATATAACAATTCGTGTAGCTAGGTTATTAAGGGGAAGTGGGTGTCATGGATCCAAGTACCTGTGCTAAGAGCTACACAATATTATTTTTTTTACTATAATATTATCTATTAACAAATATCCCCTATCTAAATTATTTTCATATCTCGGGTCATTTTCATTTAACGTTTACACCAATATATGCAGTTTCTAGCCTGGTGTCTTAAATTTCCCCTGCTCAGTCATACATATCATAACATACATTTAACATGGCTGTAAGAGTGCCGCATTCAAGGCTTTTGTTCCATTATTCTTACAATAGTTCATACCAGGAAATAAAGTTCTAAAGTTTCAGTAATCTGACTGATTCAGTGGTCAAAGTTTATATATATCAATAGAATTTATGTTCATATATATCTTGTAATAAATGGTTTAGAATTTAGATTTCATAATAATTAGAGCAAACTAAAATAAGTAGCTAATAAATTATTGGGTGTAATGTATGTATAGTAGCGTTCATGTAATAGGTCAGTTCACCTTTTAAAATTTCATGGACCCTCTCAGCATTTATGTTTTACTTCCAAATGCTAACAAAATATATTGTTGTTTCTTAATAGATTCATTGGATATACTTGTAAGAGCAGCACAAGTCAGATAATTTACAAAACCAGTTAACAACAGCAGAACATGTCTTTCATCAACAGAGCATACTGACTCATCATCTGCAACTCCAATTATCAATGAAAGTCCAAGATTAACCCCACCAACAGGCCACCCATTTTGACGTTAACAGTATTCTACAGCAAGAGAAAAAAACGGGGTTGTTTTTATAATATATCAATTTGAGACATGCCACATTTTGTAGTTTGTTAGTGATTTTTTTATGGATCTGAGCAAATTCCCCATTACAATATGTATGTAAAAAAAGGAGAAGCATAACAAATATGACAAAAGAATCGCAGTTGTCATTAACACTGATGAGGCTAAGACATAAGTTTGAAATCAAGGACTTAGCATCATGATTTTGTATTTCAACATAGTGTATCAGTGATATATTATGTGCCGAATTGACCTTATGTTGTGTTAGGCTGTGTTTCACTATAGTCCCATAGGAATGATATTAACAACATGCCAACTGAGTAAAAGCTCAATTCCCAACAACCATCGCTATCATTGATTGTGAAGAAAGGAAATCACAGAAAGCATCTTCTTTAAAGCTGCAGTGACAAATGCATTCTGACTACCTTAAAGGGACGTGTGGATTGTGATCCTTTAGGGGACATAGTGGAAACTAGCTGTGTGCTAATTTGTGTTATCTTGGATAAATAAAGGCTTTTATTAGTATCATATTTGTTAATGAATCATTTACTGGATCTATGTCAGATGTTGCTGTTACAGATAATAGTGAATTTTACAAACTCCTTTGTTAACTGATGGTGGGTTGAATTATTCTGGAAGGGGAATTCATTATGGCAGACACAGGTTTCACGATATCCAAAGAACCTCTGTATCTCTGTCAGCGTATTCCCAACAGGTAGTACATGTATACATATGGATACATCAATAAAGTTTGGATAGTTTGCACCCTACTAACTCTTGCGGAAAACCCAGGGTTGAAGAGAAAATTGTTTAGCATGTGCATTCATTGTGTACTACTCGTATACAATGTGAGGGATTTATTTAAAATGATACTCAAACATTTTATAAGACAGTAAATTTATGTCTCACTTTGGGGAAAATTGCATTATGATGAATATAAACTAGTAGATTACTTAAATTTTCCTTTAAAATGTGTGAATGCTCACAACTAAGAAAATTTAAGAATTTGTGCAGATTCATTGACAATTATAATAGACAGATATTGTAAACCGTTTATTCTTAAAGAACAATGATTATTCCATAGTTGTGAATTATTTGTTGAAAAAAAACAAAAAACATTTTGGTACTTAATTTATTGTACTATTTATGATAAACTTCGATTTTAATATTATGACTCCTTTAACGAAGTATTATATTGTGTTGCTGATCCTATGTAATTACAACATATACACTAGTACAAAAGGTTGGGTAACTAATCAAAACAGATATTTTACGAACAGGAATTTTTTTTTGGTCCGAGTCTTTGTAATATTCCTGTTTATAATCAAGTTTTCTATTCTGTGTTATTTAACATATTCTTGACTGTACTGTCAAAATGGTGATGTCTATGAAACATTGTACACATTATTTCTGTTGATTTACATGCGGGAGTGGGACGAATATTCATCACTGTATAAGTGAATGTACTCAGTAAGTTTCTCATACGCTGTTTCATCACCCAAATTCAACTGATACACGAAGTAAATCAGTGATAAGTATTCAAGGAGTAATTAAAATACAGTAAAATATCTGTGTCTCGAATATGGTTTATCTCGAATACCCCGCTTGAGTCGAAGTCGACCGCCGGTCCCTGCCGTTTTCCCTATCTAAATGATTAAAAAAAACTTCTGATATTTCGAACACGGTAATCTCGAATACTCCGCTTATGTCGAAGTACTTTCAAGGTCCCATACCCTAAATTCACCTGGTTTATCTCAAAGTGCAGTCAATTTTCCGCTCTGCTTACCATACCTGGCGTCGTTAAGTCACACATTCACACCCGCGGTACATCAATTATAATTAATGACCGCTAATCCACGCTCGCCTTTTCCGAGTAGACCCAGGTCGCAATAAATGGTTCAACAGCTTGGGTGATTAGTGAAGCCTTTCAACATTACGGCTAAAGTTCACCGCCAATTATGAACTAACACGCCCGCTTCCAGGGATGGTGTTTTGAAAGACACACGCTCTATCATTAACATGTGGGTTAGATAAACGCACAAAATCGTCGAAGTGCGCTTGAAGGTAATGCTCTTAATAACGATACTGCATTTAATAATACACGCTTCATCATTAAAACTAGTACAGAGAAAACACGAAAATTTCTTTAATAAACATTTAAAAGTTTGGTTTCTTTTTTTAAATCCGTCTTTTTTGTTTCTAACGTGATAAGTTCTTTCATTACAACGCAATAACTACATCCCAGTCGAGCCTGGACATCAGTAAACTTAAAGTAAGCATACAGGCACGATCGTCTTAATTTTGAAACACATTGTGATTTCAATTGGATGTTTATATATATTTAAAAAACGAAATGTTTGTCTTTGAAATTCCACAATATTAATTTGTCAACCTGTATTAAACTACAAGAAACGGCAACGGGGTTTTTGTTTATAATACAAATCCCATACTATGCATCAAATATCCTTCAAAAAAATATCCAAGATCGATTTTGAATATCTCGAACCCCCGGATATCTCGAAGTTTTTTTTAGGTCCCTCGGACTTCGAGATAAAGATATTTTACTGTACATGGAATTCCTATTATATCACGTAATTTCGTTGGTCGTAGGTATCATATCCAGGATATTACTTTCAAATATGACATTATTGTTATGTTTCTCTTTTAGTAAAACATTTCTTTCGATAGTATTTTGTATTTCTAACGTTTACATATTTAAAATGAAGCCGCTTTTAATACATTGTAAAATTCACTCTGTACCACGCAGGCCCTCAGAGTTCTACTAAATGGTACTACACAAGAGAGCTCTTATCTCGAAACTGGCGTATTATGGTGGATGCTACAGTTTTTAAAGCGTTTTTACGGCATGAAAATTATGGTGAATGCTACTATTTTCTTAGCATTTTTACGTCATGTCAATTATGATGGATGTTTTATTTCTCAGCATCTTTTCGTCAGGTCAATTATGGCGGATGCCAATATTTTCTCAGCGTTTTTACATCATGTCAATTATGTTGGATCCTACTATTTTCTCAGCATTTTTATGTCATGTTAATTATCGTGAGTGCTATATTTCTCAGTGTTGTTTACGTCATATCAATTGTGACAGATGCTATCTTTCTTGGTAATTTAGCGCCATGTCAATTATGATGGATGCTGCAATATTCTCAGCATTTTTACGTCATGTAAATTATGGCGGATACTACTATTTTCTCAGCATTTTTACGCAATGTCAATTATGCTGGGTTGAACTAATTTCTCAGGGTTTTTACCTCATGTCAATTATGGCGGATGACATCTTCCTCAGCATTTGTATGTTATGTCAATTATGGCGGATGCGACTATATTTTAGCATATGTACGTCATGTCAGTCATGGTGGATGCTACATGTTAAACATTTTTATGTTATGTGAATTATGGCGCATGCTATTATTTTCTCAGTTTTTTTTATATCATGTCAATTATGTCGTATTTTTCTGAACATGTTTACGTCATATGAATTATGGTGCATGTTATTATTTTCACAGCATTTTATATCATGTCAATTATGGCACATGCTACTATTTTCACAGCATTTTTATGTCAGGTCAATTATGGCGGATAGTACTCTGTTTCAGCATTTTACATAATGTCAATTATGACAGATTATGTTTTTCTCAGCATTTTTACGTTATGCCATTTATATTTGATGACAATTTTTCCAGCAGTTTATCACCATGTCATATCAGTTATAGCGGCCGCTACTGTGCTATAGTATATTAAGTATGGCAGATGTTACTGTCTTTCAGCAATGTTAAGTCATGTCAATTATGACGTTTGCGATCTTTCTAAACATTATGACGTCCTTGCAACGAAAGCATCATCCTAAAGGCATGGATTTCGCCAATGACTTCATCCTTTTTTACATAAATTTTTCTCAGGGTTGAAGCATGCAGAGGCCAAATCAATAATTCTATGGCTGAACCATTAAGCAACACCTCTTCCTCCTAAAGTCGTATGCATATAACCACAGGGCAATTTCTGTTACAGGCAGTAGCTATACCACCTTCCACTCTACGAGCTTAACTTACTTTTAGAGTACTCCAATGCATCCAAATTTGAATTGCTGTCTTTCCAATTTTATCAGCCATTTATATAGCAAGGTCTTAATGACCCTACACGTGATTTATTAGTTCTTAAGATTCTGAAAGGCCAATGACAACATTTAACGAAATCTCCAGACACTATGATGCGTATTACTAAACTGATGTTGCTCTAAAACAATGTCAACATTACTTTAGACTATGTCTAACGAGAACAACATCATATTACAATGAGAAATTGGTTGTACAAGACAAAGTACATGTATCTAATGTTGTACATCAAGATAACCCCAACTCTAATGAGTAGGGTATGCATATCAGACTCAAATATTTCAAATAATTGAAAACAATCAACTCGTAACCATACTGCTCTCACCTAGTAAGGATGGCCAAATTGTTCTGTTTCGTGCTTTATCATTCAGATACCTGCAATGCTCACCACAAACCCGGTCCATTCTCTTTTACATCCGGTGTACTAGCGTCTTTAAAAGTAGCCTCCACATTCTTTTTTAAATTTAGACCTGTAGAAGGGCATAGCTTTACAGAGACTACCCGCTTATGATTTCTGAAAACTATACCCAACAACAGGGGAGGGGGTGGTGCAGCAACTCACATTCTTTATATAGCATGTATCATTGCTTTATGACCCTTTTTGTGCACCACCTTTTTGCTATAGTGATTGTTTTTAACATTTTTACATGTTTTATTGGGTGAGCTACTTGTGTCATGTAACTAGTCAGCCTGTTTTAAATACTATCTAGTCAGTTTGTAGTTCTTAGTCAATTCTCTGGTGAAAGATGACGATAAAGAACAGTGATCAATCTCATAACTCCTATAAGCAATGCAAAATAGATAGTTGGGCAAACGCGGACCCCTGGACACACCAGAGGTGAAATCAGGTGCCTAGGAGGCATAAGCATCCCCTGTTGACCGGTCACACCCGCCGTGAGCCCTATATCCTGATCAGGTAAACAGAGTTATCTGCAGTCAAAATCAGTGTGCCAAGAACGGCTTAACAATCGGTATGAAACACATCAGACAGTATTTGACCCAATGATAGGTTGTATTGACGAACTAAATATAACGATCATAGCCAAAAGCTTACTCCAATCGAGAGCGTTGAAACCCCTGTATCATCAACTGATGTAAGCCCAACCAGTCATTGTTATGTATGATTATGTAATATGCAATTTTAGTTGGTAGTCATTTCTTATTTCAATAATAATATTCTTTTGTATCTTTTCATTTGTAATGTACAGCAAACACAAGCTGCAAATTACCAGAATTGTTTTCTTATATTTTTTGGGGGAAAGTGTGGATATAAATAACATATTGCCGTATGGAAATACATCCATACAAATTTAGTCAAGGTGTCTGATCCGATGACTTACCGGTACTCAATTTCTCAGTATCCGTAGTTGTGAGACATACATACTGTGCTTGTAATCAGTGTTTTTAGATCTGTATTTCATGAATTATTAATGCAAAGCAGGTCTACGCTTAGAAAATGGAGCTTCACCACATGAAGGCAGAGTTGAAATTTACATCAACGGCATATGGGGAACTATTTGCAACGACCACTGGACAGAAACTGAAGCATTAGTTGTGTGTAGAATGCTAGGATATACAGGGTAATTAAAAGTAATTAACGTAGTTGTGCCCCCTGTGACGTCATAAAATTTCGTAAAGTCAATGATTTAGTAAGGTTTATGCATGACAGGATAATGAATTTTGTTGGAGTCTTTTACAATAGTTATTTTAAAACATCTTGTTCACCATAAAATATTTCAATAGTCCAAGTTGACAATGAAAAATCAATTATATGTTTCAAAATAATAAATCCAAGGGCAATAACTCTGTTTTTATTAAATTATTTATCAAGTCCATTATGCAATGGATGTACTCTATTTCTATATACTATATCATTTCAACCAGTTTTTGTGAAATTTTGATACTGTTGTTTAAGGCAAATTGCAATTTTTGGACGATAAAAGTAATTGTGTGCTAATTGCTAAAAAAAAAAATCATTAATACCGAAACATACTTATTTCATCGTTTTATTTGTTACTAATATATATCTTTTGAAGAATCAACAATCAATATAACATTGAACCTATAATTGTAGAAGGGTAGAATCACCTTAACGAAAAGATTTACATGACATTTATTGGCTTAATGAAAGCAATCAGTAGGTGTGTTTTTATCTGATCCCACCTCTATGTTTCCAGGGGTCCATGTTTGTCCTATTCTAATTTTAATCCATTTTATGATTTATTAGATTAGTCACTGTTTGTTATCTTCGCTTTTTCATCTACATTATTTTTCTTAGACAGGCTACACCCAGATTGGGGGCTTATTTTGGACAAGGCACTGATCCTATTTGGTTAGATGATGTGAAGTGTTCAGGATCGGAGCATCTCCTCCTTGAGTGTAGCCATACTACAATAGGAAGCAACAACTGTGGCCATTATGAAGACGCGGGGGTTACTTGCAAATAACAGCGTTGTTCTCAAATGACAGGACATGTTTTTATTGTCGTTGTGGCGTTTGAATGTTTATAATCCTGTACCCTTACATTAGAATGAATTATCGGCACAACACTGCTGTGTACTACTGTACTATACCAAATCATTCATTCCTTTGTGGACTAGATTCGTTGTATTCCCATATCAAATTCTACCGTTCAAATCGTCAACGGTAACTGCACATAATTCATTTCCATCCACATTGCTTCATTTTTGATTTTAAATAATTGATATATAATGAGACTTTAATTTAAACAAGCAATCCCCCATCTGTCTGCAAATACAGAGCATACAAAGATATCCGAAAGAGTCTTAAATGAAGAATCTCAATCCTGGCCAAAACATTCCTTCTCGTCTTGGCCCAGATAGTTCCGCTCCTGACCCAAATCGTTCGTTCTCCACCTTCAAGCGTTTTGTATTCTATAAGAACTGTTCCATTCTCGTTGACAATCAGTACATTCAAACCGTTTAGAGTTTGTTCTCCAATCGAAACCCTTCGTTCCCGAACCGTCCATCGGTCGTTCACTGTTCAATTGCTGTTATATTCGGCTTCAGAGTATGTATATTTGTGTGTGTGTGTGTGTGTGTGTGTGTTTGTGTGTGTGTGTGTGTGTGTGTGTGTGTGTGTGTGTGTGTTCGCGCACTATGCCGACACTTACGACACGTATAAGGTTACACACGAGCAACCTACGACATTTTCAGAACCTACGACACAAAAGTGTGTCGTAGGTTTGGAGACCCCTTGAAATCGGAATTTTTCATCGTGTTTTACCCAGAAAATACAAAATTTTGTATAGTGTGAGTTTCCGGGTTACACACGACTTTTGTTACACACAACACCGAGCCATAATGGGGTGCTTACACACTTTGCATCCTTGCCACATTCTCGCGCATGCGCAAATTCAACTTCCTAAGGAAACGAGGTCGAGTGGATGACAATGCAAATGTAAGTGTTTTTGTTTATTTAATTGAATATAAGTAGTCAATTAATGATTTAAAATTGATATTTTTGTTCCCGTCCGTTTAGTTTGAATACATTGGGGTATGTGATGTATCGTTATTCTGCAGTAATGGTGAGAAAAAGTAAGTTGACCTTTGACACGACTAAGATACAATTAGATGCGTGTAAGCTTAAATAGTTCAATGGTTTTCATTTTCTGTATGTTTTTGTGTTTGTTTTATATCATCATGATTATCTTCAGTATTTTGGTTTATCATTGATTTGACAAAATGTTTTACAAATACAGAATCAAGGAATAGTTAGAATTTCCTCTTCAATACAATATCGGTGTACACGTTTTTTTTTAGACATATGAACATCGTTAAAAGCAACAATTCTCTAAATATTAAATGAGAATTGAATTATTATACACAGTATATTTGTCATTCTTTGATGAATATGCGTATCTTAATGTATAACATTGATATATAACAAACTGACGAACAACTGGAATTTCCTCTTTAGAATATTCTATCTTAGCTTGGCAAAATATTTTCAATATTTTCAAAGATATAAACCCCGTTTCAAAGCGACAATATCAAAGAAAATTAAACAAGTACATAGCTCCAAAAAATTGGGTCTTTATTACCACTATTTTTGGATATTATTAACTGGTAACCGGTGGATAGCTCCAGCCTCTTTCCCCTTAATAAGGAAGGTGTGGTCAAGCGCGGTTAAACAAGTTCTTGGGGAAAATATTGTTTACCTTATTTTAAGAAATTGTTTAGATTTCATTTTGTTCCAACATCGACCAGTTGCAAAGATTTTGGGTTAATTTATCTGATGGTTGACTTTACGCCATGGCTATAAACAACTTTATATAATATGTTGATTTATAGGCGTTGAAAGAAATTTCCAAATAAAGGGTGTTGAAATCAAATGGGACAAGGACATTTAAAGTATGTGCGGTTCAAGTGTCTCTCATCAATATGAATAGAATGAAAAATAAAGTAATTTGTCCCAAAATGAAGTCCCCCCCCCCCCTTTCTTCTCTCCAACCCCATCCCCATTTGTGCATGCAGCTAGATCCAGTGTTTTCATACCAGACCAAATTCATGTTAAATTATCAATGTTTGTCCTGTTAAGAAGATATACTTTTTAAGTAAATGGAAACTCCAATCTAGTTCACTGAATTTATGAAAAGGCAAGAGCAGATCCGGATTTCTATCTCTCTCTCTCAGAGTGTTGCCAAATCGGTGTAACTTACATTAAAAAAAATAAAGGGGTTTCGGTCAAGGGCTACCGCTATTTTTAGAGCGACCCTGAACACTAGCGACAGCGATCACCGCAACACCGGCACCAGAACATGTACAGACTGTTCAATCGAGTGGGGAAGATCCCCAGGGCTTTTTGTAAATTTCATATAAAGTTGCAGAAATGACATTTTTTATCTTTGTTTATTTTTTTACTTATTCAATTGTAAGAAATCAGATACTATTTATATGTATTTCTAAAAATAAAATTGAAAAAAATAATAATAAATCCATTACGAGATTCGAACTGGGTACATGTTATCGTGAGTTTCATAGACATCTCTAACGATTACGTAACAGTGTTTTAATCTTCACACTCTTGTTATTTCACACTCTCAAATAAATGAAGTTATGTAAATCAATTTTGTGTAGCCTATGTTTCAAAATATTATCTGTATTTTGCACCATTTACAAATGTAAAATAGTATTGTTAAAAATTCAGAAGTTTTTGAATTTGTCAGCACTTGGAGATTATTTTTCTCGTGCCGTAGACCGACTGAAGAAGAAAAAAAAGGGATCAGATTATTTTCTTAGTGCTGTGTTTAAAGTTATGTATTAGTAAGTATAAAATGAGGATATCATTGTTTATAGACATCATGCATCAGTCAGTGCTGCATATACATGTATTACCATTGTCTGTCTGTCTGTTTACCAGTATTTACAGGTATCTGAATTTTTAATCAGCTGTTAATCTGTAAATGGATACAAATAGAAAAATGGGAGGGGGGATGCATATAGATAGATATATAGTGTATTTATCATCTATTTATAGAGATAGAGTTTTTTCCTTTTATTTATTTATATATATTTATTGATTAAAATACCTGTGCAGTATAATGAGTATTGCCCATGTCTGTTGTAGGGGTAGTGGTAAAATAGTATGATATACATGTATGTATGATATTTTAATAATATTAACAATGAACCTACATTGTAATATTTTTGCCATAGTGTGTATATGAATTCTAGGTATCAGGACAACTCGCCCCCAAGACAACTCGCCCTCAAGACAACTCACCCCCTCATCGGGACAACTCGCCCCTTAGACAACCCGCCCTCAAGACAACTCGCCCCCTCTTCGGGACAACTCGCCCCCTCTCTTGAGATAATTCGCTCCTACATATCATACATGTTTACAATTATTATTTTTGGTCTAAATCCAAGAGGTGTATTACCAAAAATTAATGAATTTCTTATAGATAGTATATACATCACAGACAATAAGACGTGTTCACATTAACACCGAACTTCATGTCTTTTTATGCAAGACGAACGATTTTAGTGGAAATCCAGTGTTTGGGTTCAGTAAATTCATCATCACTTTTATGTACATGTAAAATATATAATTTCAGCGGAAACAAGTTAACGTTTGGTATAGGGAGAGTATTAGCTTGGTCTACAGCTGACGTAGTATAATTATCAATAATCTGCGTCTGTTGTTAAATCTAATTGTTTCATTTCCCCCAAGCTGTTATAAATTTACTTCAAACGTTATGAGTTACTCATCATCAGAGTTCTTTACACTTTGAAATCACCGCGTAAAAAGAATCACACTGCGTAAAAAGAATCAGTAAAGCAAAGCCGTTATAAAATTTCTAAAATGGGAATTTTATTTTTCAACGGGTATTAGTTGAGAAATGCATTAAAAGATAATTACATGTATCAGAATATTCATGCTTCACCTTTACACTTATGTATACTATATCGATAAAAGAAACACCCACACCCTCAAAATTTTCTCAGTATTAGAGACATTTAATCAATTACCTGAAGATCAGTAAATATAATTTTCCTTGCCAATTGATTTATGAAAAATATAACTTTTTCTGAAATGCAATAATTAAATATATGTATAATTCTATTAGAATTTACCATTCGTGTTAAAGTATGAAAGAAAAAGACGTATCTTTATAATTGTAATTGTAATTAAAAGATTTATATAGCGCCCTATCAACATTAGTTCTCTAAAGCGCTTTACAAGTGTGAAAGAAAAGATAATATAAAATCGATGTGCACATACATGTGAATAAAATATTCATAGTGTCAGAATTAAAATGCATAAATATTATTATTAATATATAGCGATATGATATGATTACCCTAATAACATATGAAACAATTTAAAACAACCCTTAGGAATAATTAAATACATAACAAGGACATAGGCATAATAACAAACAGCAGGGTTTTTTTTTGGGGGGGGGGTTGTTTGTTTTTTGTTAACAGCACTGTAAGAGCTGTATGTAAGAGCACTAAGTATATAAAAATAATCACAAATTAAAAGCTAATTTAAAGAGATGCATTCTGAGGTCCACTTTAAAATTAGACAATGAAGTACATTGTCTGAGTTTAAAAGGCAGAGAATTCCAGAGACTCGATGCAGCTTTGTCCAAACGTCGATCCCCATATGTTTTCGTACGTGTCCGAGGTACCTGGAGAAGATGCAGAGATTCGGATCTTAGTGATCGTGTGGGATTGTAAACTGTAAGGATATCCTTTATGTAAACTGGAGATAGGTTGTTGGGAGATTTGAAAGTATGAAGGAAGTATCTTATATTGAATTCTGTACTCAACTGGGAACCAGTGAAGATCTATTAGAACAGGAGTAATATGGTCGGATTTTTTTGAGCGTGTTATTAATCTTGCAGCTGTGTTTTGTGCCCTCTGAAGTTTGCTGGTGTGTTTAGAATGAACACCATAAAGCAATGCATTTCCGTAATCTAATCTGGATGTAACTAGCGAGTTTACTAGAGTTTTACATGCTTCATCATTGATAAATGTTAAAAGTGTAAATAACACACACAAAATAAAAATAAAATGTGATAATATATTTATATATAATATTGGGGGCAGGGTTTGACACTAAGGCACGCCCGACCGACCGAGACTACTAAATGATAGGTCTGGTTGGGTAAAATGTTTATTTACTAGTCCGACTGGTCGTGTTAAAAATATGAACAAATTTAAGAAACTTTACTTTAAATCATAAAATATTTTATTCATAAAAAAAATAACTGTAAAGAGTTTGCGAGCAATTTAATGAACCGCGTGATGACATAATCTCTATCTTTAGTTCTAATAAGTCGCGGTCGTAAGTGATGTTCTACGACATCTACACATTGTTAAAGTGTGTAAAGTTATGTTTTGGTTAAATAGAATTATTGAATTCACTTTCATTAAAAAAAACACCAAAACAGTTCATTTGAATTGAATATAAGAAAGTGTTTATTAAACATATGTGCGGGAATGTCTATATAATCAAATATGAAATCTCGTCCTCAATGAAAGCAAAAGATGTCTCAAGAAAGAAAAAAAAAGGAAAACGTTGGGAAGAAACAAAGCAGCTAGGGCTTATGAAATAGAAATTTTAAAAAAAATATTGAGGTCAATTTATTCTAAATGGATTAAAGAATTTCCGTGCCGGTAAAAATTTAATGAAACTGAAAATAGGGTTGAAAGTAAAAGCATCAAATTGAATGACGAGATTAAAGATTTTTTTGAGACAATTAAATGCATTTTAGTTCAAACTTAACGTTTTTCATTTAAATTAAGTACATGTATTTAGATATGGAGAATCTTATAAAAAAAAATTCTGGAACGTTGGTCAGGGCTAGTGGATGTAAGGTCAGGTCTAGCAAAAATCATTTTAAGTAGCCCGATTGGTCTAGTGCCCCAAAAAGTTAATGTCAAACCCTGGGGGGCGAGTGTCTCAAGAGAAGGGGGCGACTTGTCCTGAGAGAGGGCGAGTTGTCCTAAGAGGGGGCGAGTTGTCTTGGGGGCGAGTTGTCCAGCATTCGAATTCTATTGGTATCAATTATATAGTAGGCCTAGTAAGAATACTATTCTACTTCTATTCAGTAGAAATAGAGCAACACATACAAGAATATTTAAGCTTACATTTATGTATAGTAGTCTGGTACCACTAAATATATTAAGTTGAGTGTTCATAATATGTTAAAAATTCAGATCATGATGTTTATTTACATGTCAGAGGGCATAAACATGCACCATACTTTTCATGAAGCACCAACACTCTTCATGAAGTATGCTGGCGTAAAGCGCAGCAGTTCAGGGTACCTGTAAAGTGCGAAACGAAACGAAATATACCGAAACGAAACGAAATCCACCGAAACGAAACGAAATATGTCGAAAGGAAACGAAACCCACCGAAACGAAACCTACCTAAGCGAAATGAAACAAATTGTATAACCAAACTCTTTTAATTATAATAATTAAAAATGGCATCTTAGGCCCCTGTGAAAGTTACCACATATCAATAAAATTCGCCTCCCCTTTGATGTAGGCCTTCGGCTTAACTGATATAATTAAAAGAGATCGGTTATACAATCTGTTTCGTTTCGGTAGATTTCGTTTCGTTTCGGCGGATTTCGTTTCGTTTCGATTTCGTTTCGCACTTTACAGGTACCCAGCAGTTCATGCCCTTAAATACTTTAAAAAATTAAACTTATTTCTTAAATATGCATACATGTATTTGTACTTTAATAATCCATGTTTAGGAAATATTTCCATGTTATATATGTTAATCATATGTGTCACCATGCAATGTTAGATTGAAAAATAATATAAATACATGTGTATATGCAAGCTAATGTTTCATTAGATTCTTTGCATTTGATTTTAATGTCAAGTTTCTTTTTCATAGTTGACGCAACAGATTATGAGATACAGATGAAACATGCAGGGAACCATGTAAATGATTCTGAAAGTGACTACCCAGGTGCTGTTTAAGGAAGCTTGTAATAGGAGTGGAAAACCACCCAAAAACTATGTGTCTCAAAATGCCAGTAGAGACATAGAAAGAAGAGAGGAACTAGCTGGGATATCATTATGAAGAACCTAACCTCCTTGGAGTCAAGTATGTGACAAATTATTCATATAAATAATCATCCATGTCACCATGAGATCGAAATTAACTTTTTAACCACAAGAAATTTTAGGTACTGTATTCTTTTCCTACTAGGCTCCAATTCGAAATTTAACCAGCATTTTTCTATCGATTGCTTTTTTTCAGGAATTTAATAAACTAAGCACCCCTTTTATCAAAATAAATGAGAAGAAAGTGCAATATCAAAAACAAGATTGGAATTTCTTTCCTTTAACATTTTTAAATGAATTATCAGGCAATGTATCATTGGTGGGGGTCATAGGGAACATCTATGCAGCATGTACTCACTATCCAGAGGTCCTCCACCTACAATTTACAGCATTATGTGGCTTGAACCTTAAGACTTAATGTGTATTTAATTCTCTCTCTCTCTCTCTCTCTCTCTCTCTCTCTCTCTCTCTATCTCTATCTATATATATATATATATTTCTATTTACTCAATCATGTGTGTAATCATGCTTAGCAACTATCCAGTATGTTTCTGTGTAACATATTCTCAGCCATGCGGATGTTTTTCGTTAGATGTCATTTTTTTCCCGACGAGTGAGGGGAAACCATCCCCTTACGAAACAGCCTGTAGAGAAATAAATGTTATGTGATTGAACTCCATCTGATCATCAATTTATATATATATATATATATATATATATATATATATATATATATATATATAATCCAAATAGAAAGAGTTGATATCACACAGTCAAAATAATTAAATAAAAAAGCAGGAAAATATGCAGTTCCAAAATATATTCAAATCGCTAGTGCTTTCTGGATTTTAACATCCATCCTCAGGTGAATACAAATATTGAATACAAAGTTGTTTATCTTATATTGTTGTATATGTATATCTAAAACATTTGGAGATTTCATCACAGTGGCTCATCACAAATTAACCCTCTCTCTTCTATATTTACATGGGGGGGGGGGGGGGGGGGGGATCTGGTATCCCAATAATCACTCCTTCAAATTTCTATTATGTCTCCTTTATTTTACTGACATAAGATTTTACGACCCCTCTCAATCGATCAGAGAAAGACCATAGTTTGTAAAAATACTTAGAATATCTGTTCGCACCAACAATATATTTGAAGGAACAATGCATTTTCTATCGTTTTTAAAACCACAGGAACTTTTCATCAATCACTCAGAATGGAAGACAGACTTGCATTGGTCAGTTCAAGTTGCTCTTCAATTAGGATGTGTGAGAGTAGTTTAAGCAAACATCCCCCCATTTAAGAAATTATGTCATTGTGCTTCTGCACAACTAATCATAATCTTACGTTCTAAGTTTTTATAGTATGTACCTGGAATATGTCAATATAATTCCATTTTTCTCATTCATAAGAGATTTACCAGTTATCTAAATATTACGTATGCAACTAATCAGAATGAAATGCTTGACGTGTGCATGTGTAGGTATTCATATTGTAAATCAACAGTAAAAAATCATTTTAATTTAATTACCCTTTAATAAGAAAGTTGTGGTCATTTCAGTACCAAAAAATGAAAGAAAGCAATGCACGTTATGTGCATATGTCAATCTGTAATTCTGTTGATGTCATCCAACAGGTATTTGTATCATGTACATATGATTAGCATAATTAGTTTGAATTTCATGTTTGCATCATATATAAGAAAGCTGTGGAGATTTTGAAATTGTCTAATCAAAATTTAGCACAATTGTGCATGCACATGCTGGCTAGTAATTTTAACCATACCAATTTGTAAGTGCCAAGACATACTAAAATCCTCAACTTCAGAAGAATTTAATGAAAAAATATAAACATTATGGTCCTTGAAATATAGAAAAAATATAGAATCTTCAAAAGACAGGATATGCATATACTGAGTGTTGGCATTTTTGTATTACACCAATCTATATAGATACACATACTATCTACTATGCTGTGATATCAACTCATTCACTTTATTCATAAGAAAGTTACAGACATTTTAGTATTAAATCCAATCAAAATGAAATTTTGCATGCATGTGCAGATTGGTCATTTTGAACATGCAGATCAGTTAATAAATATCTTAAAAATATCTTAAAAATAAAAATCTTAAAAATTACAAGTCTTAATTAATAAATGCCTACAATATGAATATTAAACAATCTCAAAGAACAACAAAAAATTTAGACTGATTCCCAAGTTAGTGTACCAAAATCCAATGCATGCACATTCAGACTAAAATACTATCTTTCTGCACATCCAAATGATATACATGTACGTACAATCATCTTAAAAAGATTGCATATAAAGGATCTCTTGTATAGTTATTGAGAACAGAGTATACCCTAAGTTCTGGGAACATAAATATAAGGAATCACTGTCTAGTTTGTCAGGGTATATGAGGTGATTAACAAATTAACATCAACTGAAAATATGAGAATTCATGCATAACAGCTTCACCGTTTATATAGTTTGCATGCATGTATCATGTTCATGCTTTTATGGGATCTTTGTGAATTATGTCAAGGATTTGGATGATTTGAATATATTATAAAAGTGGCAAGAATGAAAATAACATGTTCTGCCATATTTTTGTTTTCGACAGTTTATTTTATTTTTCAATGCGTTGTTTTACACCAGTTTTATAACGTATGCAATGCAGTGTACACCAGTTTTGGACAAATGAAATTGGCCTTTAGTTTGCTTCATCAATATACAGACTCTATATTTCAATTGATTATATATTAATAGTGAGGCTCATGCCAGTATAAGGCAATATACATCTTTCTCACATAATCACTAGTGTGAGACCAACTCAACCCATGTGAGACAGCCATACAAGATTTTTCTGTCTTACACTGCTAAGACATATTTTTGCTTGTGATGTACATATGTATGTCGTATATTTTCTGATTTACATTACACGATAAAGAAAAATAGTTTGTATTGTTTTCTTCAAATTTCAATTTGATATATATTATGTATAGCTTTTTTATGGACAACCTTGGGTTTTGTACTTTACACTTATATTGTAAACCATTTTCAGGTATGCTGAGATCTTCATACTGTGTAATTAATTTTTGCATATATTCAAAGAAGGATTTCAATAATTTTGAATTTTCTCAAAGCTCTTGAATTAAAATACTGAACTGATAAAATGTGAGAAAAATAACACTTTATTATTTGCTCATGTGGGATAGGGAAATTCCACCTCTGGAACAAGATTCACTGCTTAAGATTCAGCAAAGTCTCGTCCTAGACTGCAAATCTTGTCCCCTCGGTGGAATTTCCCTATCTCCCATTCATACGAATGAAGGATTCCATTTATCACACACATGCAATGCACACGTGATATCATGCCAATATACATATGCATTTATCACACATGTAGCAAGTTTCAATGTTAGAACACATCTGATATATGCAGTGAGTTTTATGTCAATATATATTTATCACACACATGCAGTGAGTTTCAGTGCCAGTACACATTTGCACACATGTAATGAGTTTCAGTGCCAGTACGCATTTATCACATGCATGTAGTGAGTTTAAATGCCAGTACACATCACACACATGTAGTGAGTTTCAATGTCAGTACAGATCAATACACATGTAGTGAGTTTCAATGCCAGTACAGATTTACCACACACATGTAGTGAGTTTCAATGTCAATACAGATTTATCACACACATGTGAGTTTCAATGTCAATACATATTTATCACACACATATATTGAGTTTCAATGTCAATACAGATTTATCACACACATATATTGAGTTTCAATGTTAATACAGATTTATCACACACATGTAGTGAGTTTCAATGTCAATACAGATTTATCACACACATGTAGTGAGTTTCATTGTCAATACAGATTTTTCACACACTTAAACTGTTAAGTGAGTTTCAATGTCAATACAAAGTGATCAATTCTTTTGAGAAACCTGTAGTAACCAACCATGTTGATATCCAAGAACTTTTTAACATTGTTATCTCTTTCTAAAATATTCAAAGTTTATATTTGGATTTCAAAAATCTTTTGTCTCTCAATCAACACATTGAAATTTGGTTTAAAGCATGTTGAATTTAGTTTCACAATCTTGATATGATTTAATTGTGATGATTTCAAAAATAACATTCCTACTCACCACCCTGCACCTCAGAAATTAAAATGTAACTTAGAAATAATGAATGCATTTAAAAAAAAAAAGATTTAAAAACATTCAATATTTAAAATGATTGGACCAGTATTTCCTAATGTGAAATAATGTTAACGTGTACTGTGTTGTGCGGCGTGAAGACAAAATGTTTGGTAATAAAATAAGGTTATATTTAACAAGGAAAAAGTTTTTGAATAGGTATTGACCATATATTACACAGATAAGTTAAATAGGCAACTTAATAAATTTCAAATGATTAGGTCACTAAAGATCATTTTGGAAAGATCAAGGTCACTCAACATGTACCTTATATAGAAAAGAACCTTTATTTCAAAGGTTATATATCATTGTGCAAGTCATTTGTTACATGAAGTAGTTCAACTTCATTGGTTAGATGCAGTTTGGGGAAGCAATTACTAATATTCTTGTTATTGGATTTCACTCAAATAGAGACATCAACACTTGCCCGAGTCCCCACATACACAGGGTGGAAGTAACTTGTTTATGTGTTTGGAAAACGCGATATGTATATTACATATTTAAAGTTCATTTACATTTTGTTAATAGTAACTTACAGCAGTACAAACATTTTAAAGCTTTATCTCTTCAATGTTGTAGACTATATTCAGAGGGAATGCAGATACTGAGGCCCCCAAGCTCATCTAGGAAGTCGGGAAGAAAAAAGCGAGGTATTTGTATGTCATAATTTGTATTATATTTTGTTATTCCCAAGCAAATGAAGATTAGGAGGGTATATTAGAATCGCCATGTCTGTCTGTTGGTCTGTCTGTCTGTCGATTTGTCTGTAGGCATAATTTTGGCTGTACTCATTTTAGGAGACTAGCTAATGGAATTTTCTTAAAATGTGTACACTCTCTCAAATCATAAAGACAGATAAAAATCTGCACCTAGGGTTTTCATAATGATTGGACAAAGTTTACTTAATTTAGATCATTTTGTTGTTTCTTTGAAATTAGAAAAATTTTGAGCCTTGTTTGCTTTAACTTAAGGGTATGTCCTGACCTTAGCAGAGGGTCATTTGGACAAGATTACAGATATTTTTATGCCCCCTAGATTAAAGATCGGGGGGGGGGGGGGGGGATATTGTTTTTGTCCTGTCTGTCATTCTGTCTGAAACTTTAACCTTGCTAATAACCTTTGAACAGTAAGAGCTAGAGCTTTGATATTTCACATGAGTATTCCTTATGACAAGACCTTTCCGTGGGTACTAAACCTTTTGACCTTGACATTTGACCTACTTTTTGAGAAAAAATTGACATTGGTCATAACTTCTAAATGGTAAATATTAGAGCTTTCATATTGTACATGAACATTTCTTGTGACAAGATCTTTCTACTGGTACCAAGATATTTGTCCTTTTGACCTTGGCCATCTTCAGAATTGGCCATTATCGGGGGCATTTGTGTTTCACAAACACATCTTGTTTATCCTTGCCATAAATTGCAAGATGAGATAAACAGGAGAATAATATACTAGGTGCAGAGGTTGCTTGTGTTCAAAGAATGTGCAACAACCAGCATCAGATGATAATCATTTGGACAAGCTAGGTCAAGGTTTCTGGGTGTGCAATGCAAAATTCTTCTCTATGATGTAATTTTATTATGAAATAACTTCAGAAAATTATACAAGATTAATTAAAATATGATCAAAGAAATGTCATGACCCTGAACACAAGTCATTCAGACAAGTTTAGGGGCACAGTTTAGGAGTTTCAGATTATGAAGTCTTAGGAATGTTAATATTCTAAGTTAGAGGTGCATGGAGAAGTCATACTTGACACAGAGGCTACTTATAGCCAAGAAGTATGTCATAAACCTTATGCCCAGGTTATTTGTAGAGGGTCATGATCACATGACTCAAAAGTCAAATGTTCTTTAGGCTGCACCAATTTAATGCTGGGATTTTGGACAGTCATATTTTTCTGTTACTCTACTCAAAGTTTACTCATGACCAGACTTTTGGACCAATGTCATTTTGGGAAGGTCAGGCTTACTCAGAATATACACCTTATATATAAGGAAAAGTGCCTTATTTCATTAGTTTTTAAACAAGTATGGATCATAAATCGTGCAGATAGGCAATAGGCAAATGGCTTTCAGACAAAGGTCACTCAAGGTCATTTTGTAAAGGTCAACATCACTCAACATATACCTTATATATGATAAAGAAACCTTCATTCCAACAATATATCAACATTTATTGAGCATTGTGTGAATCATTTGTTATTTGAAATAGTTCATTCAGGTGAGATGTATTTTGGGGAGCATACATCAGTTTTATCAATATTCTTATTTTATATTAAATATCTATTGGTAGTTTAATAAAGGTTTAGGATAGAACATTTAAAAAATATATTATTGATTTGAAATCATTTACTTTAAGTTATGGTAAATGATAGAGAAAATGAGTTGGACAATCTTTCAAGAAACTGTTGTACAACTGTTTCAAGTGATATGTACTGTCCATTCTTTATTACAGCCAATGTTCAGTGCCACACTTGGACCACTGCAGAAAAGGCAGCTTTGTAAAGACAATTTGAGACTTTCATCAAACTAGGAAAAACTCTGGCTCAGGTTGCTGTCTAAAATCCATTTGGAAGGAGAAATCGCTGTCCAGTTTAACATGGTGTCATGGAAAGTTTGCTGTTAAAAAAATTACTTCCTGACAGAGGTGTTACAAAGATTTAATCCAATTTTTATGCCCCCTCCATTTGAACGAGAGGGGACGTATATATTGTTTTACATGACTAATTCGGTCTGTAGAGCAAATCTTGTCTGCTCAATATCTAATGAATTCTTTTGCTTGACTGTTTCCAAACTTGGTACAATGATTGCCCCTAGATAGTGAATGAACCATATTAATTTACAGGTCACAGGGTCAAGGGTCAAACTGGACACAGTAAGATATTGTCTGTTCAATATCTTGAGAACGCTTTCCTGACAGACATCAAACTCGGTATACTGGTTTCTTTTAAGAAGTAGGTGGTTTCTTTTAAGAAGTAGATGGTTTCCTTTAAGAAGTATATGTCCCATAATGTCCCATATTCATTTTGAAGTCACAAGGACAAAGGTCAAACTGTACATAATAAAATATTGTCCACTGAATATTTAAAGAACCAACCCTTTACCTGACAGTTACTAAACTTGGTACAGCGGTTGCCCCTAGAGAGTAGATGACCCCTACTGATTTCCAGATCCCAAGGTTGAAGGTAAAATTGGACATAGTAAGATACCGTCTGTTCAATATTTGAGAACCATTCGCTTGACAGACATCAAACTTGGTTCACTAATTTTCCTTAAGAATTAGATACCCCGTGGATTTTGAGGTCACAAGGTCAAGGGTCAAACTGGACATGACAAGATATTGTCTGCTCAATATATTGAGGACTCTTTGCTTGACAGATATCAAATCAGGTACACTTGTTCTACCTAAGGAGTAGATGACTCCATTTGATTTTGAAGTCACAAGGTCAATGGTCAAAATGCTACGGACATAGGTATTGTCTACACAATATCTTGAGTTTGCGTTTCTTGACAGACATCAAACTTGGTACACTGACACATCATAAGTGTAGATATCTAGTATTCATTTTAAGGTCAATGGTCAAACTACTCTGGACATCAGATTTTGTCCATTCAGTATCTTGAGAACCCTTGTTTGACAAACATCAAACTTGGTAGTCTGGTGCCGCCTAAAGAATAGATGGCTCCCATTGGTTTTAAACTCTCAAGGTCAAAGGCCAGGACTCAAATAACTGGTTATTTGAAAATATCTGCTCAGTACCTTTAGAGATCACATATAATGGTTGCCTCTGACTAATAGATACATTGTAACTTTTGCTACAGACATTCTAAATGATCATTTTCAATATTGTAATATGGAGGGCATATATGTTTCTTAAATCTTTCTTGTAAATGGTTTTGATACTAGTTTTATATACAAGATGTATTATCAGCATTTGTCATTCATTGTACACCTTACATTGGTTCATTCAAAATTGATAAATATATAATCAACAGCAGTACACATGAAATAATTCTCCATCTATATCTTGAATTGAACAAAAAGTTTAATGGTATTCCAAGGCCTTATATTCATGTGCGATTGAAAGACTGAATGAATATACTAAGATAATATAACAGTATTTAACTAAAACTAATTGCAGTTTAACACTAATGTACTTATAATGTAATTGATAGTACCATGCTCTTACTTGTAACTTGTTTTCATTTATATTCAATAGATATTTCAAGTTTGATAGCTAACTCAAATTTCAAATATGAATGAACATTAAGTGTCTGCTGTTTTAAGACTAAAGAGTAGCTTTATTTACATCATATGAGGTTTTTTGAGCTAAATTGATCAGCTTTGTATGCTTATGAAATAAATATGTACACCTATATTTTGCAGTTGATTGTACTTTGCTTTAAAGAAGTCTTAAAATTGGTGTAGTTTTCATTAGGTTTGGACTTCGCTAGTGACAAATTGGATTAGGAGTATTTTTACTCAGTGTCTTCTCAAATACTAATGAAAAATCAAGACAATTTAATAGAGTCTTATAAATTCAGTATCTCTTGATAGATTGCTGAAAGAGTAGTACGAAAGAAAAATCCTGAACTCTGAACGATCAGATTCATGATGGATGCAGGGACACACAGTATTTTTAAAAGTCCTTGGTACAAGTTCTTCCTGTGACTTGAGCAGTGTCTGTATTCAGATATTTAAAAAAAAGGATCTTTAAAGCACTGTAGTACACTGTCATATAACCAGGAATATTTCCTGTATGGTCACCTTTAAATGGCCTTTGGTGTCGTATTTCGACATAAAGGACATCCAGGATACAGACGCCTTTGAATGCAACATTGGTTATATTACAAGTGTGACTGATAAGGAGCGCCAAATTAACAAAAACTCAGATAAAAAGATCAGTTCAATTATTACCCGTAATAATCAATTGACGTGCGCATCAAATCAATCATTGTTCTCATCAATTGATTAGGTGTTCACATCAATTATTGCGCCCATATATTAAATAATGCGCGCTGCCCATCAATTCAATGTATGAGAGCAATAATGGGTTTGCTGCGCGCATTTATTTAACTGATGACTGCAATACTTCAGCGCGGCATGTGATTTTGAGCTCCGTATAATTGATTTAATAATCTCTTTAATTCAATTGAAAATATCTTATTTACAACGATTTTTGTACAAGAAATTAATGAGCACATCAACTCTTATATAGAGAGAAACACTTCAATTAATATAATGAATTCAAGACAGATCTAATTAGATAGTTGTTGTATCTAGAAGAAGTATTGCATGTATCAATTGAATAAATATCAATTCAATTGAAGAGAGCAATAATTAAATTATTACACACAGTAATTGAATTGAAGCGCCAGTAATTGAATTAAAGCTTTTTTAAATTAAATTGTGGAGGGCATCAATTCAATTGTTGATATCAGTAATTCATTTGAAGAGAACAACAATTCAACTATAGCCTAATCAACTCATCAAAGTATTCAATGCTATAAAGAATTCAATCAATGCGCGCAATAATTCAGAATTGTAGATTTTAGTAATTATCTGAACATGTTTCATTGAATTGTTGCAAGCATCAAATGAATTGATGATATCTTCAAATAATTAAACTTATCTTGAATTTAGCTTCTTAGACTGAAAACCTTTTTCAAATCTTTTTAACATTAATTTCTGTTACAGAAGAGTATATTTTAGTTCAACTGACAAAACACTAGACAGCCTCTCTCTCTCTCTCTCTCTCTCTCTCTCTCTGATATTTATATAAATTCCCCAAAAAGTTGTTTTTTGAGAAGTGGTTGAAACACTTGAGTTCCCTTTTAATTCCTTAAATCAACCGCCAGACTAAATGTAGTGACTTTCATGTAATATATCAAGTTTATACACTCTGTTGTGAGTTTCCGGTGTGTGTTCACATGTGACATGGTGTCGTAGGTATCAGGTGAAAATTCAATTTTGTTAAAGACGGATTTTCTATATTTTAAGTATCAGAGCAATATAAACAATTTAATCAATGCGCGCTAGAAATTAGAATAGTAGATATTATTAATTATTTGAAGAGATCTTCAATTGAATTGTTGCGCGCATCAAATGAATTGATATTTTCAAATGCTTAAAGATGTCTTGAATTATTTGAGTTTACGTTGATTTGGTGATTCATAGACTGAACACCTTGTTTAGATCTGCTTAATATTAATTACCGGTATTATATAATGAGACTCCCCCCGGAAAATTGGCTATATATAGTAAGCCCCCCTCCCCCGGAGGAGTCTGGCAATATAGTTAGACCCCCCACACCCACACCCACCCCACACTTATCAATAGTGAGCCTCCCTCCTTCGTGATTGGTCTGGATTTCCATCGGAAGACTGGCTATGGTATTTAGTGAGTCACCCCCTTTGAGGGGTGGCTATATCCCCTAGCCCTAGTAGTGAAACTTCCCTACAATACACATACGTGGTTGGTTGCAATTTCATTAATATCTTTGATATATTGATTAAAGGGGTAAATTCTTTTGGCAGTCGTTCAACTACTGAATTGAATGCTCATTGCGCTTATGAAGGATCATTTTTTAATAAGATGCATTTTGCTATATAGCCAAATTTATTTAGGGGTAATACTGATAGTTAGCCAGGTTTCCGGTGGATGTGGTAGGGTTGCTTTATAGCCAGAATTTCGGGGGGGGGGGGGGGTAAATAGCTTGGGGGAAAAGCTATTCTTGTACTCTGTACAAGGACACAATGCATGAGCAGACGAATACATTTACTGTATATGTACATTTTCAATATCCACTCTTCGTCTTTTCATCAGACCTTATTTTTATTTGATATTATTGTGTAACACAGGACATATTATAAAATCCAACTTATACTGTGACATAGAAAATGTTAAAAACGGATATTGAACCAGTATTCGTGATTCGATGAAAGACCCTATATTGTCGAATGATAAATGAACCTTTTTCACAATTTATGTCGGGGAAAAAAATAGGAGTTTTTCCTTACTTTTATACCAAACACATAAAAAAAATAGTTTAATCTCAATTTAAAAGGACTTTCATACAATGATAGACGATTAATAAAATGGTAAATAGAAACGTTTTAAATTTTCAACCTAGGACGTAAATATCCATCTGGATCCTCCATTATCCTAAATTCTCTGAAAGTAATTACTAAATGGCTAGGCATAAAGCAGATTTTCCGGAGGATGAACCTACTGAAGGGGGTATACGCTACAACACCAGGTGTCTCATCCCATGCCCCACCAGGGCTTAACCATGGACGCACTGAAGGCATAACGCCGGACTATTTAGACCCATTGCCTCTGAGGATTGGTACACGTCCTCCAACCCTTGCATCCACTCCTTGGTAGAACATCAAATACCTTTAATTAATATAACTTATGATCAAATATATAGGTTACAATGTGACACTCCAAACCAAGGCTCTTCTTCGGATATGAAGGTCATTGAAATATGAAAATATTCATTGCTAAACACAACCTCGTGCACTGGCCGAGAAGCCATATCGTCTGATATATAAAAAAAAAAATAGTTCTTTTAAAGGTACCAACTTTCCGGATAATATTTTGTGATAAACTGAAGTAAAACAATGCATAAAAGACTGGGATTTTATTTCAATAAACACATGTAAATTATAGCGAACAGGACTATTCCGTATACCAAAGTAAAGACCCCCCCCCCCTTTACTTTAGTATCCGGAATAGTCCTGTTTGCTGTAAAGGGGGATACTGTAAAATAAAAATTGTTGGGTTTTGTTTTGTTTTTTTGAAAATGGTTGAAATGCTTGAGTTTCCTGTGCTCTCAATCAATCGCCAGACTAAATGTAGTGACTTTCGGGTAATATATCACGTTTAAACACTCTGTAGTGAGTTTCCCGTGTGTGTTCACATGAGTCATGTGACACCGTGTCGTAGGTATCCGGTGTAAATTCAATATTTTTAGAGACGGCTTTTCTATATTTCAAGTATCAGAACAATATACAGATGTCCCACATTACGTAAAAATGAATTTATATTCTGGTTAGCATAACTAGAACATAGTGTAGTGAGTTTCAGGTCTAAAGTATTGTGTAGTGAGTTTCGGCATTATGCACGTATGTGTGTGTGTGTGTGTGTGTGTGCTATGTGTATGTGTTATGTATATGTGTATGTATATATGTACATGTATATATGTATGTTAATATGGATGTATATATATATATATGTATAATTGTATGTATATATGTATGTATAAAGATGTATATATGTATATGCATATAGAGAGGTATGTATGCATGTGTGTAGGTGTGTATGTATGTATGTATGTATGTATGTGTGTATGCATATATGTATGAATGGATTATAAGTGCGTATGTTTGTATATATGTATGTAGATATGTAGATGTATGTATGTATGTTCATCCCTTCATGTAGCACTTGATAAATTGACTGTGTTTCTTCTGGTCTTTGTGCGTAAGTCATAATGCTGGTTTGCATTCATTTTATGCATTAAATTGATATTGTTGTTTCTATGAAAATATTTCATCGCCCTGAAGAATAGACAGTTTATATATACAGATATAAGGATGGGTGGGTGTTGGTCGTTATCGTAAGATGTTTCAGGGAGAGATTGTTTTTAGTTTTACAAACCTAGCTGTATTGGCAATTCGTTGTAAATATTACTGCACAATGAACTGTATTGAAATCAGACTAAAATATTGGTATTGCGTTTTGATTTGGTCTGTGGTATTTGACTCGTTGTCTTTACATATACTTTCCTCTCGCTAGCCTCAAGTCAAGAATGGTCTTTAATACACTTAAAAACAAAACGTTTATAGCATTTGAAAGTCAGAAGTTAGATGAGACTTGGGCATATTATTGTTACCGTGGTCCGTCAGTCTGTTACTTTCTTCATCCTCAAACTCCTCTCTTACTTTAAACAATCACCAATTAATCGTTTGGAATAGGAAAAAGTGGTGTCCTGTAGATTTGCAATGTTTTAGAATGGTCAATTTTATCCTGGGGCAAAGTGGAGTTGAAATAATGCTTTAAAAATGGGCCAAACATTTACATGTGATGAAAGAAGCAACCCATCTTGTTCTATCAAATACTTAAATATCAATAGTATACCATCATTTGAACTTCACCATCTTCTACAAATTTTTATATGGTTATTGACGCCCTTAGATATATACAAAACAAAAATATATTACAGAGTATTGAAAAGTATTAGATATAAGTATAACTTTACTTCTGTTTCGGGCAAGTACAACATTTGTAATTGGGGTGAAATAAAACTTTGTGAAGAAAAAGCATAGGTAGCTGAGAATGTTAAATGGATATTTATGAAAAAAGTGAAGAAGAAAATGTGACGACAACAGTGACCAATATCACAACTCTTACAAGGATTGTAAAATTAGAAGTTGTGTAAACACGGACACCTTGATATATCAGCTATGCAATCAGGTGTCTAGGGAGCGAAAACATCACCTGTTGACAAATCACACCCGCCCTGAGCCCAGTATATCTTGATCAGGTAAACGGAATAATCCGTAGTCCAAACCAGTGTATAAAAACGTTCTAACAATAAATATGAAACACGTCATACACTGTTCAATTTCCTGAATATATATATAAGCACTGAAAAGGCCACGACAGTGTTGATTATTTAAAACTCATTTTTTCGACGCAACCCGCGTCTTTATCAAGAGACATATATTACATAAACAAATAACTACATATAGACGCGGGTTGCGTCGAAAATAATGTAAATGAACAGACCTGTATAGTTCTACCTCTGATGCTGTTAGGTATCCACAGTTTTTAGTTATCTCTGAAAACTGACTTCATCTCATTTGATTAGTACATACACATCACATTACCATACCATACACATATACATATACACAAACATGCATATATATATATATATATATATATATATATATATATAAACACCATATGTAGGTGATAATAGAATATTGCTACATAAATATAAGAAGTTGATGAACCCTCAATGCTATGACCATAAGCACTAAGCATAGGTCTGAACGTTAGGTACTTTACCTACAACTGGTGACATCTCATAATGAGTGAAAAATACTCGACGGGACGTGAAAAAAAACAAAGAAACAAATAAACAAAAATAAAAACCCAGATAGTTATAAGTTATTTTCTTTTTCCTATAAACAAACATTTATTGATACACTGACTTGTTTTATATTCAAATTTTGTAAGTTCGTATTAATGTACCGTAAATTATTTTAGTTTTATGATTTTTATCCTTTCCCCCTGTAATGCCTCATAAAACTGACCGCTATACGATGTCACTGACCAATCAAACAATTAATTATTCAGGAGGTATTCAATTCAATGTTTCCTTTTGTTTCAAGCATCGGAATTTCCATCAAGATAATTATCTAAATTTGTGTTTTCAACAGTTAATTACCGTAATTTGTTTGAGAATTAGTACTTATGCAAATTCATATGGATTAATTTGTAGCGATTTTAAGTGCATATGCCCACGTAATTTGCAATTAAATTTGTTAAACCTTAATCGAAATCTGGATTGTGTGATGTACACAAATAGAAGCACGCTGTGTCGACAGTCAAAGATGTAGGTCAAAGTGGCTGCGGGGTGCTTGAAAGTAGTGATTATCGGACACTCATTTATGTGTCGTTTACGATATTTTAGTTTGGTTTTTTATTTCAACACCGTGTCATGACAATTTACGCTTATACACATCACAGCTCTCTGTTTTATTTCGAGGGAGATGATGACTGACGATCATACCGCTACTGAGCTAACAAATTCGCCAACTTGAAGAACTTTGCAGCTGAACAATATATTTGTTTTCTTCACATTGAAAGTAATGATTTCGGTGATTTAACCATGTCAGGTAAAGACATTGGAAATGCAATGGTTTTTTTTTACTCATTGAACAAGTGAAAGTGTGATAGTCGGACCAGTGTTTTTGCGCTCTCTGTGTGTCAACGATGTCCGTTACAACGACATAGCCATGGAACTTGATTTATTGCAAGAATGTTTTGTACTAACTGACTATAAACTAAAGTTTTCACATCATCGTAGTTTTGGAATATCAAACATTGCCTCATTTAGCTCCTGGAGGTGTGCAGTTACGAAATCACTGAGCGAACGCCCGCCCCAGAAACGCGCTCAGAGCATCAATAATGCAATATTGTTTTGGGCCCATACCTTCATCATAAGATAAGTAATGTGATATCAACGTGTTACATATTTCAGTTAATCTCCAGTATTATTGTATGTACTAATTTTGACATACACTTGTTACACAAATTAATGTTTTCAATACCACCCCGGTTTAAATTCATAGTTTCATTATAATTTCAAATGAGTATCATATGCCTCGTTGACATTGTGTTTAGGTATATGTATATCCAACATTAGTTTCGATTCTGTATATATGTTTACATAAACAAATATGTTTGGACAGCTGTTGCCACACTTTAAGTAGTAGTGTATGTCATATTAATTCTGACATATGTCCTTTGAGTCACATGTTTCACGTTCCATTGAGTTCCAATTCTTGCATATTAACGTCATTTTTTAAAACTATGACGAATGCAAGCACTTCTCAGAAATATTTCGTCATGTCAATTGTGGCGGATGAAATTATATATCTAAAATTCCTAACGCTCTATCAATTACGGTGAATGCAAATATGTCTTAGCAATTTTATGTCTTGTCAATTAAGGCGAAGGCTATTTTTCTCAACATATTTCAACGCAATTTCAAATATAGCGGATGCATTAATTTTCATTTTTTACGTCACATTAAGTATGGCGGAAGCTAATTTTCTCAGCATTTTTACGTCATGTCAAATACGGCGGATGCTACTATATTCTCAGCATTTTTACTTATTTCCCTCAACATATTTTAACACCATGTCAATTATCTTGGGTGCATTAAGTTTCAACATGTTTACATCACATCAAGTAAGGTGGATGCTATTTCCCACCGATTTAACGTCATGTCATTTAGGTGTATGCTACTGTCTTTCAGCATGTTAACGTCATCTCAATGATGTAAGTTGTGGTGGATGCTACTAATTTCTCAGCATTTCATGTCATGCCAGTTGTGGCGGATGTTACCAATTTCTTAGAAATCTTATATCATGCAACTTTTGGTGGATACTATTATTTTCTTAGCATTTTTACGGCATGATAATTATAGTGACTGGTATTATTCTCTCAGCATTTATATCAACTCTGGGGATGCTACTTTACTCGGCATTCTTATGTCTTGTCAATAGGCCTTTTCACGATAAATCTCGCACATGCGCACAAACGCTTCCGGGCGGCAAACTACTTTGTTTACATTGGTGACTTGATAACAAATATGTCAAAGTGGGATACTTTATACAAGTTAAAAGTAAATTCGTTGCGAAAGCTTGCTACAGAGTATGGTATTGATGTCAGTAAGAAGAAAAAAGAAGATCTCATACAGGAATTGCTAATATGCCAGACGTCAGTATCTGTTTTAACACCGATCGTACAGCAAGATGCGACTGTAGGATCGTTAACACTACCCTTTCATGACAGTGTACCACCTTTCAACGCAGTAGTTTATGACTCTCCAGACCACTGTTACATTCCGAAAATAACATTCGGTGATATTTACAGTTTTTTAATCGAAAGACCTTCACCATATGGGGTACAGGAAAAATTTCAAGGGCCTAGACAGAGCTGTTAAGCATTTCGAAGCTGGTGACGTCCAATATATTAAGGTGTCACAGGTATGGGATAAAATAATATTATTGTATAAATTTGTATTTCTAGAAAAAAAGGTTTCACATTATAAACTCAGATTAACATCTTTGAACATGTATTTTACATGTTTTAAAATGCATGTACATGTTTCTAATGAAAGAGATATGTAGTCATGGTATTAAAGACAGTTTTAGAATGAAGATGACATGTAAATATTTTTGGTGTAGTATTGAAGTATTTTTAGTTTTATTTTTTAGTGATGGTCATTTGTACTTGTGTTCAAATGCATATAAATTATCAAAATTGTCAAATTGTGTTATCATAAAACTGTAGGAGTTGTAAACTGGGGTCTTTCAAATACTCTTTATTCGATTTTTAGATAAATTCCTCAATACTGTACATCAGAGCTAAATATCAGGCTTCAATGAAAAAACATCACTACCAGGTGTACATTTGCATCTCTCGAAATGGACAGTCAGGGACAATTATACATCATGGATATTGTCAATGTCCTGTGGGGTAAGCATTTTCAAAGTTACTATATACATGTTTTTACTTGTTCGATTTATTATTAAATATTGGTACAAATGTATATCATCTCAAATCTAGGGCATGTGTATTTTCAAATTAGGCTAGGGCAGAGCTGTAGTCATATTGGAAGCTTACTTATTGCATTGAACCATGCCAAACCCCAAAAAAGCTGCACATGTATGCCTTGCAAATGGGTGGTACCCACAGCAAGGTCTAACAAACCCAACGGTAAGTAGATTAGTAAGTAACTAAATTTGATATATAGTCTGACTATTTACAGATAACCAAATAAACATATGAACTTTGTAACACTTTAACCGACTAGTAATAGAAAACCCATATAATCAAGTCCACTAGAAACCTTGAGCCGAAGGAAGTCTAAAGAGGATAAGACAGACAGCGACACCAATAACACAGAGAATACTTCATTTGACCCTCGCCATACCACTCACAGAGACTTTGACTGAAATGCTACACTCCTTCAAGTTGAGAAATTTGAAGGAAATATTTCCAAGTACAGGTAAACATGAATGGTAATTGGCATTTATCTTAAAAACTTTCATTCTAAACATTTGTTTCTATTAATAAATATCAGCTAGTGTCTCAGTTGGGAAGGAAAATGTAAAGAAAACAAACTGTCAATTACTTGAAAGACACAGTACAGAGTTTGAAATTGTTTCCAGGTTCTATGATTATAATTTTGCTAACAAAATGATATTTCAGGTATGAGTCATTTGTGGAACATCCCAGACGGTGTTCCCAGAGCTGAGAGGGAGATAGAGGTGGAAACATATGGAGATCCATTAGAAACGGCATCCAAAGCACTGATCTTGTCAAAGGAGAATTGTAAGAAAAAGATGTAGAAATAACAATGAAATTTATATATATATATCTACCATGGATATAAGATTCATTTATAAACATATCATTACAGTGCCAATCTCAATTTCAATTGATGAAAATCTGAGCACCTATGTAGAGGAAAGGACAAGAGGTCAACGATCATGTTCCCTTTGGAGTGAACTCCACAAAGGGAGAATCACGAGTTCTCTCTTTGGTGCCATTTTAAATGCTGTACCTAACCCCAGGAACCGTGTGGACCAAATTATTAATGGGTTCAGTTTGCAAAGGTTTAGAAATTAAAATATTTACTATTATAAACATGAATTTACTATAATAATTCAGTATTTCAACTAACTTCTATTTTTACATATCAATTATAGTACATATTATTCTTTATATCAAAGATATCAACCACTTCCTCGTCCAGTCCAGACGGATGTAGACCATGAGAAAGAAGCAGTGAAAGACTACTTGACTCTGTAGAATGCAGTATCTGATGTGACAGTGGAGGCATCTGAGCTTACCATTTACCCATCTCATGCATTTTAGGTGCAAGCAGTGATGGATGGGTAAATGATAAGTCCATGCCCATGGGAAATCAGAGAGGGATGTTAGAGATTAAGGTATTCCATGTATAATGAAAGGATAATGAACAATTTTGAAGGATTTAGATCAACATAAATGTTTATTGTTAAATAATGATGAAAGTGAAGCAAATGAAATTCACATGACAGGTAAATGATTAGATGCTGACCTTTTTGCACTTAAGACTTTTTGGAAGAGTTGGCTACCCTTTGTAAAAATAAGAAAAATCAATTTTTTTAAAAATGTGTGTGGTCAATGATTAATTTTATTTCATATTTTCATTAAGAGAAAGTGTATGTAACTTTCTACCAAGAGATTTTGATGAAAATATAATTTCTTTTTAAAATATTGTAATAGAACATGCTTTTCCCATATACTTCAATGTTAAATTCTAGGTGAAATAAATCAAGCAGTAAACAAAATTTTGAAAATTCCTATGGTGGATTACTTTTATTTGATGAACCCTTCAAAATGATACCATGATTACAAAAATTCCACTATCCATTTATTAGATATGAAATATGGGCATTATACATTGAATATCTTAAGTGGCCATACTCAATCTCTAATGAAGTAATTGTGGAAAAAGAGGTAATTTTTCATGGTATTAATGTCTTTCATTCTGTCAGTTTGTTAAAGTTATTATCATATTTTTTTTTTACATTTCATTATTATTTATAGGTCCATGATCTAGCTGGGAAAGTACATGTACATGCACTTTTGTTTGGAGGATACGCCAGAAGGACCAAGACTGAATAATGGGGTGTCCGTGGGGTGATTTTGTTGTCTGGACGGCAGCCAAAGACAGCAACTGTTTTATAGAGAGAATTTACTTCGACTCTGAATTCTGTACACACATGATGCCAAAACTTGTTGAATTTTTTGTTCATCATATTTTGCCTTTTTATTCTGAAAATGAATTAGCTCACCTGAAATGAAGGCTAAAGCAAGCTTTTCTAAATGAAAGGAGTCCGGTGTCTGTCTGTCTGTCTTGTGTATTCTGTTAATTTTTCACATTTTTAACTTAAAAATCTTCTTCTGAAAAACCACTGTGCGAGAAAAGATATAACCTTTATGAAAGCTTCATTACAGAGTGTAGAATTAAGTTTGCTCAAATCATAACCCCCGGCTTAATGCAGTATCTCAACAGCCTTATATATACCATATGACTACACAGGAAATACATGTATTTTTAATAATCTTATTCTCAAGAACTGTAAATTCATGATCAGTGAAAGCAATATGGAAGCATCTTTAGTTAATGTAGATTCAAGTTTCTTCATATAATGACCCCTGGGGGTTGTTTTAAACCACTTATATATTCAAACTTTTCAATATAAACGTACCAATTTCTGCTTTTCTCTATAGAAAGTGCTCAGATGAGCAACTGGCCTATGGGCCTGTTTTTATTTAAATTTCAGAGTCTTTGAATTTCTTTATACAGATTCACAAAAATCCAGAAAAATGTTCGCCCTAAAAAAGAAACCAAAACTACTGTCGACAGGGTGTATTTTGATTTAATGGTGCAAAAATAATGCAAATTTTATAAGAAATATAACATGCATGTTACACACTTTGTATTTAAAGTTTCAAGTACACCAGCACATTAATTTTTGTCAAAAATAATACTTCTGAACCTCTAAATGATAAAAAGGAAAGAAAATCAATATGGATTTAGGTTATATTCATTTCTTTAATGCTTTGGCACAATGGTTAAAACACTTTGCTCATTTTCAAGATTTTTCGTTACATGAATTCTAATTGATTTAAAAAATGCATTAATTATTTTTAGATATTTAAACACATGTTCATAAACCGCATAAGCACTTAACTTGGTGTACAAAACATATATCATATACTAAATAAATGCATATTCATAAGATCAACATATTTCACACAAACATACATTCAAAGACAAAAAATTGGCTTTTCTTACAGCTTGCTGTACAAGTCAGGATTTACAAGCATAAAACAATTTCCCTTCTTGAGAAAATTATACCAAGATACTGAAAGTCCTCTGTAACAATATTGTGCAAAAAATGAGTCCTTTTTCCCTCTTCCTTTTTTTTTTTAAATATGATAACAATTTTACCAGTATTACTTGCAGATCACTTAAAGATTAAAGAGTTGTTCCCCTTTAGATACCTCTCATAAGATGTATAAAAATACTAATCGTACTTTCTGTTATATTATTAATGATATTAATGTTGATAGTACATGTATATAAAGGTCTGACAACACATTCCTTGAATATCTGTTTCGTAAACCTTTATAACATATACAAAAATATTCATAATTATCAATATATCTTGTGATTTTTAAACTTTAAATTTTCTTTAAAAATAACACCACAAGTTGTGATATTGTCAATTCAAGAGCTTTCTTGTTAAAGTAGCAATACTTCCATGACAAATTCTTATGAAAAATGATATATGTGTATATGGGTCAAATGCTGTCTGATGTGTTTCATACCGATTGTTAAGCCGTTCTTGGCACCCTGATTTTGACTGCGGATAACTCCGTTTACCTGATCAGGATATGGGGCTCACGGCGGGTGTGACCGGTCAACAGGGGATGCTTACTCCTCCTAGGCACCTGATCCCACCTCTGGTGTGTCCAGGGGTCCGTGTTTGCCCAACTATCTATTTTGTATTGCTTGTAGGAGTTATGAGATTGATCACTATTCGTTATCTTCACCTTGCATTATTGAGGAAATAGTCATCTGACATCAATATACCTGTATCTTAAATGATTATAATTATAGATACTGGTATTCACTCCAAATAAAATTTGAAAAATTTACTTATGTTATACATTGTATAGTAATTCAATTGACAAATTAGTTATTTACCAGAGGAACGTCAAACTTTGTTAGCCAACAAGCAACTTGAAACATTTTGGTCAAAAGAGGCTTAAGTATAAGTGACATAACTTTTTTTTAACTCTGCCTATGCTTCGATCAACATGAATTCTCAAAGAAGCAATTTCTTGGGTTTCAAAAACTTCATCAGTAAAGAACTGTGGTGCACTTCCTCTACATGGTGGGATATTTAACTTACATTTCTTTTTATTCAACACATCCCTAATGGTAAAACCTTTATCAGCAATAACATTATCATTCTCCTCTAACAACTCAATTAAACCTGATGATATTGTAAGTTATCTATCAGATGTTTTCCCAGGCCAGCCATCAGATACAAATGTTATGACACCAGGTGGACTAATACCTATTAAAATTTTTGCAGTGGTATGATGTTTATAATTTGAAAAAGTTAAACTTTGGTTGTCAAGACTGGCTGGTTTCTGTATAAAACTTTCTGTACAATCAATGATAACTCGAACAGAAGGATATTTGGTTTTAAAAGAAGATGGCATGGTTCTTTGAATAATGTCTCGAGATGGAAAAGGATTTAAAAATTTTAATTCTTGCCAAAGTACACAGATCCAGGTGGAAAAATATTTCGAAAAAGTACCCTCTGAAATTTGAAAGCGTTCAGCAATGTCACTGGTCAAGAGTCCGACCCTAAGTCTAATGAGAACAGCAAACAGCTGATCAATCAAATTCAATGAACCTGCTGAAGCTCGCTTGCGGTCGGAAGACTTATCTGTGCTTGGTCCTGACCAATACTTCATTTTATCTGCCTTTGGTCGTAGAAAACTAAAAGTGAGTGAAAATCTAAATGTCAGTACATGTGCATGCACTTTCATTCAAACATGGGAACAAATTAAGAAATTTGATATTGAGATCATTGTGGAAGCACTATTAAGTAATAAGCCTACTTGAAAAGCCACATGGACACAGCAAATAAGGGAATCCAGTATAAAAGCGGGTCTTGTTGTCATCATTCGCAATTTTCTGGAAACTTCATTTATGCCCGTTCACCTCTTTCTGGAGCTCTTTCACCTGTTGCTTCAATGATTCATTTTCTGTCAGCAAAGGGTCTGTTTCACACTGCATACCTAAGAAAAAAATTGAATACAGATTTTTTGATTGTTTCTGGAAGAAAACACCTGCATTGAACATTATAAATTAATAATGCATGTAAAAAAAAATAAATAAATAAATACCGGTAATTAGAATATTAATTAGTACACATATAAATAATTCAATGTTTTTTTCATATATTCTGACACTGGTTTTAAATATTTATACACTTGATGTTTATTAATTTTGTGCATCTGTTTCCATTTTTTTAAATTAAGTTTTATCACAATGAATTAAAAAGTATAAAAAATATACTCATACGAAGAGTACATATTCTGATAAAAATATCAATTGTATACTTCAAACTAAGCTCTGAATAAATAAATAATGAATAAATAAATGTTTATTCGGTATATACATAAATACATATTTATAATACCAAGGATAACCCAGGAAAGCTCGAAATCTTATTTCCAATGGGGTCCTTTATTGCACAGATGTTGGCGTGAGCGGATCATTTCAATCGGAGGACACCGGAGAAATCCCCGTGTCCGAGCAGCAGACCACATTACCCCATCACATACAACCACTGCAGATCACGAGGATCTAACGCAGTAGTGAGAAGCGAGTGCACTAACCATACACTGCGCTCCTGTACACCCTATACCTCTGTGCCTTTTTCTTCCAATATCTTGATGTTAACATCCATGCAAGGCCTTTCTTGAAGGGGTGGAGCATCTTCACTTGTTGATTCTATGTGACAATAGCTGTGTGAAAACAGACTAAACCTGTGATGTTGCGTTTCTCTTTCCTCTTGCTCATTCAACTCCTATTTTTAATGAAAGATCCATATCATGTATGTGATTGTTGTAAGAATAAAGGTATATTAATGGGAGAAAAGAAATTCTAACGCTGCTATACATCTATGTGAATGTCTGTGGAGATGCTGAAAAAGGTGAAGAAAACTAACAGTGATTGATTTAAAAAAATCTACAAACAATACACTGAATCTGTGAAAAGGACATCAAGCACGGACCTTCAGAAATTCCATATTCAATACCGATATGTGCTTGTTCTCATTTATAAGCTACATATATATTATGGTTTGTGTAAGAATTTGTAAGATGCACTCACAATTACTTTTTTTTATACATGCACTCATTAGTATGTACATGTACATGTATAAATAAGAGAGTATACAAAGCATGTTAGTTATCAAATTTGATCGATGAATAGTTTTCAATTAAAGAGGTCAACAAAGAATTTTAGACAACACTCATTTATCCTAGCAGGGATGTGACTGAATTCCTCAGAAATCAGAGGAAAACTGGTCATGCAAAAAGGGATGAAAACACCTCACCCTACCTGGAAAAATATCATTTTCTGCCACTTTAGATCAAATCCAGTGTTTCATTTTTTTCGAAAATTGAGCAAATCAGAGGATTTCCTCTGAAAAGAGGAATAATCACATCCCTACCGATTGAGCCCTTCCGTCTCTAGATTACGTACGTCCTATTGGAATAGTATGTAAATATATCTATAAAATCACCTGAAGTAAACTTCTTATGCTGTGTCTGTCACTACGGGCAGTCTTTGACTCCGAATGTGGCTTAACTTTGTAGGCGAATAATGTTGGGCGATATTTTTCGTCTGCAAGGTCGTCACTATGCCATGGCCCCACGGGATATTCAGAACACACTCTGCTGTACTCATTAGGAGTCCAATCATCCCTATTTATGGCTCTGACCCAAGCTGATCTCTTCTTTCTGTCCTTAGGGAAACGAGAAAAACTCACACCTTTCTCTTTCGATTTACTTCCCTGTCTTTTTGAACATTTAAATACCACGCACTGTATAACCATATTTACGTTGGTAATGTAAACTTTGGAATGCCGTCCGGAAGCGTTTATACGCATGCGCTGAATACAGGACCGCAGTTAACGTGAAAAGGCTTATTATGGTAAATATAATTAATTTTCAGCATTTTACGGCATGCCAGTCTTGACGAATGCTATCTTTCTCAACCTCTTTAC
Organism: Ostrea edulis; assembly: GCF_947568905.1. Lineage (NCBI taxonomy): Eukaryota > Metazoa > Mollusca > Bivalvia > Ostreida > Ostreidae > Ostrea > Ostrea edulis. Next base: position 59,271,014 of record NC_079166.1, on the reverse strand, counting down.
GTAATATCACATATGATGGATTCTATCCTTCTCAGCATTTTTACATCATGTCAACTATGGCATATGCAACTATTTTTCAGCATGTTTACGTCAAGTCAATTATAGTGGATGCTATCTTTTTTAACATTCTTACGTCATGTCAATCATGACGATGGTAGTATTTTCTCAACATTTCTACGGCATGTAAATTATGTCGAATGTTATTATTTTCTGAGCAATTTTACGTCATGTCAATTATTGTGGATGCTACAATGTTCTCAGCATTTTTAAGGTCGTGTCAATATATGTAAAATGCTGCAAAATTATCGGCATTTTTACGTCATGTCAATTACGGTGGATGCTATCATATTTTCAGCATTTTTACGTCATGTTAATCATAGCGGATACTACCATTTTCTAAGCATTTTTACGTCATATCAATTATATCGGATGCTACTATTACATGTATCATAGCATTATAAGGTCATGTCAATTATGATGGATGTTATATTTCTCAACATTTTTACGTTATATCAATTATGACAGATGCCATCTTTCTTGGTATTTGTACCTGGTGTTAATTATGATAGATGCTATTATTTTCTCAGCATTTTTACGCCATGTTAATTCACGCTTCCACTGTTGTCAGGGGAGGTGAGGTTATTATCGCGGAAGAATTGTCCGCCATTACATCCGTCAAAACTTGTGATATCGGATATTTTGAGTTACATATGTTTTAGCTTGATTACTTCGAGTTCTCATAAAATTGGTGGACATCTGAGCGTCGGGCAGGGATTCACATTACCCAGAAAGGATACTAGAAGTAATGTTTATCCTATTTCCAAAACCAAACTCACAAAAAGATTAATGTTTACGTTGGATAAAGGCGTGTGGTAGGCCCCACAGTAAGGGCAGAATGGACTGGCACAGATTTGCATGTTTAAAAGTATACTAATACATATATGTGTATAAATGCACTAAGGGCTACAGGTGCTTGGGTTCAGGACCCCACCCCCCTAATAACCTACACGACTTGATTTAATTGTTTTGTTGAAAATCTCACTAATGTATGTCAACAATGTTTTGCATGCCCCAAAATAGTTGTTTTTAAAAATTACCCCCACTTGATATAACAATTCATGTAGCTAGGTTATTAAGGGGAGGTGAGTGTCATTAAACCAATTACCTGTGCTAAGACCTACACAATATTATTTTTTACTACAATATTATCTATTAAAATATATCCCCTATCTAAACTATTTTCATATTTCGGATCAATTCATTTAACGTTTACACCAATATATGCAGTTTCTGGCCTGGTGTCTTAAATTTCACCTGCTCAGTCATACATATCATAACATACATTTAACATGGCTGTAAGAGTGCCGTATTCAAGGTTTTCGTTCCATGTTTCTTACAATAAGTCATACCAGGAAATACAGTTCTAAAGTTTCAGCAATCTGACTGATTCAGTGGTCAAAATTTATAAATATCAACAGAATTTATGTCCAAAAATGCCTTATAATAAGTGGTTTAGAATTTAGATTTCATAATAATTAGAACAAACAAAAATAAGTAGCTAATACATTGTTGGGTGTAATTCATGTATATAACCTTTCATGTAATAGATCAGGTCACCTTTTAAAATTCCATGGCCCCTTTCAGCATTTATGTTTTACTTATCAATGCTAAAACAATGTATTGTTGTTTCTTAATAGACTCATTGGATATACTTGTAAGAGCAGCACAAGTCAGAGAATTTACAAGACCAGTTAATAACAGCAGAAAATGTCTTTCATCAACAGAGCATACTGAATCATCATTCTGCAACTCCAGTTATCAATGAAAACCCAAGATTAACCCCACCAACATCCCACCCATTTTGACATTAACAGTATTCTACAGTAAGAGAGAGAAAAAAAACGGGGTTGTTTTTATAATATATCAATTTGAGGCATGCCACATTTTGTAGTTTATTAGCGATTTTATTTATACATCTGAGCAAATTCCGAAAAAGGAGAAGCATAACAAATATGACAAAAGAATCGCAGTTGTCATTAACACTGATGAAGCTAAGACATAATTTTGAAATAAAGGACTTAGCATCAATATTTTGTATTTCAACATAGTATATCAGTGATATGTTCTGTGCCGAATTGACCTCATGTTCTGTTAGGTTGTGTTTCAAACAAGAACGATATTACTAACAACATGCCAACTAAGTAAAAGCTCAATTCCCAACAACCATCACTATCATTGATTGTGCAGAAAGGAAATCACAGAAAGCATCTTCTTTAAAACTGCAGTGACAACTGCATTCTGACTACCTTAACGGGACGTGTGGCTTGTGATCCTTTAGGGGACATAATGGAAAGTAGCTGTATGCTAATTTGTGTTATCCTGGATAGATAAAGGCTATTATTATTATCATATTTGTTAGTGAATTATTTACTGGATCTATGTCAAATGTTGCTGTTACAGATAATATTGAAATTTACAGACTCCTTTGTTAATTGATGGTGGAAGGGGAAGTCATTATGGCAGACAAAGGTTTCACGATATCCAAAGAACCAGGGGAAATATGTCTGCACCTCTATATCTATGTCAGCGTATTCCCACCAGTTAGTACATGTATACATATGGAGACATCAATAAAGTTTGGATAGTTTGCACCCTACTAACACTTGGGCAAAACCCGGGGTTGAAGATAAAATTGTAGAGCATGTGTATTCATTGTGTACTACTTGTATACAATGTGAGGAATTTATTTAAAATGATAATCAAACATTTTATAAGACAGTAAATGTATGTCTCACTTTAGGAAAAAAATGCATTATGATGAATATAAACTAGTATATTACTTAAATTTTCCTTTGAAATGTGTGAATGCTCACAACTAAGAAAATTTAAGAATTTGTGCAGATTCATTGACAATTATAATATACAGATATTGTAAACCATTTATTCTTAAAGAAAAATGATTATTCCATAGTTGTGAATTAGTTGTTGAAAATAAAAGAAATAAAACATTGGGTTCTTAAATTATTGTCCTATCTATGATAAACTTCGATTTTAATATAATGACCCCTTGAACGAAGTATTAAATTGTGTTGATGATTCTATGTAATTACAACATATACAATAGTACAAGAGGTTGGATAACTAATCAAAACTGATGTTTTACGAACAGCAATTCTTTTGGTCCGAGTCTTTGTAATATTCCTGTTTATAAGCAAGTTTTCTATTGTGTGTCAATTAACATATTCTTGATTGTACTGCCAAAATGGTGATGAATATCAATCACTGTACACATTATGTCAGTTGAATTGCAAGTTGTTGGTTTTTTTTAATAGAAATAGATTTTTGGGTGGACGTGGAATAAAAACTTGGAATGATCTAATTAACCCATTACCATTAAAAAAGTATGCATGCTAATATATAGATGTATATATCTATATTTACAATATTCATGCAAGTATAACTGAAGTTGAACATTTAATGGAGATCAGGTATGGTATTTGAGCTGGAATGTCAATTCTTGATAATGCTTAACTGTATGGAAATGATAGATAATAGTAAATTAAAATATGCAAAAGCAAGCAAACAGATGAAACATTATATTGAACCGGTCAACGGCAGCATATATCACGCACGCACGCACGCACGCACGCACGCACGCACGCACGCACGCACACACACACACACACACACACACACACACACACACACACACACACACACACACACACACACACACACACACACACACACATATATATATATATATATATATATATATATATATATATATAAAAGATGGAGTTGGGCAGAAATTAGACCGCACTTATTTTGAGACATTAAATATACTTTTCTCATATTTTTTATTTGAGACATTTTGATATACACTTTTAGTTAAATGTATTATTAAAGGCTTCAAAAATATAAATATGGCAATCTGAACACTAAATATTGTTTCGTTATAAATATACTTATTTTCTGGTCTCCTTAATATTTTGTAAATACTTTGGTGATTTTAAGTTGACAGGAATATATTTTTATGAAGATCCTCGGGGGTTTAAGAAGACGAAGTATATACAATGTATAAAGGATACCACAAAAGTATATATACATGATTATGGAGACCATTTTTTCTTTTCTGTTTATTTCCTAAAGAACTGTTGTATTTTCAGATTATATATTTATTTCTAAACAAAAGGCCATCATGCCTTATCGGTCAACTGAGAGCTAGTGAAAAAGTATCACTACTCCCAAGGGCTATGAAATTTAGAAGAAAAAAAAACTCCTGTTTTGAATATCTAAGCTAAATTCTAAAGTTCAGCAACAGTATAAAACAAGATGTGTTCTTCAATGCCCTCAAAAGTGCATACACTGATGAAATGCTTTCAATAATATAATAGATGTATTAACATTAAAACATTAGACTAATTTGGATCCATCCCAGAGTCAAAACCCTGGTTTGTAAAATTAACCATTTGTTGTACATCCTTTTCTGCTATTCCTAAGTATGTATTTACATTGTAGAGTATCAGCAAACTTACACATAAATACTATATTCTAAGTTTGACCCCACCTTAGGGTCAGAACCCCTACTTTAGGGATCATGGAATTTACAATCTTGGTAGAGGCCTTCCTCCTTTTTTTCACCATGCATTTGGTTTTTTCCTATACATGTGCGTTTGTAGATAATTTCTTGAAAATTAGTCAATTTTTGGCAGTTTTGCCCCGCCCAAAAGGCCCAGGGGCTCAGGAATCCTGAAATTTACATCTAACCCCCCCCCCCCACCTGTTCCGAATATGCTTCATACCAAATTTGAAAAGAATTGGGATGATAGTTATCAAGAAGTTAAAAATGTCTATTGTTCACACATTTAATATCTGACCATGTTGGCCCCACCGTAATACCAAACCCCTACCCCTGGGATCTTCAAATTTGCAATTTTAGTAAAGGAATACCTCCTCTTTCTAAATATCCATTTAGCTTCAATGTAGTTTCGGCAGCACTAAAGAATATGTTATTTTCAAGTGTTTTACACATAAACCTAATATAGTAGGTTTGGTCCTGCCCTAGAGTCAAAACCACTATCCTGGAGATCATGAATTTACAATTTTTCGTAGAGGCCTTCCTGCTCTACATCACTATGCTTTTACTTTTCCTTAAATATACACGGTTATAGAATAGAACATTTTTTAAAAATTGTCAAGTTTTGGCAGTTTTTGTCCCGCCCTTAAGGCCCCAGGGATGTGGGATTCCTGAAATTTACTGTGTATGTCCCCCTGATGCTTCATACCAACTTAAAAAAGAATAGCTTTTCATTTCAAATCAAGATCTCAAAGCTTAATAATGAACAGTGATCAATTTCATAACTCCTATAAACAATACAAAATAGATAGTTGGACCCCTGGACACACCAGAGGTGGGATCAGGTGCCTAGGAGGAGTAAGCATCCTCTGTTGACCGGTCACACCCGCTGTGAGCCCTATATCCTGATCAGGTTAACGGAGTTATCCGCAGTCAAATTCAGTGTGCCAAGAACGGCTTAACATTCGGTATGAAACACGACAGACAGCATTTCACCCAATGCAAGGTTGTACTGACGAATTAGATCGTTATAACGACCATATAATTTTCGAAATGCTGACTTCAATATATATATATATATATATATATATATATATATATATATATATATATATATATATATAATTCAATAAAAAAGCAGGAAAATATACAGTTCCAAAATATTTTTAAATCACTAGCGCTTTCTGGATTGTAACATCCATCCTCAGTACGCTGAGGATGGATGTTAAAATCCAGAGAGCGCTAGTGATTTAAATATATTTTGGAACTGTACATATATTTTCCTGCTTTTTTATTGAATTATTTCATCTGTGTGATATCAACTCTTTCTATTTGGATTATATATATATGTATAGATATAGATGCACACACACACACACACACACACACACACACACACACACACACACACATATATATATATATATATGCAAGGTGAAGATAACGAACAGTGATCAATCTCATAACTGCTATAAGCAATAATAGATAGATAGTTGGGCAAACACGGACCCCTGGACACACCAGGGGTGGGATCAGGTGCCTAGGAGGAGTAAGCATCCCCTATATATATATATATATATATATATATATATATATATATGGCACTCCACGCAGAATTATTTTATAATTGTGTATCTACTGTATTTGATTATGAAGACATACCGACAACGTGATGGCCCACAACGGTATATATAGCCAGATATAAGTAATATGTCATTATAGTTATAATGGCAATGAAACTGTATTTACAAAATTATGATCCACTGTATAGAGAACTCTTTAACAATGTAAGCTCTCATGTCCCCAATTATGTGAAGACGATCCGCACAAGGCAATCTTGTCTGCATTTTCTGAAATAAAACTCACGTGTATAGAATGAAAGTGAACTGTTTGAAGTTTTAATCACAAGGCTTAAAAGTAAGCATCTTTTCCCTGACATTTGTCATCACGGTACAATTGTGCTATTATAAACCTTCAAATATAAAAAAAAAACCATCAGACTATTGCGCAACTTCATTTTTCTTTGCTCTTTTTAGAGTGGCTTTGGTTGACTGTTGATTCTGCCTCGTATTTGATATGACCACAAAACACAAATGTTTTCCTAATTTGAGCACGTCATTGGCTGACATTTCATAAAATATTTTCGTATGCGGAAAAAAATTAAACTGTGGCTTTGTATTAAAAACAAAACAACAGAAAAAGTGCAATTCAAAGCAATTCAAATCGTCCCGGAAGGCGATCAATTGTTATAAAGTAATCATTTGATATTCATTGTCCATGAGTGCTTCAAAACACGGTCATCGTTTGAAATGCGCTGGTCTCAAATGTTTCATTTTGTTAAATACTGACTTTTAATATGTTACATAATATTCACTCATAGATTTCAAGAACGGTTGGGAAAAGATTAGAACCTCTGAATTGTTAATGAAGTCCAATAAAAGACTGAATGCACATTTAAAAATGAACAGGAAGAAACTGAGATGACGAATTGTCGTATTACCATTATATATTGATATTGATTGTTTCCTCTCCTGACAGTCCCACGATACCACGGACGTGATTCCAGAAACTACGTAGATACAGCACCTGGTATTATTCTCTGATCCATGTTTCGGCTAAATATCTTTTTTTTTAATTTACTGTAATTCGCTGTATGGAACCGGCAAAAACCCATATACAATTACCACGGACAAATTCCTCTGTTGCATATCACCTCTGGAATCAATAAAGCCACCGTTACTTGCTTGGTCATAAATGAAAACATTTTTCTCTTGCAGTTAGAACCCACCATTATTACTTGCTTACACATAAATTATATGTCTCTCAAATGTATGACTAAATCACTGTCTGTTTTTTCTCTCGATGACATTTCAATGTGAAATGATACCTGCTTTTTCTTTAAGAAAAATGATATGAAAGAGAATGTGGAAACACTCCTCGTACCAATGTTTTCCTCTTCACAGGAGTTCAGTGATTCGTGTCCACCGAGTCTTTGACTATCTAGGGGGACATTGTTTCATACTAAGGTTAGAACAAGTTTATCCGAGTTGTAATCCAATGGAGTGAGGTTCAACTCTACTGACTGGCATACTATGACATTTATTAATTCTAGGCATCCTTTGAAAACAAGGGACAATATTTGTGCTTCTTTGGTCAGTCGGACAGTAGAACAAGTCGTAATGTATTGATAAATATCCACTCCATAATATTAATAATAGTAATGATAATATTGCTACTACTACTGCTAATAATAATAATAATACTAGTTCTAATTGTAACGGGGACCGTTACATATGTTCCCCAAACCTCCCCCAATTAAAACAAATGATGTCCTTGTAAATCTATAGCAAAAAAGCATTTCATTTTAGCCTTTAATTACATGTAGTACCTTCAATATGGTCATTTCAGTACCAAGAAATGAAAAAAAAAGCGTTGCACGTGCATACACGCGCACGCATGTATGATTCAAAATTTTTGTTGATGTCGTTCAACAGGCATTTGTATCATATACTCACAGTATGAATTTCATAACGTTTCCACCAAATATAAGGAAGTTATAGCGATTTTAAAATCGTCCAATCAGAATTCAGCACACGTGCATGAACGTGCTGAGCAGTAGTTCTAACCACAGCAATTTGTAAGGAGTACGAAGACACATCTAAACCTCTAATATCAACATAATTTCTTGAAAAACAAAAACGTTATCGTCCTTTAAAAATTGAACGTTTGAAAAACGCATATGCGCGTCTGCGTTGGCATTCTTTGTTACACCAGTATATATATACAAATATTGTCTACGTAAGTTGTGAATATCATCTCACTCGCTTCATAAATAAGATAGTTACAAGCGTTTTAGTATTATCCAATCAAAATTAATCGCAAGTGCATGCGCGTGCAAATTGGTTATTTTGACCATGCAAATCAGCTAAGGGTCTCAATATCTACCTATGATATGAATATCAAACCATTTCAACGAACAACAAAAACGTTAGACTGATTCCAAAGATAATGTACAAATTTTATAATGCACGTGCACGCGCATGAGTGCGCGTGCAGACAAAATAACTATTATTTTTCATATCTACAAATGATAAACTATCATCCTATTTAGGTTTCATATCCATCCCTTTAATATTCTGATTTTCCATTTTTTGTACCAAAATCGCAGTGCACGTGCGCGCGCGTGCATGAACGTGCAGACAAAATAACTATCACTATGCACATGTACAAACGCTATACTATCATCCTGAAAAGTTTCATATCGATCCCTTTTGCAGTTTCTGAGAACACTACCGGACAAAAAAGTACCGGAGAAAAATAATAATAACTAGAAACTTGTTGCCATGGCAACAAGAAGGTCTTCCGTTCTTTCCGTGTCCAGTAGATAACCTTAAATTCTTCATTTGTTATAAAGTGGGAAAAAAATATTCGAGTAGTCTGGGGATTGAACCCGGGTGGCCCGCATAAAAAATCTGCTACGCTAACCATTACGCTAGCGAGGACCATCTCCTCAAAATGAAAATTACGAATATCTAGAGTTTCGTTTGATCAATTTCAAAACAAATATCATATTCAGCATTCTATAAAGAGTCTTTATTTATCTTACCTTTATCAAAGAAAAACAAAAAACAAAAAAAAGTTGAAAAAATTCATTTTTTAAATTCGCTTCCGGTAGCGACCGGAAGTGATGACGACGTACGAAATAGTGATTCTGGTAATCTATAAGTCATGTTATATCATCTCTAATAAGTCTTTAGTTCATATCTTTAGCCGTTCCTGTAGATCACTCGCGGACAAAGTTCCATTTGAAAATCAGGAAATTGTCCATAACTTGGAACCGAAATGGAACTTTTCCAAATTTTCTTGTGATAAACAAAGTTCATAATATAATGCATTTTTCCTGAAAGTTTCACTGAAAACCACTGTATAGTTTTTGAGAAAACTCCTGCACAATATTTGGTCAAAAAATAATAAGAAGAAGAAACAGTAGAATCACTATAAGGTCTTCTGTGAAGAACGGAAGACCTTAACTAGACACTCATTACCAGTAATGAGTACATGTAGGTCCTCCGTTTGAACGCTTCCGGTACACAGCTTTCTCTTCTTACGAGAATCATTCAAATATATCAAAAAATTTGCCTTTTCAAGACATGAGAGGTGTGTTAATGAAGTTTTCACCCATTTTTCGTAACTTCCGGTGACGGCCGGAAGTAATATTCAGATGTGTTTTCCCATAAACCACAGCGACTCTCTATTGTCTACATTCCCTGAAAGTTTCATCTCTCTATTTGAAAGAGTTTGCAAGAAAAAGAAGCAAACTAAAGAAAGAAAAAGTAGTGGCTTACTACTGACCGGAAGTGAATTTTGAAATATAAAATTGTCTTAACTTTAGATGTTGATACTGTTCTTAAGATGTTTGAAAACCATATCAAACACTTGAAATATAAACGAGATTTATGGGGGAGGCACAAAGACGATAAGTATGAGTATTTTATCGAGAAACCGGAAGTAGTCGTTTTTGACTACCGACGGGGTCAACATTCTTTGAATACTTTGAAAGAGACTTAATAAACTAATGTAGGTTTCAATTTAAAAGAAAAAGTTTGAAATTAGTGATTCTTTCAATCACTTCCGGTTACGACAGGAAGTGATAACGAAAAACAAATTAATGTTCATGCACTATACAATCAAGAGATCTATAATACATGAACGTTTCATTTGTTCCTCTTTAGTCGTTTTTGACATTACTCCCGGACAAGATGATTTTTTGAAAAATGGAAATCGGACATATCTTACGAACAGAAATAGATTTTCTAAAAATGAAAGATTGTGTCTAAGGGTACTACAATTTTCTATCATCTTCATAATTGGCAAGAAAATCCATTCAGCCATCTATGAGAAATCGTGTTGAAAAAAAATTGAATATAGTAAATTTTTCAACCACTTTCTGTTGAAACCGGAAGTGATGTACACTCATATACAAAATATGTTTAAGATGGACTATAACTAATATATAACCCCTGCAAGTTGCAAGTGTACATCTCTACTTGTTCCGGAAATAACAGGGAAACAATGTCTGAATTTGTCCACACCATATCTAACGACCGGAAGTGATATTTATGAAAATATTAGACGTTACACTAGACATATATAGTGACTATAATATATGTAAAACTCAACTCATTAACTTGTTTCATGACCGAGATTTATGGCACTGAAAAATGAGAGAATGAATAGTCTTTCTTTGATATAACCGGAAGTTGGAGATTCAACTTCCGTTGGGGTCAACATTTTTTGAGAATTAGAACGAGACCTAATAAACTGATATAGGTTTCAATTTGAAAGAAAAAAGTTTGAAATTTATGATTCATTTAATCACTTCCGGTGACGACCGGAAGTGACAGCGATGAAAATATTACATGCATGCACCATAGCGAAAATAAATCTATCATTCCTGAAAGTTTCATTTGATTATCTTTAGTGGTTTCCAAGTTTACCCCCGAACAAAGTTGCTTTAAAAACCGGAAAATCGGACGTATCTCACGAATGGAAGTGAATTTTGAAAAAATTAAAAAAAAAACGCCTCGAGGTACCATCGTTTTATAAAATCTATGAAAGTTTCATGAAAATCCATCCAACCGTCTCGGAGACGAAAGGGAAAAAAATAATAACGAGCTATACCTGTGTTGGGAAGCCAACACAAATGTCTCCGAACACCTCCCCATGTCATAAATGGTTGTTGATGCCAGATATGCACCCAGGATCTTCACAACACCCTAGAAACTAAATTTGGTTGAAAGCCGACGGACTTGATTTTTGGCCACCATTTTCTTCAATGGCGGCCATTTTGAAACATTTGAAAATAGATTGGAAGGAAATACTGATGCTAGAAATGAACTGTGGACCCTCCATTTACCCCAGAACCCAAATGTTGTAGATATTTTAACACTTTGAAATATTTTGGTATATAGCGGCCATTTTGAAAATGGCGGCTAAAAAAGATGTTGATGGTGGAAATGGACTTGGGGTCACTAAATTACCCTAGAAATGGAATTTGGTTGAAATTCGAGAACCTTATGTTTTTGATGTTTTTTGGCCGCCATCTTGAAACAGCGGTCATTTTGAAAATTTGAAAAGTTGAATGCACCCCTCCTAGTGACTCCCTATTAGCTCAGAAAGTATGAAGTGGATCTATCGAAGCACTTTCACAAAATAGGTCGGACAAATTTCTCACTAAAGAAGAGGAATAATAAGAATAAGAAGAAAATAATAAGAACGAGCTATAACTGTGTTGGGATGCCAACACAAATGTCTCCGAACGCCTCCCCATGTCAGAAATGCTTTTTGATGCCAGATATGCACTCAGGATCCTCAAAAATTATTAGAAACTAAATTTGGTTGAAATCCGACACACCTGATTTTTGGCCGCAATTTTCTTCAACGGTGGCCATTTTGAAACATTTGAAAATAGATTGGAAGGAAATACTGACGCTAGAAATGAACTGTGGACCCTCCAATTACCCCAGAAACCAAATGTTGTAGAGATTTTAACATTTTCAAATATTTTGGTGTATGGCGGCCATTTTGAAAATGGCGGCTCGAAAAAAATGTTTGATGGTGGGAATGAACTCGGAGTCACCAAATTACCCTAGAAATAAAATTTGGTTGAAATCCGACAACCTTGATATTTTGACATTTTTGGCCGCCATTTTGAAACGGCGGCCATTTTGAAAATTTCGAAAGTTGATTACACCCCTCTTCATGACCCCCTATCACCTCACAAAGTTTGAAGTGGATCTGTCGAAGCACTTTCACAAAATCGCGCGGACAAATTTCTCTGGAAAGAAGAGGAATAAAAAGAAGAAAATAAGAATAACGAGCTATAACTGCGTTGGGATGCCAACACAAATGTCTCCGAACACCTCCCCATGTCATAAATGGTTTTTGATGCCAGATATGCACTCAGGATCCTCAAAAAACTCTAGAAACTCTACCCACCCTGACCACACCATTCTAAAGGGGTGACCCCAATCCACTTTCGACCCTTGTTGGAAGTTGCCCTTCTAGGGGTCAACAGAGCCCCTCTCTGGGAGTTCCTGTGCGGAAAATGGGGTTCCTAGGTCTCGAGGTATGGTCACGGTGCTTGCTGGAAGGAGGGGTGATTTTTATGGGGCTACTTGGCTACTTTGTGGGCAGAAAAGGCTACTGGGTCCTGGAAAATTCTCTAAGTGTTTTAGGGCGTACATGACTACCTGACAGAAGTGGGGCAAAGGGTCCCCAATTCGAAAGAGGGGCCCTCGGAGGGGGGCGATCCGAAATCCCCATGGGGTGACATGGCCCCTCCGGTCGTTGGGAATCCCATGGGGAGTACTCCTTTTCTTTTAAGGTTTGGTGCTCTGGAACGGATGGGGCAAGGGGCCCCCAATTGGTTCGAGGCCCCTTCCATGGGGTGTCCCTCGGACCCCATGGGGCCAATTTGCCCCATGCAAGCATTGTTTGCACGATTGATTTTCATTTTTGAATAACTTTGGGGGGGTGTTGGGGCTTCCGGGTCTAGTATGAGCTGATGGGCCCTTCGGGGACGCGACCCCAACCGGTCCGGGGCCAGTGAGCCCCTTTTTCTTTGAAAAGTCGGAATTTTGTCCCTTCCCGGTCATCACCTCAAAATCATTTTTTCGAGGGTCCAGAACTGATGGGGCTAGAGAGCTCAAATTACCGGAGGACCGTTAATAGGGATGGGAGTCACCCCGCATGGGGTCTGTTGGTCCCATATGGTGACCTTCGAATTTTGGGTCATTTTTGAGGGGGCGTAACTCTGAAACCGAGCGTGCAAGAAGACTGAGTTTCGGCCCCTTTTGAGCCCCATCTATGCTTTACGCAATTCTAGAAAGGCATTGTCTATCCTCAAAATGTTTGGTGACAACAACTCCTCAATGGACCCCATGTTTTCCATTTTCGAACTTTTTTCTAAGAGTCGTTGCCCTAAGGTCGAGGGGGTTGGAGGGTTTCAATTTTCGCGAGGGACCTCTTAAGGGACCGCCCTCGACTCCCATGGGAAAAATTTGGTCCCTTGAAATCAGGGGTCAAGTGGGGCCCAAGTCGATTTTTTCACTTTTTTCCACTTTTTTGAAGGGCCGGAAGTCCTAGAAGCTTTAGTGCTAGGGAATCGACTTGGAATGGGACCTCAAACCTCCTCTCTGAGATCCTAAAAGAACAGCTTCGAGTCGTACAGGGTAGCGGAGATATGGGGTCAGGACTGAAGTCCCCCATTGGCCAAAATTGCGGGTCAGCGACTTTGATTCTTCACTGAGCCCAAGTCTTTGGGGCTGCCGAAGACCCCTTTGCACCCAAACATGACCTGGCCCCACTCTATTACCCTATGGTTGAAAATAGGGGCTAGGGGCCAAGACCACCCCCAAGGCCTCCGGGAAGTAACTGGAGTGTCACCCGTCGCCTTTGACTTCTTCTGTAATATCCTTTTAGGAGCCGACCTGAAATGTTGGGGGTCCTTTGGGGTCAAAAGAAGGGGTTTAACCCCCTTTTCTAAAGGGGCACAATCCTGAAAAACCCTTTTGGGGCGAGCCCTGCACTTTAAGGGCAAGTGGCTACCTTAGTAAAACATCATCCTATCCCCTTTCCAGGCTGATTTCAGGAGCGAAACTTGCCAGATCCGTAGGGCAGGGTCCACTCTTTATTACCCCCACCCAGAAAAAATCTCTGAGGGGGCGCTTAGCACCCGGGTGGGGGTTGAAAAAAAGGCTCGAACTGGCCACCGATGTGAGATTTTAGGGCCAAACTTGGCTTAAAAAAACTTCAAAAAAATTCAAAGTCCATCCCCACCCCCAAGTTGGGGGATCGGGTTGCAATTTTGGGAGGGTAGGTTTTCAACCATTGCCCCTCGGACCAGGGTAAAAATCCTAGTAAAAATCCAAGGAGAAAGAAAAATATACTATTAACCCCCCAAAAATGAAGTACTTTTATACTTAGACATTATTATAGGGTAAGTTGGGTATACCCCTCAGACCATCCTCGTTCCTGGGTCCCTTTGAGCCATATTTCTAGGGGTGCTGAGCTACCCTTCCCAGAGGGTTAGCCCTTAATTTTGACCCCCTATTCAACCCCTATTTATTTTTATCTGATCCTTTATGGGAAATCAGAGTTTAAGGGCATGTTTCGCCTTTTTAGGGATTTTGCCGTAACTTTGTCAAAAAAACCCTAGCGTCCCGGGGGTTAGGGCACGTTAAAACTTGGTGATTTCCGGAGGATCTAACACCCACGCTGTGCCCACACCTTAATTACTTTACCCACGGGACTTGATTATTTAATTAGGCGGGCAATTAGGGTTAGGTTTAAGAACATCATAATTAGGGTAAAGCTTACCTGGTATCCCTCAAAAGTAGGTGTTTAGATCGACCGGTTACCCGGGCTAGTTGAGCCTTGATAATTAGCTTGGTATCCCTGAAAGGCAGATCTAGCATAGAGCTCGCTGGGTGGTAAAGCTTATTTGGTATCCATCAAAAGTAGGTTTTTTGATCGCCCTGGAACCCGGGCTAGTTGAGCCTTGATAATTAACCCGGTATCCCTGAAAAACAGGTCTAGCATAGGTCTCGCTGGATGGTAAAGCTTATCTGGTATCCCTCAAAAGTAGATGACTTTAGGGCCCAAGAACCCGACCTAGTTGAGCCTTGACAATTAACTCGGTATCCCTGAAAGTCAGGTCTAGCATAGGGCTCGCTGGGTGGTAAAGCTTATCTGGTATCCCTCAAAAGTAGGTGTTTAGATCGCCCAGTTATCCGGGCTAGTTGATCCTTGATAATTAACTTGATATCCCTGAAAGGCAGGTCTGGCATAGGGCTCACTGGGTGGTAAAGATTGTCTGGTATCCCTCAAAAGTAGGTGTTTAGATCGCCCGGTTACCAGGGCTAGTTGATCCTTGATAATTAACTCGGTATCCCTGAAAGGCAAGTCTGGCATAGGGTTCGCTGGGTGGTAAAGCTTATCTGGTATCCCTCAAAAGTAGGTGATTTAGGGACTAGGAACCCGGGTTAGTTGAGCCTTGATGATTAACTCGGTATCCCTGAAATGCAGGTCTAGCATAGGGCTCACTGGGTGGTAAAGCTTGTCTGGTATCCCTCAAAAGTAGGTGTTTAGATCGCCCGGGAACCCGGGTTAGTTGAGCCCTATAAATCAACTTGGTATCCCTGATAGCCAGGTCTAGCATAGGGCTCGCTGGGTGGTAAAGCTTGTCTGGTATCCCTCAAAAGTAGGTGTTTAGATCGCCCGGTTACCAGCGCTAATTGATCCTTGATAATTAACTCGGTATCCCTGAAAGGCAGGTCTAGCATAGGGCTCGCTGGGTGGTAAAGCTTATCTGGTATCCCTCAAAAGTAGGTGTTTAGATCGCCTGGTTACCCGGGCTAGTTGATCCTTGATAATTAACTCGGTATCCCTGAAAGGCAAGTCTGGCATAGGGTTCGCTGGGTGGTAAAGCTTATCTGGTATCCCT
Organism: Ostrea edulis; assembly: GCF_947568905.1. NCBI lineage: Eukaryota > Metazoa > Mollusca > Bivalvia > Ostreida > Ostreidae > Ostrea > Ostrea edulis. The sequence goes on along the minus strand of NC_079166.1, from coordinate 59,254,929 downwards.
CAAAAGTAGGTGTTTAGATCGCCTGGTTACCCGGGCTAGTTGATCCTTGATAATTAACTCGGTATCCCTGAAAGGCAGGTTTAGCATAGGGCTCGCTGGGTGGTAAAGCTTATTTGGTATCCCTCAAAAGTACGTGATTTTAGGGACTAGGAACCCGGGTTAGTTGATCCTTGATAATTAACTCGGTATCCCTGAAAGGGAGGTCTAGCATAGGGCTCGCTGGTCGGCAAAGCTTATCTGGTATCCCTCAAAAGTAGGTGTTTAGATCGCCCGGTTTCCGGGCTGGTTGATCCTTGATAATTAACTCGGTATCCCTGAAATGCAGGTCTAGCATAGGTCTCGCTGGATGGTAAAGCTTATCTGGTATCCCTCAAATGTGGGCGATTTTAGGGCCCAGGAACCCGGGCTAGTTGAGCCCTGATAATTAACTCGGTATCCCTGAAAGGCAGGTCTAGCATAGGGATCGCTGGGTGGCAAAGCTTGTCTGGTATCCCTCAAAAGTAGGTGATTTAGGGACTAGGAACCCGGGTTAGTTGAGCCTTGATAATTAACTCGGTATCCCTGAAAGGCAGGTCTAGCATAGGGCTCGCTGGGTGGTAAAGTTTATCTGGTATCCCTCAAAAGTAGGTGATTTAGGGACTAGGAACCCGGGTTAGTTGAGCCTTGATAATTAACTCGGTATCCCTGAAAGGCAGGTCTAGCATAGGGCTCGCTGGGTGGTAAAGCTTATCTGGTATCCCTCAAAAGTAGGTGTTTAGATCGCCTGGTTACCCGGGCTAGTTGATCCTTGATAATTAACTCGGTATCCCTGAAAGGCAAGTCTAGCATAGGGATCGCTGGGTGGTGAAGCTTATCTGGTATCCCTCGAAAGTGGGTGATTTTAGGGCCCAGAAACCCGGGCTAGTTGAGCCTTGATAATTAATTCGGTATCCCTGAAAGGCAGGTCTAGCATAGGACTCGCTGGGTGGCAAAGCTTGTCTGGTATCCCTTAAAAGTAGATGTTTAGATCGCCCGAGAACCAAGGCTAGTTGAACCTTATAAATCAACGTGGTATCCCTGAAAGGCAGGTATGGCATAGGGCTTGCTGGTTGCTAAAAGTTATCTGGTATCCCTCAGAAGTAGGTGACTTTAGGGCCCGGGAACCCGGGCTCGTTGAGCCTTGATAATTAACTCGGTATCCCTGAAAGGCAGGTCTAGCATAGGGCTCGCTGGGTGGTAAAGCTTATGTGGTATCCCTCAAAAGTAGGTGTTTAGATCTCCCGGTTACCCGGGCTAGTTGATCCTTGATAATTAACTCGGTATCCCTGAAAGGCAAGTCTAGCTTAGGACTCGCTGGGTGCTAAAGCTTATCTGGTATTCCTCAAAAGTAGGTGACTTTAGGGCCCGAGAACCCGGGCTAGTTGAGCCTTGATAATGAACTCGGTATCCCTGAAAGGCAGGTCTAGCATAGGTCTTGCTGGATGATAAAGTTTATCTGGTTTCCCTCAAAAGTAGGTGACTTTAGGGCCCGAGAACCCGGGTTAGTTGAGCCTTGATAATTAACTCAGTATCCCTGAAAGGCAGGTCTAGCATAGGGCTCGCTGGGTGGCAAAGATTATCTGATATCCCTCAAAAGTAGGTGTTTAGATCGCCCGGGAACCCGGGCTAGTTGAGCCCTATAAATCAACTTGATATCCCTGAAAGGCAGATCTAGCATAGGGCGCGCTGGGTGGTAAAGCTTATTTGGTATCCCTCAAAAGTAGTTGTTTAGATCGCCCGGTTACCCGGGCTAGTTGAGCCTTGATAATTAACTCATTATCCCTGAAAGGCAGGTCTAGCATAGGGCTCGCTGGGTGGTAAAGCTTATTTGGTATCCCTCAAAAGTAGGTGATTTTAGGGCCCAGGAACCCGGGCTAGTTGAGCCTTGATAATTAACTCGGTATCCTTGAAAGGCAGGTCTAGCATAGGGCTCGCTGGGTGGTAAAGCTTATGTGGTATCCCTCAAAAGTAGGTGTTTAGATCACTCCGTTACCCGGGCTAGTTGAGCATTGATAATTAACTTGGTATCCCTGAAAGGCAGGTCTAACATATGGCTTGCTGGGTGCTAAAGCTTATCTGGTATCCCTCAAAAGTAGGTGACTTTAGGGCTCGGGAACACGGGCTAGTTGAGCCTTGATAATGAACTCGGTATCCCTGAAAGGCAGGTTAACATAGGGTTCGCTGGGTGGTAAAGCTTATCTGGTATCCTTCAAAAGTAGGTGTTTAGATCGCCCGGGAATTTGGGCTAGTTGAGCCCTATTAAGTAACTTGGTATCCCTGAAAGGCATGGCTAGCATAGGGCTCGCTGGGTGGCAAAGCTTATCTGGTATCCCTCAAAAGTAGGTGTTTATATCGCCTTGGATCTTGAGTTAGTTTGGTCATAATAATCAACTCGATATCCAAAAGCAGGTTTTGAGGAATGGTATTTTTAGTGAGTTATAATGTTGAATGAAAGTTTTGAGTTGATTTTGTGTACTGAATGAGGGGGGGGGGGTAATTAAAATAATTTCTATGATTAACTTTTGATCCAAAATACCCTTCTGTACTTTCAAAAATAATTTCTAAAGATATGTTACTTTGACCACCGCTAGATATCATCAGTTTTGCTTTTAATAAGACTTCTTATTAAATGTTATTTTTTTCCATGTTGCATTCGCTGTTTTATCTACTTCCTAGGGGCGAGATCGAAAGTTCAATGTCTGACAAAAAAAAATAAATTCACATAGTTGTTACGCCCCCCCCCCCTCGCCCCCACAACGACCCCCTAAACTAGATATGATGAGTGTTTAAACTATAATCGATTAACAAGTAAGAACAAACGAGTATAAATAACTCTGTATACCCTATCTTCTGTTTATTCACAAATGAAAGTGTAGATTAAAACTATCAAATGTTCATTAAAATGTAATATCGTCATGTAGTTTTAACAGTCACTTGTCTTTCTCCTTTTTCGACTAATGTGCAATCGATGTCGGATGAGAGAAACTTACAGAAGTTTAAACACCCCCCCCCCTCCTCCCCTAACTATTTGAATTTAGATTTTTATCCGAAATCAATCTTTTGATCTCGCCCCTTACAGTTTTTTTATATCAAATTTCTTACTGTTTTTAACATCTGAGAGAATTAGGGTTTGATTAATTATGTTTATTAAATAATATTCTGTACACTTTCTATCAAATTGTATTTCTCTTCATATTGCGTTCATTGCTTTATTTATTTCTTACATTTTTAATAGTTCAGCTAATTAGGGTTTAATTAGTAATCTTAATTAGTACAAAAATCCCAACAATTTTCTTTGCCTTCTTCATCGTAAACACATTTCTTTACGAAATATTATTCGACGTACGACTTATCTTTCCATCTATGATCAGGGGCAAGTAACTCTTGGGTCACCTGCTTTTGAGGGATACCATCTAGTCATCACCGTAGTGAATAGGAAAAACTGTAGGCCTCAACGTAATGAAGGATGGGACATTGTTAGGTCTGAAAGACCCTCAATTCCTACGGCCTATTCACACAATCTACGATCTTGACGATCGGGCACAACTTGAGTTTCTAGTATATATTAAAGAGATTTTTTACATCAATTAATACCCAGGTCTAGAAAACTTACTAAAGTTGAAATATTACTGTCCGGATGGGAAAAAAATACGATTTGAATGGAAAAATGAATTTCGAAAAGACAATCTGGAACGAAATACGGAATCCCAGATAAACGAGGCAGAATAACAATAAAAAGTTCGTTCTTGAGAGTAAAGCATCCGCAAACTAAATAGTTCGGGTGTCTAGCGTCCGAAAACCTGAGAGTTCACTGTAAATACTAAAAAACAAAAAAATTGATCGACTGATAGAAAGCAAGTATTATGCATGGAGAATTTGAAGTTAGTTGTATTTAAAGCGATATGCTGATATACACTATTCTGTCAATTCTGTAAAAAAAAAATACAAATAATTAAATGAATTATGAATTTATACTTCAACTAGATCATTACACTAACATTTTATTTAATGGCTCGCTTAAACACCTCGTATAAAGCATAAGTTTACAATAAAAGAGTGATACACGCTGTCAATTTCTTTATATTATTTTTGTGATTTTTCTGGAATGATAAAATGGGTGTTTTCTTTGCAAATATGAGAATTTAAAATGCAAACGTCGCTTTGATTTGATACATAATAAAAAACATCGTATAACACCTGCGATGAGGACTCATGTAAATGTTCTATTGTTTTAAATGTTATTGTAAAAAAAATATGATTTGATGGAACGGTTGTTCCAAATTTGCCTTATGATTTGGAAGTAACGGGATACAAAATAGTAATGTAATTACGTCGTTGCATTTGGAGCTACATGTATGTATACATAAATGTATAAAGCAAAAGAACGTTAAAAAGTCTACTCAAAATAGTATTGTATGTGTACTCCTCCTAGGCATCTTACTTCACCTCTGACATAGCCAACTGGAATCCGTATTTGCCTGAATCTCTATTTTGTATCCATGATAGGAGTTCTGAGATTGATCTTTTTTTTTAAAGTAGTTTCAAATGCGTCAGTCACAAATTACCAGATGAATATAGCAGATTACTTGGCATAGACATATCTCGTAGAAGTCATGTGATCTTTGTGATGAAAATGAAATTGGAGATGAAGCATACTACATATTTAATTGTGAATTTTCCAAAAATGAAAGAAAACTGATTGCACCAGCAGATATTTACAAAGTTAAATGTAGAAATGCTATTAGTTTTGCAAATGTATCTAATAACGATGAAAGATTTACTCGTATTGTTTTGGCCAAATATTGCAATGTCCGTGTTCAAAAAATGGTATTCCTTCCACTAACAACTTGTCAATTGTACCGTACATATGTTCCTTGTTTGTTCATTAATTAACTGTTTGTAACGGTTTATTTTATATGTTAGCGTTTCCATGCATCATGCGAAGCCGAAAAACGGAAATGAAAAGTTTCAAGTTTCGCATTTCATCGTTGGTCAGTCTATGATTTTTTCTTCTTTGATAGATTCATTGATTTGTAAAGCCTTTTACCTCAAGGGAATGCAGTTTTCTGATTACCTTTATGGCTACTTTTTTATAATTCCGATCGGGCTTAAGTTTAAGAACTACGTTGTTTTGGAGAATATATATTCATTTCAGAATAACAACAACAACAGGACTTGTGGAGATAGAGTGTGTAATAATAACTCAACTTGTATATCTACGTCGTCCAACAACACATTTTGTATTGCTACAGGTAAGTTCGTCTAAGATTGAATGTCCTCTCGGTATGTCTTTTTAAACTCTCAAATTTGATATCATGTTTTGTCGTATATCGAGTGTAAACAAAATGCCTTATTTATTTCCATTACTTGTTATGATTATGTGTCTATTTTATGTAATGATTAATTTGTCTTACTTGTGTTGCTTTGACACCAATAGACAAATTAAGAATAATTGAATAAAGCTTGAGTCAATTTTAATTGTAAAAAGGCCATGTTTAGAACACTGTAGCTTAATAACAAGCACTGCAATCACAGTTTTTCTTTTTAATTTCATAATTCTCTTTCAATGTCGAAATCAAAAATACACTTCCCAAAAAATTGACATTACTCTAAATCTCAGATACGAATGAACCTTCCAACAGGTGCGCGGAATAAAAAAAGAGAATATTATATCATTGAAATTTATTTTTATTGATATCACATTAAATAGTTGTGTAGATAAACATAATTCATTGTTCAAAGCACCGTAAGCCTATATAGTGTATGATATTTGTACAGTCACTGGACATACGTATTCGTCGCTGACCTCAAAGTGTTTAGTTGTTGAAAATTTGTCACTATTCTTGTATCGTGCAATTTCTAGAAAACTTGTCAGGCTGCGGAATTTCGTATAAAAATACATCACAACATTCCAATGACGTCAGTATTTACAAGTAATGTGTGTTATCATTAGAATTTCGTAAATAAAGTTCAGAAACACCCCCTTTGCAAGTCAGATGAAATTCCAGTCGCCGTAAGAAAGTACTAGAATCTTACCACACACTGAAAAATAAAGCAAAACTTGGGAGGTTATTGAGTATGCGTAGGACAATCATTCTCAGTCTTTTTAAATAATTTGAATTTCAAGGAAGTGTTTAAAAACATCGATGTGGACGGAAGCTGAAGGTCACTGTGCACGATGAAGTGCTACTTTCGAGGATAATAGAGGATTACATATTCCTTTGAAGAATTTATCGATGCGTAAACTATGGATATTTTACTAAATAACTCAATAAAAGTGTGAAGCTCTTTTATGTTAAAATTGTGAGTAAAATGTCCAGAGTTTACACATCGATAACTTCTTCGAAAAGAATGTTTAATTCTTATAATTCCAATTCGTTCCCTGCATTATCAATTTCGATAATTTGAAGTTTCTCTGCACTATGTTATATTTGTTTTCAGGCGCGTATATATTCAAAGCCTTTTTTATTTATTGATGTGTAATGTAAATCCTCGATTAGATTTATCTTTGTCCAATCAAAACAATTGTAATAAATAGCATTGGAATTATTGAAAAATAACAGACGTCTCGTCTGGATGATATTAACAATGAAATTAACGAAGCAAAGGAAGCTTATTTTTGTTCCAAGACTGTTGGAAGAAAATTATTTCAGACGGGTTACAATAGACAGGTACAGAAAAAAGAAAATGAACGTCAGAGTGTGTGACAGAAAAAAGCGAGCTTCTTAGTGTACAGAAAGAAAAACCGAACAGTTGATAATCCGTGGAAGAACTGGATATTTAGTGATGAGTGTCAGGTAGAAATTGGTAGCTATATGAGGAAAATCTGACGAAGTTGCCAACTCCATATTGTGTGTGCGCCAACGAAGAGCAAATTGTCTGTTATGATATGGGGATTTATTGGCTACGAAGGTATTCGGACATTGGCCAGTGTTAACAGTAATATCAACTCTAAAAAAATATATTGAAATATTGTCAGACATTATGTTTTTCAAGATGATAATGCCCCCTTCCATAGATAAGGATTATTTAGTACTTATATGGAAGAAAATGATATAAATACTACATCCTAGCCAGCTCAGTCCCCCGATATCAATATCAATGAAAATATTTGGTTGCGACTTAAAGGACACTTGCACTCCATTAAAAAACTCCATCAATTCACACAGATCAGCTGCACACAGAAGTTATAGGTTTTTGGTAAAACTTAGCAGGAAATCATATCCGACGAGCTCCTCCAATAATTACACATATGAGTCACGTGATTTGCTCTTCGTCAGCTGAAAAAAAGATGAGTATTAACCGTAATGCTTCTGGAAAAATATTGCCATCAATGCGGTATACTTCATTGACAATCCCGTAATTAAAATAATTAGATTGTTTAGAAAGTACCATAAACATTTTTTTAAATTCCACATAACCTTTTTTCATAGCTTCAAAAGTTTGGTTTTGCTAGCGCTTGGTTTGACAGAAGAAAAACAAGTGCAGCTAGTATATTGTCACAATGTAACTGTTTACACCCACCGCGTTATATTTCAGAGTTCAATGAAGAGGCGAATAAAATGTCTATACATGTAAGTCGTGTTGCAAGATGTTAATAGGCTTCGTTCGTCTCAACGGTCACATCGTACAACATATTAAAGGGCGAAGCCCTCTCACGACCCGGAGGGCCGTGAAAGCTGAGCTCTCCCTATAAGTAACACGTATATGCATGTTTAAAAGGAAAATATAGGAAAATAATGAAAAATTAAACCATACCTATGGAACTTGAAAATTTTGGTCCCAATGGCGTCGATTCGAATACTATCTCGTGGACATGTATTTCTCCATTTTGAATACCGTGTACCCCTGTTTACGTCGTTCTGAGATGTTACAAAAAATCAATAAAAGCATGTAAATTTTATTTTCTTTTATCATATATAATCACTACTTGATTAACGTGAATTGTACAACGTTTCCTATGTTTTTGTATAAAAATTTGCTAAACACCGACGCTGAATATTACTTCACAATGCACTGTTTACAACAGTTGCATAGCGTTTCCCGCAATCAATGAATAGGCGGATCAAAAATGTCTAACGTTAGAATACTTTGATTGCGCTCTGTCCTCACACGTTAGGTGTCAATATTTCGGGATATTCTTTGTCCTGTTATGGATCTAGATACTAATGCCAATATTTTTTGCTTCGCCCTCAAACACGGTCACACCGCAAGACATATTAGCGAGTGGCGCTCGCTCTTATAAATGCATAATTGGGTCACGTGATTTTCTCTCCATCAGTTGAAAAATGATGGGAATTACCCATAATGCATCCGAAAAAATGTCGTCGTCACTGCGGTATACTTTATTGCCAACCCCGTATATAACAAAAAAGTTTGGAAAGTACCATCAATGTTTTTAAATTCCAGACAAGTTTTCTAATACCTTCATATGTTTTCTTGTGGATAATATCGCTTGATTTGAAAAAAAAACAAACAATCGCAACTAAAAATGACGTCACAATGTACCGTTATATCAATCTGATTAAAACCAGATCCTGAGATCCGCTCACTTAGATCGCTACAGTAGGATCTGACGTAACCCATATAGGGTCACGTCCGCATGACCTTTCGCTTGGAATATTCATGAGAACTATCAACCAATCAGATTGCGCCATACAGACAATGATGGCTATTTAGGCGGTTCCTGGCAATTCGTAAACAAATTGCTGTAATCTCTCTCCCACGAAGTTTATTCCACACTGTAAAGTTGTATATTCTCGCATAACGAATTTTATACTTTCGCAATAATGCCTAATCTATTCCGTTCATTCAAACAACAAAACATACGATATGAAATATACCCAAATTAAATTAATTGTGAATTCAGATTTATGTATGAATAGGGACGGGTACGAATTGAATAGTTTTCAAGATGATTTTCTTAAATAACGCGAGGAATATAACGCCAGTCGACGTAAACGGTGCATTGTGACGTCGCATCTAGCTGTGATATGTTTTCTTTCAAACCAAACAATCGCAGCCATTTTCCTTGAATTGTGAACTCCATCGGGATTTTTTAGCGTTTGAATGAAAGAAAACCCGCAGAGAATACAGACGTTGTTTAAATCGCATGTAACGATCTAAGTGAGCGGATCTCAGGATCTGATTTTAATCAGATTGCCGTTATATCGACCGTGTTATATTTCCAGAGTTATCTGAATAGAGAGATTTTGTTGTTTTAAAAATGCCTGAAGTCGTGTTCCTAAATGTTATGGGTCTTCGTTCCTCATCATAAAACATAGTATGCTGCAATTCCAACACGGCTATAAGAATTTATTAGAATGAAAGGTCATCTCACTAGATGTTAAAGTAAGACAAATAATAAAAAAATCAGGTGAATAGTTTTTATTGAGTAATTAATGTAAAGAAAATGCCACCATTTTGACGGCAGCGACGAATACTCATGTCCAATGGCTGTACATGTTTACAATGTACATGTACCTGATCTACACACACGAGTTTTATCGTGTTTTATGCGTTCCCAAGAAATAAATTGTCATTTCCTCTGACGACAATCATTCAATTAAGACAACACAATGCTTCTTCATGAGCCCGATTAACACCTAGGAGTCTATTTTCCACCGTGTCGCTGACTAATATGGTGATTTTTAATTTCAAATACGTGCAACCAGTCTACTATGACGTAATATGGTTTTATACTGATTGTTAGACCTTGGCACAGTGATTTTTACCACGGGTAACTTCGTTTACTTGATCAAGGTATAGGGCTCACGGCGGGTGTGGCCGGTCGACAGGGAATGTTTACTAATCCTAGACACCTGATCCTACCTCTGGTGTGTCCAGGGGCCGTGTTTGACCAGCTCTCTATTTTGTATTGCTTATATGAGTTATGAGATTGATCACCGTTCATTATCTTCACCTTTCACATTGTGAAATTTAAACAATGAGCGGCATACTTTTCTTAAAACAAAATGCTATAATCACAATTTTAAAAACACCCACATTGTATCGTATTTAAAAGCAATTCCCTCTATATGTATTACCCAATATTCCTATATAAAACACAGATTTACGTCTGACATTATTTAATGACATGTTGTCTGTACATGTTTTTAGTGATTGCTAAAATTTTAATGAGTTCTTCGTTAAAAATAACAATACCATCTATAGCTGACTACAGATATGATGCATTTAGCCCAAATTTGCCTTTTCGTACGCGTCTACATTTAATGAGCATTGGCTTTGCTTTGTTCACACGACACTAATAGCGAGGCAAGTTTAAAATATCCGTGTGAACGCACTAACTTAAGTTTAGTGCAAATCAATTTTTTTGCGTGTTACAGAGGAATAAATACTAACGAAATATAATCAAACATACTCGCTATAATGAGATAATGAAGTAGTTTAAGGAGGTATATATCTAACTCATTATAATGAGACACTGATGAAATATAATGAATTTAATAGATGATTCTCAGTTTTACTTTCTTAAAAATGATTCCAGTCGGCTTTCTTTGATCATTTCTGCAATACCTGTTTTTTTGTTGTTTTTTTCCATGGCTAAGAACTTTAATAATTTCTATTCCTTAATCTAATCAAAATTATTCATTTAGAAAAGTAGATCAAATGCATAAATGAATATTAACTTGTGATGTGCTTCATTTTCTGGTAGCCTTTCATTGCATGCACATATAGATGATCAAATATAACCTAATTGGTATACATTCAACGAAAGAGTCATATCATTGTAATCATCGATGCTTTCTTTGTAGAATGTGCTGAACCCATTGATTTAACTTAGAATGGAATTGTGATTCACCAGACATATTCGCCATCCTCCGTGACCTTCGGATGTAATGAAGGTTATATTGCAATAGGTCACATAAACACAACCATGTGTGTACCAGGGATAAAATGGTCGCCTCTATGCTTCCTCTGCGAACGTCCAGGTTAGTCAGTATTTCAAAATCTATAGAAATGAATATGCAATATAGTGGTGTGTTACCACAATACAAGCTGTAACTGACGAAGTTGTTTGGTTTTTTTTTTTCAATTATTCAACTATGTACCAAATAACGCCTATCGGTATAACTGATATAACCCCTAAGATGTGAAGAGTAAATCAGCAAAATAAACGAGGGAATCTTGTTTGAGAGCATACTACAGTGAACGTTTCGTGTAGACCGCCATTGCGTCGTATACACGGATATGTGAACGATGATTGCCGAACACAATCGGGTTTCTAAAACCAAGGATATATACAAAGACAGAAACTGATGTGGGTAGCTGCACGTTTCGTTTGTTTTAAAATATTACATTGTTTCATGAATGACAAGAACTACTATAAGTGTAAGAAAGTAATACTTACGCTAATGTGCCACTGGAATGAAATTTCGGCGGTGCATTTGCTATAAAAATTTGGATGTTAAATTGTTTACAAATTGGACGCGTGCTCAGTGCCTCTCTTTCCCTTTTGTCCGAACTGGTGAACTCCGAGGTTAATGCACATCGGCGATTACGAGCAGGAATTATTGCCAGGATGACAATCATTCATGAATTGATATTTTCTGCTGATTTGAGGGGCTTATTACTTCAGATTCACTCTGATTCTATGAATGTCTATATATTCATTTTTTTCTATTTATGTACCGTTATTTTCAGGTTGTATTGCTTAGTATCGTAAAATCGATTACAAAGATATTGTTTTGGGATCGGTTATTAAAGTGGGGGTTTACTAATGCGATGATGATAGAAATATGTCGGTAATTAAAACAGAAATGAATTGATTTTAAATCTATTGATAATTGGAGTGGGAATGAATTAATGAGATCAATGTATAAAACTCTCAATCGGTACAATGTTGTCATTACCAGCTCGTGGAAGTAGTCACATTTCATCCGTATATTGATTGTCAATATTTATACTGAGAGTTCATAGTATTCAACGTCATACAATTATCAAATACATGTATATTCTCTTTTTCTATTATTACCACGAGGTTTCATTTGTTAAAGGCGTGTTTCTTTATCAATTTCGTTTGGCCATTTACAATCTCCTTGTGTTTATAGATTAATATTAATACTTGCTTAGAACACCTTTTTACTGTGGTCGTTTTATTGGGTTTGGCGTTAAAGGAATTGGACAGCATTTCAAAGTTGATTATTATGAACATCATCGAAGTTCTGCATTTCGATTTTGGTGTTCTTCAATGTAGAACCAGGTTTCCTAATGTTTATTGTTCCTCTGAAACCCCCCAGTAACATCTGACCTGCCGTTCCTCTGAAACCCCAGTACTCTCTGATCTGCTGTTCCTCTGAAACCCCCAGTAACACCTGGTATGCTATTCCTCTGAAACCCCCAGTACTCTCTGATCTCCTGTTCTTCTGAAACCCCCAGTAATATCTGATTTACTGTTCCTCTGAAACACCCAGTACTCTCTGACCTGCTGTTCCTCTGAAACCCCCAGTAACATCTGATCTACTGATCCTCTGAAACCCCCAGTAATATCTGATCTGTTGTTCCTCTGAAACCCCAGTACTCTCTGACCTGTTGTTCCTCTGAAACCCCCAGTAACCTCTTATCTGTCGTTCCTCTGAAACCCCCAGTACTAGCTGATGTAAAACTTATACGGTACCAATTTTGATGCACCAGATGCGCATTTCGACAAATAATGTCTCTTCAGTGATGCTCAACCGAAATGTTTGAAATCCGAAATAACTATGAAATTTTGGAGCTAAATATAGCCAAAAACAGCGTGTCAAAAAAGTAGAGCCAAATTCGTCCAAGGATAGGAGCTATGCATGAGGGAGATAATCTACTTCCTAATCTACTGTTCCTAATGCGACTGTATCAGGTGTGGCCGGTCGGCAGGGGATGTTTATTCTTCCCAGGGGTGTTATCCCGACTCTGGTGTGTCCAGGTGTCTGTCTTTGTCCAACTCTCTATTCTGTATTCCTCATACATGTAAAAGTTACGAGATTCATCACCGTTCGTTATATTCACCTTTCATACCTTCATGCAAAACAGGTCCCCTGCATTTAGAAAATGGAACTTCACCAAATGAAGGCAGAGTAGAAATTTACATTAACAGCACGTAGGGAACAATTTGCAACGACAACTGAACAGAAACGGACGCATCGGTGGTCTGCACGATGTTAGGATATATAGGGTAATTCATTGATAAAAAATAGATATTGTTGAGATGAAAATTGTCTATCAAATCATTATTATAGAGATATGTTTCGTGTCTTTCATTTTAGACTAGCAACACCCAGATCTCTGGCTTATTTTGGAAAAGGATCTGGTCCTATATGGTTAGATAATGTGAATTGTTCTGGATCTGAGGACCATCTTCTGGAGTGTGAACATCTTAACATAGGAAGTCACAATTGTTACCATAATGAAGACGCAGGTGTCACGTGCGATTAACTGTTGTTTTAAAATTAATGCATGGCTGACTCCATTCTTAACTTTACATAAAGCCACTACTCGCTTTGAATAACGTCTACCATGAGACCGATAGGTACATAAACTATTCCCTCAGGCCGTCGGTATGCCTGCCGTACGTCTGTTGTACCTATATGTACGCGTTCTGGTCAGAGCCGAAATATGCATCCAGACTGAACAACCAGATACACTTCGATGTTTTTTTTCAAATGCTTACATCCGGTTGTGGATTTTTTTTCCCGCACTTTAATTTTTCGTAAGTTTCCTTCATAGTCTTTTCCACCAATTAGGATAGTCCTTTGTATATGTTTGTCAGAATAAATATCAAGGAATGAATTGAATATTCTATTTTCATCGAGATATGAGCACTTTTAAATTGATCTGGTTGAATGAAATGTTTGAGTCATAGAATTATCATATTTTGGATCCAGTTTGAATTTTGAACATGACCCACACTGCACATGTAACTTTACCGCACATATTCCAGTTGTAGCTATCTTCAGACATAACGATTATCAATAAATAACTCTTGATTCTGTGTGTTAACTAATTCGAATTTCCTGGAAAATGTGAATATCATGAACAATGATCAATTTAAAAAATATTGAAATCAATGCAAAATTGAAAGCCGGAAAAACACAAACCCCTGAAGTCAATAGAAATATAATCAATATTTACATCTCGCAAAAGATGATATATACACAATGTCATGTTGAAGAGACGTTTGAATATTTGATAACTGCATATAATATTTATAAAATGAAATTATTGACTTGTTAAGAAAAACTATGATATTTTACCAGCCTGGTTTTAAATACTGAAGCCGACAAAATGCAATGATTTGACGCTTTTATCAACACAGTCATTTGTTCAAATATTCTATTTCTCTGCGGCTTTAGCAGAAAGTCGAAAACACAGATGATATTGTAGAAACTCTTGAGAAATTTTCTTGTGTATTTAGAAATGCCGACTTTTAGCTCTTCTGGGCCAAATGCTCAAAGAGATAATCATATGGCTATATGTCTGGCGTGCGGTGTGCGGTGTGCGTCAACGTTTTGGAAAAAGGGCTATATCTCAAGAACCCCTTGGCCAATTTTTGTCAAATTTGTTACAGGGTATCCTTGGCCCAAGGGCTTTCATTTGTACTAAAACTAGGGTTGTGACCCTTTAACAAGGGAAGCTAATTAGAAAATGCAAACAAAAGTAGTGGTTGCTAAAAAATCTTCTTTTCAAGAACCACTGGGCAAATCATCACTTATTATTATGTAAATAAACGAAATGTTCAAGGCATCTTCCTGGGGCAAAGGGTGTGGTCTCAAGGTCACTTCAAAGTTGACCTTCAATTTTGCTTTGTTAAAACTTTGATATTTTGCGTAGTATAAGGACTAGGATCATCAAATGTTGTCAGTTGATGCATCTTAGGACCTTATTCATGTTGTCTCAAAAGTAGGTCATGGTGACCTACTTTTTGAATTTCGCAGGTAATTATTATTAAATGGATTTTGATGCATATCTTGGGCACTTTTGAGCCTATGATCATTAAAAGTTGTCAGTTGATCGATCATGAGACCTTAAACTGCCTCATGTAAAAAGTATGTCACCATGACCTACTTTCTGAATTTTATGGCTAATCATTTATGAATACATTTTAGGTTGTTTTTTTCAGATACCGAGAGGTTTAGAATCATCAAACCTTGTAAGTTGATGCGTCTAGGGGCCTCAAAACATATTTATAAAAATTAGGTCACAGTGACTTACTTTTTGAATTGTGCAGCCATTCAAATTTCACATCTTCAATTTTAGATGCATATTTTGGACACTATGAAACCTAGGATCATCAAACTTTGTCAGTTGATGCATCTTGAGTCTTCATAGTTTGTTTACCAAAAATAGGTCACCGTGACCTACTTTTGGAATTTGACCTTTATATCTGAATATTTCAGATACTATTTGACTTCAATTATCAAACTTTGTCAGTTGATGGATCTTGAGTCTTTGGAATTTGTCGACCAAAAATTAGGTCACTGTGGCCTTCTTTTGGAATTTGACGGCTATATTTGAATACTATTTGACTTGTCAGTTGATGCATCTTGAGTCTTCAGTGTGTCGACCAAAAGTAGGTCACCGTGACCTACTTTTGGACAGTTACATTTAAATTTTCAGGTGCTATTTGACTTAACATCATCAAACTTTGTTAATTGATGAATCTTGGTTAGTGATAATTTTTGCTTGTTCTACAATGTATCAGAAAAGCGATTCTAGGCCCATGGGCCTTTTGTTAATTTCGTTTTAGATATTATTTTGATTTGTTAAATCTTGGCTGTGTGCTCTTTTATCGAAAATCTAATTTTCAAATAAGTCGAGGGATATGGCCTTCAATTAATCGAATATTAATTTTCATCTTTACTGCAAGTGTATATGCAGTTTTGTGTATATACTAAAACCGTCTGTGTTATTTGTTGAATTACTCTTGTAATATAACCAAAGCCATGATTATACCTGCTTGTATAACGCAGTTATTCCTAAAGTATTAGATATCGTAGGAGGCAACCGTTTTTTTTAAAAATGCAACAGCGAAATATGCAAGTTATCTAAATATATAGAAGCCATCTCCACGAAATTACGTACCGACAAAGTTGTTTTAAAATCTCGAGAATCCATGAACATTCCGGGGAATGATGGTGTGTAACAAAAGGCAAGATGGACAATAAATGATATCAAATGATTGTAAGGTGTTACACTGTATATGCTTTGTTTTGCTAATTGCCATCCACAATGCCATCGGTACTGCATATGGATATTAATTTCCCTACTTACGATCTTTTAAAAATATATATGTATTCGCAGGATAATGTAATATCATTTTTACCTATAGAATGATCTATTTCAATAAAAAAGAAAGAAAGGTTTGGATAAATATCGTGGATTACTAATTTTTTCCTAGCCGTGTAGCAAATATTTCCACAAACTTTGAAAACATTCTACGTATGTTGAGACCACAGTTTCCTTAAAAACAGAGCAGTGAAATGTCAAGATGGCTTTCCATCACCATTTCATTCCATTGACCTTTTGGTTCTTCAGTTTTCTTCATTTTTCACATATATAGATAGAACAGTAAATTTGAAACAAATTGAAATCGGTAGTGGGTACTCTGCAATCTAGGTGTTGTAGGTGTAAAAAAAAATATACAGAATTTGTTTAACTAAATTTAAAACTTGATGCTGAATTCATATATTATAACGCGAAGGGAGTCATTGAGTTGTTTACTTTTGATCTTGACTGGCATTTTAACTTCGCTCACTTGGACTACACTATGTCTGCCTTCAGTTGATATTCCGCTTGATCTATCCGTTTTCTTGTGTCTCGTTAAGGTCTATGCAATCACACATTGAACAGGCAATAAATGCCAAACACATGATGCTTTTATCTGGGGTTTTTTTTCTAGCAAGGATTATAAATAGTTCGTTTAATGCATGGTTCGATACACAAGAGCATGTTTTGCGCTCAATGTTTAATCGAAACAGGCTATTAGCAAATGTGTTAATGTTACAACGGTTTCAACAGTCTTATTTAATGCCACCATATAGCAAATTTTATGGTCGTTATGGTGATCTAATTCACAAATACAAATACAACCAGTCATTAGGTCAACTGTTGTCTGACGTTTTTCATAAACTGTGTTGGGCCGCTTTCATGTCTTCATTTTTGACCACGGATTACTGCGTTTACCTGATCAATATATAGGGTTCACGTGTGTAATTGGTCAACAGAGGATGCTTACTCCTTCTAGGCACCTGTCACCACCACTGATGTGTCCAGAGGTTCATATTTGCCCTATTCTAAACTTTGTATTCTTTGTCGCAATTACACATGCGTGACATTTGTTACTGTTCGTTATTTGCATTTAGTATGTGTACGTTTGGGCAGTTCTTTATGTCACATAGTGAAAATGTTTGATCAAATTTAACTCGTTTTCCTTTGAGGCTATCATTTATTCTCACCAATGATGATTATTTCTGTTAATCAACTTAGGTATCAAAGTTCAAAAGTTCGATATAGTGATGTTAACTAGTACATATACCAGCAACAAGTATAGGTGAATATAACAAAGGTCATATTAGCTCCATTTCTTATCATTTGATACGGAAAGACAAAACTACACTGTCCAAGCATTCATTTATAAGAAAGGTAAGTAAACACTGATACATAGTGGTATCACTTGCACCGCGCAATGATTCATTTAGCCGACCGAGAAATCACCCACTTTGGGTTTACCCATAACCGGAGTATGTATTTCATTGATCAAATTTAAAAACACAAGGAGGGGTTTGCAACAAATCAGAAAGTATGTAGAGATGACATATGTAGGCGTATTGTTTACTAAATAGCGTGACATCGACTTTTAATTCGCCCCGACAGAAAATACTAGAATGCATTTATTTTCATTTTTTTAATTTAGGCCTGACATCACACAAAATGCGCCATGTACCAGAAAATGCTATATAATTTGCAGTGTTTTTTTTATTTTAAAAAAGTTTTGAACTACAATATAGATTAACATAGCATGCAGCATCGTCGCCAATTGAATCCGATATAGTAAAATTAATGTAATTCAGAGATTGCGATCGATGTGACGTGATATCATTTGGTACATTTTGCAAGATACATGGCGCATTTTATGTTTGATAAGCGTATCAAGCAATCTCCTAAAGTAAAAATATATTTTATAACGAGACAGTAAATGTTGCCAATGTTTAATATGCCATTATTTAGCATATGCTATCGTTGTACCAAAGTTTGTATGGCATTTTTACTGTTAGTATTTTTTATGTTTACACGTAAGAAAAATACATCTGTATACGTCTTGTATCACATCGAGAAAACAAATCTCTAACCAGAGTACTTTATTGTGTGCGTTTTATTCTGTTGATTTGCTGTGACGTAAAATTAGTAGTACCGTCTTGGATTGTCAAGGGGCGTTTACCTATACCTATTATACATTTTCAATTTTCCCAATGTACTCATCCATTAGATTATGTGTTACAAGCAAAATCCACTTCTACTATATTAACAACAACTACAATTCATATGTTAGTTCACGGTAGTGTTCTAATCAATTATTATTCATCAGTATTGAATTGTTTTTGAATTATTGAAGTGAGATGATATATAATATGAAATGCATGATTTTTTTAAGTTTGCCGGGTTGACGTTTTGAAAGAAAAATGTCGTTGACCTGAAAATATTAAACGTTCATTTCCCGGACAATTCAATATTCCACGAAATGCCTTTTTTGAAAAATAGAATCAAATTTCCTTTTTTTTCCTACTTTTGAACTACATTATAGATAAACATAGCATGCAGCATCGTTGTCAAATGAATCCGATATAGTAAACTTCATGAAATTCAGAGATTGCGATCGATGTGACGTGATGTCATTTGGTATATTTTGCAAGATACATGGCGCATTTTATGTTTCATAGGCGTATCAAGCAATCTCCTAAAGTAAAAATATATTCTATAATGAAACAGTAAATATTGCCAGTGTTTAATATGCCATTATTTAGCATATGGTATCGTTGTATCGGAGATTGTATGGCATTTTTATTGTTAGTATTTTGTGTGCTTACACGTAAGAAAATACATCTGCATACATCTTGTTTCACATCGAGAAAACAAATATCTAACAAGAGTACTTTATTGTGTACGTTTTATTCCTTTGATTTTCTATTTAATAGAAGGTGTACAAATACACAGTGCTGTGACGTAAAATTAGTAGTACCGTCTTGTCGAGGGGCGTTTACTTATACCTATTATACATTTTCAATTTTCCCAATATACTCAGCCATTACATTTTGTGTTACAAGTAAAATCGACTTATACTTTACTAACTACAACTAAAATCCATATGTTAGTTCATGGTAGTGTTCTAATCAATTACATGTATATATTATCAGTATTGCATTGTTTTTGAATTACGGAAGTAAGTTGATATATAATATCAAATGCATGAATTATCGAATTTTACCGGGTTTGCGTTTTGAAAGAAAATATGTCGTTGAATTGAAATTATCATTATACATTCATTTCCAAGACAATGCAGTATCCAGGAAATGAGTTTTTCGAAAAATAAAATCAATTTTTCTTTGGATGGTGGTTTGAATTTCAAAATAGATATTGATAGACAGAAATCAATGTAAACACGTATTGCAAATTCATTTAAAATATGTCCAGTCATTTGAAGAAGGACCATGTATAGAAAGACATTTATTAGATTTGTTTCGTTAGTTTTCTTTACATTCCAACATGATCTTGCTAAGGATCTGTGCATTCCACCCAGTGGTGACCGTTACATAAGTAAGCGACTGCCAGTAGTACCATTTACAGTGTTATTCAATGTTGGTATATATTCGTGTTTCAAACAATGTGAAGCGTATGCAATTTGTCTGTCCATCAATTTCAACCGTATACAGTTTATGTGCGAATTGAACAGTCAAAAGAGAAACGAAACCTTATATTTAGTAGATGATGGGAATTTTATCTACAAGGAAATACCAGACATTGTAAGTACCAAATGTTTGATTTCCACAAAGTGGATTATCTAATAACGAGTTACTTTTCTGCATTATTATTGTATTGCAGCAGATGTATCAATCTATCGTCTACATACTTGCTGATTCTAGTTAGGTGATATATAAATATAACTGACTAAATCTGTAATGAATCAAGTTTTATGATAATCACCTGACAGGAGATGTTATATATCAACGTATATGTACAATATGTTGTATATATTTTGTCTTGCTTGTAGTTTGACTATCGAGATAAAAGATGTGGGAATCTTCATTGCAACCACTTCTCCAAATGTGTGCGCACAAAATTTAAGAAATATGTCTGCCTAGCTATAGGTACAGTCTTGAAATACAACAACAGTAATGTATTGATATATTGACAGATCAATGTTGCTCAATGCTCAAATAAAGTATATCAATTTTTACTTATTTTATATTCATTAAAATCAATCCATCGCACTTTATTTTTGACAAATGATCTTCAATTTATTTTCCAAGGTTGTGATGACTCCGTTCCAGTTTTGGGAAACGGAGCGATTGTAAAACAGACGTTTTCTCCTCCGCTAGTGACTTTCGAATGTGACCGTGATTACACTGGTGTCGGCACCAATAATACAATTTCTTGTGTGCCTGGGGGGAAATGGCCAATATTGTCATATCGATGTGAATATTCAGGTGCACTTCCTATTCAATAACCATGATATAACATATACCGAAAGTCGTAGTTCCAATTGACTAAAGTATATTCACAGTATTTCCTCTGTTTAGTATCGTTTAATCGCCAAATGTATTACACATCTACAAAATACTAGACCCGTCGCTACGGAACAGGGAGATCGTGAGGTCGAGTCCTGCTCGTGTCATGGCCGCGTCAAACCTAAGACGTAAAGATAGGGAGTGATTGCTCCTTCGCCAAACACTTGCATTTAAAAGTGAGAATCACGAGTCTTTTGGATATGACCTTAAAACGGAGTTCCAGTGCAGGCGTTGGCACGTTACGGAATATGAAGACATTGGCTAGTGGTCAATCGTATAACTCAATGACATATAAGGAATATAAAATAGAGAATTTGACAAACACAGACCCCTTGATATACCAGAGCTGGGATCAGGTGCCTAGGGAGAGTTAGCAGCCCCTGTATAACTCTCACACGCGCCATGAGCTGTATATCGCTGTATATCGCTGTATATCGCGTAAACGTACTAATCTGTAGTCAAAATCAGCGGGTCAAGAATTGTCTAACAATCGGTATGAAACATGTCAGTCAACATTCGACTTAATAATACGTTGAATTGGCATATTAGATTATTTTAATGAGAGTGTGTTTGCATGCATACGATGAATTGTTTATTCTTTTAATTTTTTTTATATTTACATGTACAACGCCATTGAATACTTTGCGTAAAATTATGCGTTAAATCAAATAAAAACAGTTTCAGTTTAACGATCATAGAATTTGCGAAATGCTGACTTTAAACAAGACTGTTGAAACTCCTGTAACATCAACATGTTTGTCAGTAGCCTGCCAAGATATAAAAACTGGTCATATGCAGAACAAGCTCTTGCGTATTGAACCAGTTGAGAGATATAAACACCATATGTATGTGATAATGGAATATTGCTCTATAAATATGAGAAGTTGGCAAACCCTCACTGCGATCGCCATCACTATGCATATGTCTGAACTTTCGGTACTCTATCTACAACTCGTGACGTCTCAAAATGAGTGAAAAAAAATACTCAATGGGACGTAAAACAAACCAACAAAACAAAATGCCGGATTTCTTTTTCCTATCAATAACATTGCTGTATGAAAATACATCCATACAAATTTAGTCAATTTTTTTTTATCCGAAGACTTACCAATACTCATTCTCTCAGTAACTGTAATGATGAGCCATGGATAATATGTTTGCAATTCTGTGTTTTTAGATCTTTATTTTATTTATTATCAAGGTCAAACAGGTCTACTACGCTTAGAAAATGGAAATTCAACACATGAAGGCAGAGTTGAAATCTACATCAACGGTCAATGGGGAACTGTTTGCGACGACCTCTGGACAGATACTGAAGCATCAGTCGTGTGTAAAATGCTAGGATATACAGGGTAATTGCAAGTGATTAACGAAAAGAAATATGTTACAATTGCTGTCTAAATTAAAGTGATCAGGTTGCGTATTTTCATATGGTATTTCCAGGGGTCCGTATTTGTCCAATTCTAGATTTTTTTCTTTGTAGGATTTATGAGATTAATTACTGTTCGCTATCTTCATTTTTTTTTTCACCTACAATCTTTTTTCGTAGGCTGTCAACATCCAGATCGGAGGCTTACTTTGGAAAAGGTACCGGTCCTATTTGGTTAGATAATGTGAAGTGTTCAGGATCGGAGCATCTTCTTCTTGAGTGTAACCATAATACAATAGGAAGCCACAACTGTGGCCATCTTGAGGACGCGGGTGTTACATGCAAATAACGGCGTTTTTCTAAAATGACAGGACATGGTTTTTATTGTCGTTGTGGAATTTAAATGTTTATAATCCTGTACCCTTACATTAGAATGAACTATCAACATAACCCTGCTGTGTATTACTGTATTATATCAAATCATCCATTATGTTGTGGACTAGAATCGCTGTATTCCCATAACAAATTATTCCGTTCAAATCGTGAACTGTAACTTGGCATAGTTTAATTCAATTTCTTCCACATTGCTTCAACTTTGATTTTGAATAAATGATATAATGAAACTTTGATTTAGACAAGCAAACCCCTTCCATCTGTCTGTATATACAGTACATACAAAGATATCCGAAATAGTCTAAAATGAAGAATTTGAATCAAAGCCAAAACATTCCTTCTCCTCTTCGCAAAGATATTTCCGCTCCCGATTCAAATCGTTCGTTCTCCATCTTCAAGCGGTCTGCATCCTTTAAGAACTGTTCCATTCTCCATGGCAAGCAGTACATTCAAACCATTTAGGGTTTGTTCTTCAATAAAAATCCTTCGTTCCCAAACCGTTCATCGGTCGTTCACCGTGCAACCACTGTGGTATTCGGCTTCAGAGCATGCATGTATATACTTGTATGTGTGTTTGTATGTATGTATGTGTGTATGCATGTATGTATGTGTGTATGTATGTATGTGTGTATGTGTTATGTATATGTATATGTGTGATATTGGTAGGATTGGTTAAATATATATTGTTAATCGAATGGTGACTGTATTATCAGCCATAATACTATCCATCTCATTGCGATCCAGCCTCATCTTCCAACTCCTACCAAATGCACCAACATAGTGAAGTTGAAGTATGTTGTAGTAACATGCATATGTTCCGTATGGGTTGTCCCATGGTTTAAAAATGAATAAATATAAATAAATAAGGAACATCGTGTACCAACACGTTTGATGACTGTGGTACTGTCTTTTGATGGCCGGACACATACATGTGGCCATATGTAATAAATCATAATGAAATAAAGAAGTAACTTATATTTATTCAAACTAAATAAAAAGTAAAATAATTAATAAAATAAATCATATTTTTTATTTATTTGATAATTTTCAATAATAAATTTTATTTAATTTATCAAATAAATAAATCAAAATTAAAAAAAATGATAAGTAAATTAAAATTAAATATTAAAAATATTTTTTATTTATTTGGAGTTTAATAGAAGGTAATAATTAGTAATATTAGTAACAGGTAATAGTGAAAGTGATGTAGGTATGTATATACATGTGAAATAACTAAAATATATAGAGAAGAAAATTAGGGTAGGGTCGCCAAAGAAAATTTTGATAATAGAGTGTCACTAGTTATTACATGTAGTTATTAATTATAAATTGTGCCAGACAAGAATTTTGAGGTCGTCGTGAGGCAATAGTTTTGAGGTCATCGTCAGGTGCTACACCTCAGACCCTGTACCATGTTTCTGTAGCTAGATCCAGCTCGTAGCACGACATGGCTCCATAATTCTTATTCGATAGTAGGTATTATGTGTATAAAACTGAAGATGCATAATGTAATATGTGGTGAGTTAGTACGTATGTATGTATGTGTGAATGTATGTATCTATGTATGTATATATGTATGTGTGTATGTACGTATGTATGTATGCATGTGTTATGTATATATGTATGTATGTAAGTGCATGTAAGTATGTATATATACATGTTAGTATGTATGTATGCATAATCATGTATGTATATATGTGTATATATGCATGTATATATGTATGT
The DNA here is from genome assembly GCF_947568905.1 of Ostrea edulis. Lineage (NCBI taxonomy): Eukaryota > Metazoa > Mollusca > Bivalvia > Ostreida > Ostreidae > Ostrea > Ostrea edulis. The sequence goes on along the minus strand of NC_079166.1, from coordinate 59,230,647 downwards.
GTGTATGTATATATGTATGTATGCATGCATGTGTGTAGATGTGTATGTATGTAATTATGTATGTATGTATTATATGTGTGTATGTTTGTATGTATATAGGTGTGTATGTATATAATTGTGTATGTATATATGTATATAGGTATGTTTGTATATAGGTATGTACGGACCCTGAAGCGTACTACTACACCACTTACACGGAACGGTACGAAACGATCCTTGCACGGAACGGTGAACGGTTTGCACGAAACGATGAACAATCTGCATGGATCGGTGAACGGTTTGCACGAAACGCTGAACGGTCTGCACGGAACGGTGAACGGTTTGCACGAAACGCTTTGCATGAAACGCTGACCACTTAGTAGGCGGGGCTTGCACGTTTTGGAACGACATGCACGAAACGGTAGGGGTGGCCTGCATCCTGTGATTTTTTCGGTAATATTTGGTTCAGATAGTTTCAATATAATTGCAGTATTCTAGATACTAAAAAAGGTTGAAAAGGAAATGATAATGATTAATTTTATAATGATTGCTCATGTACGACGCGGTAATTTTCAGTTTTGCTTATTAGATCAATGACTTATGAACACGTTAGAATGAAAACAAATTATTTTTTTTTTAATTTCGGAAAGAAAGAAAAATATGCAAAAATCATATCGTCACGGAATATTGATTAATCAAATTGTATTGATTCATTGCTCTATTAAATTAATTGAAACTGAATATGAAATGGTCGCGTCTGTTTCGCTATTTTTGTACATTCATTCTGAGTGTCGTTAAATTACATTTGCAATTTGCATATTCCAGGCCTCTTCCCAAAGACAGATGTTGAATAAACCTATACATTTTATATACGTGACTGTGTACGTGTATGAAAACAGATAAACTGATTTAAAGAAACTTCTCGTCAGGAAAGATTGAACTATTTTGGGCGGGGAGAGGGTTGTGAAGGTTCTGCACGAAACGCTAGGCATGACCTGCACGCTTTGTTTTTTTTCCGGCATTATTTGTTACAGCCTGGGGTTAGTTTAAACAAGGAATAGTTTAATGACTTACGAACACATTGGAATAAAAGGAAATGAATATTTTTTAACTTCAGAGATAAAGAAAAAACATGCATACATTGTATCGTCATGAAATATTTATTATTCAACTTTATTTATTCATTTCGTCTGTATCGCTATTTTTGTACATTCAATCTGAATGCCGTTAAAACGTGTGTGCAATTTCTATATTCTAGGCCTCTTCTCAAAGACAGATCTTGAATAAACCTATACATTGTTACATACGTGTATGACAACAGATAAAATTATTTTTAAAATTCTCGTAAGACTGGAACATATTCCCGAGCGGGGTGCATCTAGATATAGAATTAGCCAGTCGATAAGAACCTGTCATGAAGATACAAAACCAAAAGAAACAATCAAAACATGATTGAAATAAACTGCGAAATAAATCATATAAATGAATAGATTAAATGAATAATGCGATATGCGAGCGGATCTAATATCCAATTTTAATTAGATTCTTCATTTGCCCCGATTTTAAACCTATAGAAAACTGCATTCAATTTTGAGAGACAAAAGATATAAACACCTCTTTTGTCATATTTCAGTTGCCCCCGCCGATTTTCACCTTCTGTACGAATGTTAATTTCAAATACCCGGATTAGCTTATATCTATTGTGGTAAAAAAAAGGAGAGGGGGGGGGCGCTTGGAATTTGCGTAGAATATACATGTTATTCACAGGTCGGTCTTTGTATTATGCAGACAGTTCCGATAAACGATTTTGATGAAAATATGTTTTATCTAAAAAGAGAAACTTGATCATATAAATGTAACAAGACAAATAAATTATTCCTACATACAAAAAAAATATAAATAAAAAGAAAAAACAAGTGCAGAGCTATCACATGTCTCTGCACTTGCTAGAAACTACCAAGGGTAAGGAAGTGGTATTGTATTTTCTTATAGACATTTTGAAATAATTGGTCAAATTCCGAACAATGTTTACCTGTTCTACATCCCATGCCGAAATGACTTGTACGGTCTGTACGTTTCTAAGGGCGTGGTTTGAACGATCTACACGATTATATGGGCGTGGCTTGATCATGCACAGAACGATTCTTGCACAGAACGATTTGCACGAAACGCTGAACGGTCTGCAAGAAACGCTGAACGGTTTGCACGGAACGGTGAACGTTTTGCATGAAACACTGAACGGTATGTACGGAACGGTGAACGGTTTGTACGGAACGGTGAACGGTTTGCACGGAACGAAACGAAACGCTTTGGAGGTGTAGTAGCACGCTTCAGGGTCAGTACATGTGTGTATGTTCATCGCTTCATGTAGCATTTGATATATTGACTATGTTTCTTCTGGTCTTTGTGCTTAAGTCATGATAGTGGTCTGCATTCATTTTTATGTCATTCATTGATATTCTTGTTTCTATAAAATATTTCCTCGCCCTGAAGAATAGACAGTTTATACATACAAATATATTGATGGGCGGATGTTGGTCGTTATCGTAAGATGTTTCAGGGAGAGATTGTTTTTAGTTTTACAAACCTATTACAAATTCATTGTAAATATTACTCTACAATAAACTGTATTGAAATCAGATTAAGATATTGGTATTTTGTTTTGTTTTGATCTGTGGTATTTGACCCATTGTGTTTACACATACTTTCCTATCGCTAGCCTCAAGTCGAGAATGGAGTTCTCCGTAGTCAACATCAGTGTGTTAAGAACGGCCTAACAATCGGTATGAAATATGTCAGACAACATTTGACCCAATGATAGGCTGTATTGACGAACTAGATCGTTATAACGACCATGGAAATAAAACATTATGAAGAAAAAACGTACAGTAACTGATAATGTGAGGAAAAAAATGTGAAGATGAAAATGTGAAGAAAAAAGTGATTAATCTCACAACTCTTATAAGGAATACAAAATTAGGAGTTGTGTAAATACGAATCCCTTGATATATATGATGTATGCAATCGGGTGCCTAGGGGAGTAAGCATCACCTGTTGACCGATCACACCCATTATGAGTCCAATATCTTGATCAGGTAAACGGAATAATCCGTAGTCCAAAGCCGTCTATAAATACGGTCTAACAATAGAAATGGAACACGTTATACGATGATCAATTTCCTGAATAAGTGAAGATTGGGACCAATGGTCAATCTCATTAACAAAGGAAGATAACATTCTTGTTTTCATATCACAAATTGTCATACAGGTTTAGCTTTCGACAAAATAGTTGAAAATTCATCATTAGCGTTTTCTTCTTTGAGGATTATAAGATATCCTTGTTCACAGTTTACCTGCGATGATACAACAGAGCCCGTAACCCGGCCCTCTATATCTTAACAAGCGACTTCCGTGCGATGGCAGGCAGTGACTTACGGTTAGAATTTCGTCTGAAAACGCGACTCCGTAGCCTGCATTTTGTTTTTAGATCGTAAGCTCATAGTCAATACACACGTCATACAATCTACTGGCAGATATCTGCATGGCGATATTGAAAATGTGCTTTAAATCGTACGCATAGTGTAGTCTCATGGAACATTCGCATATCATATACACAGTAACCATGTTGATTCCACACGATTCCCAAGAGACTAGCTGAGATCCCGCGTGGACTAGTGTATAGAGTATATTGTTAAAACAAATTTCACACAGCCATCGCACGGATTTAGTAGAGTCCATGCAAATAATGACATTATACTCGTTAATAATGTAAACACAGACCCCGTTAGCCCTTTGTCTGTACGATAACCTAGGGACTGTATGGATAATCGTACTTAAATGAATCGCATGGGCAGCATTGCAAATGGAAACCAGGTTTAGAATGAAAGTGAAAATAACGAAAAGTGATAAATGAAAAACGAAGATAATGAACAGTGATCAATCTCACAAACAATGCAAAGAATACAAAATTAAGAATGTGGCAAACACCGCACTCTTATATGAGCATTGCAGAAACAATTCCACAAGGAAGAAAGCCTTACTTTTAGCGCATTTAGGAAAAGTATTATATCTTCTTTCATTAGTGTAATTTTAAATCCAAGCCAATGGGGTTGCTTATGCAAAATGAGTTTTCACTTGATAGAAAGCCGGTGGAAGACAGGCAACATGTGTAGTTAGCATTTCGAAACACGTTGCATACAATATCAAGATTTTATATTCACCATCCATGTCATAAACGCACTATGATTATTTGTAAGATCATCGATAAATTATCTTCTTCTTTTTTTTTTAATTTTGATCATATATATATTTGACCTAGCAGTGTAATAACACAGGATAACACCGGATAGGGATACTATAAATCCACTGAAACAATCGATGTCGAGAATGAGTTGCAATATTCCGATTGTATTGGCTACCCATTGTAATACAAAACAAGACGATAAACAATAGGAAGGTCCAATGAAACAAAGCATCACGTGATACCGCAAAACATGGACGTGTTCTTATTTGGTGGATTTTATCTACACTATGTGACACAACTTATCAAATTCAACAAGTGCATGCTTTGCGTCCTCGGAAAAGTAATGAGGATGATGAGGTGGCGAACATAATTGTATACCCACTTTCTTGCTTAATTCAAAATTGGAGAAGAAAATATTTTGCAATTCAATTGATTTAAAAAATGAAGAAAATGTGTTTGATTATAAGTTAGAGGGGATGCAATAATAAATGAAAGTGGAATCTGACATGTGATTGCGTTTCTTTGGAACCAGTTGATCGTCGAATCACACCATGTATATGATAGACGAATTTCGAATTCATTTGCTAGTTTCCTTAATATTGTCACATGGCATGACAGAGGATATGTGCACTGACGACCGCGAAGTGGGAAAGAAATTACCAGTATCACCATTCACAGTGTTATTTGATATCGGTTTCAATTCGTGTTTCAAAGAATGTGAAGCGTATGCCATTTGCCTGTCCATTAATTTTAACCGTATCCATTTTATGTGCGAAATGAACAGAGAAAAGAGAAACGAAAGCTTAAATTTAGTAGATGATGATAGTTTTATCTATAAGGAAATACCTGGAATCGTGAGTATAAAATATAACTGATTCATATAGATTTATCTCATTCCATATATATGTACTTAACAACCATTTCGTAATATTAATATATGTTTGTCATACACATGCTATTTCATTTGGAATGTTCATGTTTCTGATTTCTACCCTAAGTATTTTTTTATACTAAAATACATCAAAATACTTCAGAAATATTTAATGGTGTTAGTATGGTGATTGTAGCTTGAATACCAAGACAAGAAATGCGGGGATGGCCCATGTAATGAGTACTCGAAATGTGTACATACAGAGGTCAACGGATATATCTGCATCACCATTGGTAAATTCTTTAATTTGAATAATTTACAATTACTGCGATGTTGCTTGATCATTCCAATTAGGAATGTTAAATGTAGAAGCACAAGGGAAAATAATGTTTTTTGGAATTTATTCATGTTTCGTTTTTTAACAATTGGTGATAATTTTTGTTTTGGGTATAGTGTTCGTAGTACCTGTATATGGAAAACGGTTATGAGTCGCACACATCGCTAAGTTTACAAAACTATGGTTGCTGCTCTTCGTGAAAATAAAAAAGTTATATTTCCTAAATATCTCTCTCCTGTATCAGAAAAATGGATATTATGTTATTGATATATGAGTCCAACAGAAATTTTCAAGAACGAGATTGAAGAAATAAAATAGCTCTACAACAGCACACAATTACATGGAGTTTGAACTGGAGTACATAGTATTTGTAATATTATAAACAACCCACAATTTCTAAAACGTATGCACAGCTTTATATCAAGAACTGTAATTGATGTAATAATCAAATTAATTACACGCATTACTAATCAACGTTGCAAATATATCAGCTGATACTGGTTAATGATTTTTGTCAATTATTGGATGATATGAAACCTTGCAACAAATAAAGGATCGATTTGATGTTGTGGTTAATACCAATAACAATAAGTTGCATTCAAAATCTGTGTGTAAAAGAAGTTGGCCTTTATTGTTTGATATATTAAACATATTGACGCAATTGTTAAAATGTAAATTTAAGGATATAGCGTGTTATTTGTCCAGGTTGTAATGACGTTATCCCAGACTTACAGAATGGAAAGATCGCCAAGAAGACGTTTTACCCTCCATCGGTGACGTTCGAATGTAATCCCGGTTACTCAGGTTCAGACGCCAGCGATACAATAACTTGTTCGCCCTGGGGGAAGTGGTCGACATTGTTATATGAATGTGGCGTACAGGGTAATACATAAAAAATCTTCAAAACAATCCTCTACTTCATTCACTCGTGACATTTTAAACAAAGGTGAAGATAAGGAACAGTGATCAATCACATAACTGATACAATGAATGAAAAATAGTGAGTTGCATAAACACGGACCCTTAGACATACCAGAAATAGGATCAGATGCCTACATGTAAGAGGGGTAAGTATCCCCTGTCGACCGCTCACACCCGCCGTGAGTCCTATATCTTCAATGAAAATTAAACATTCTTGAAGGGATGTCAAACAAACAAACAAAAGGATAAACGGAATGATTTCAATTTATCCATCGCCAACTTCCCATATTTGAGTAGTAATATTCAATTATCACCTACAAATGGTGTTTATATCTTTCAACTGATTCGATAACCAAGAGATTGTTCTCCACATGGCCAGTTTTTCAAATTGAGACAGGATACTGAAAAACAACTTGATGATGCAGGAGTTTCATCGTTTAAAGTCAGTATTTCGCAAATTCTATGACCGTTATAATGATCTAGAATGTCGACTCAACGCATTATTAAATCAAATGCTGACTGGCGTGTTTCATATCGATTGTTAGACCATATAATATTTACGGCTCATAGTGAGTGTGACCGGTTGCCAGGGGCTGCTTGCCTTCCATAGTCACCTGATTCCACCTGTGGTATATCCAGGAGTCTGTGTTTTTCCAACTCTTCAGTTTATACTCCTTATAGGAGTTGTGAGATTCATCACCGTTCGTTATTTTCACTTTTCATACTATAGTCTTGTTATGCTAATGTGGATGGAAGTTACAAACCAGTGAATCAGTTTGTCATTAATTATAAATTAATTAGTTGCAATGTTTTGTGAGTGCGTTTTTTTTTAATTCACTGTTTGCTCTCCAATACATTGTTTGATTTGGTCTACAATAAAATCAAAATAGAATTTGATATGCATTCGTGTGAAAAAGTCATTGATGCATATGTATATCATTAAATACATCAAACAAAAACATAGCAAAACTCAATTTCAAAAGCAGGATTTTGGTTACTAAAATATAGTGTAAAACCCTTACAATGCAATGTTCTAAATAGGGAATTGTCGTCATAATTATTATTATAATCATCATCATCATCATAGTCAGTCGTCAATTTAATTCCTCCAGTGTATGCAGTTAGTGACTTTGAATTTGCGATATTTTTAGATCAATCATTTCCAAATGATGTACATACAATGTATCTTTCTTATATGAAAAAAATGGAAGATAACGAACTGAATAAATAATTGACAAAGGAGTAGGTACAGTTTCTAAAGTCATTTGGCCCAAAATATCGATGATTTCACTTGGAGCTTAAAACCTGAAATTGAAATAAGGAATAGATTAGCAAACCCAAAATCCGCTCAGTTTGATCAGCAAAATTATTTGTGTCATATGACGAGAGCTAGAAGTTGGCATAAAATTGCAGAAATGCCATTTTCAATGAAAATAGCCACAAATTCAGGGAGTTTTCCTTTCAGAAAACATACAGCGCATGCGTCGAGCAAATTCATATTCAAGTATGTTTTTCATCTTAAAATAATACACAATATATATTATTTTCATTTTGCTCGACAAATGCGCACATCTTTTCCTGAGCAATAATATGTATGATATATGGCAGTTTTCAGGCTTATTTTGAAAAAAAGGCGGGAAATGTCTTATTCATGATGTCATAATGCCATCCAATTAGGAATACCATAATGATTTTGTTGACATAGTATACCTGGCATATATTTTACTTTCTTAAAACGCTGATTAAGGTTAATTCCAGAGACATTTTATAGAGAGAAATTTTTTGGGCCTTTTCATGTATACAGTCGTACCTTGTTCTTAGAGTTGTGAAATTGTACTGAAAAATGATGAAATACTTTGTCGGATTGCGATTCAACATCATAAACATGAAAGTATCTTGTTTGCTGTAGTTAATGGAGGATGGGGTGCCTGGCAGGCGTGGACACCTTGTTATCAGGTTTCATGCTGGTTCGGAACAAAACTGCGAACACGGCCCTGCAACAACCCTCTACCAATGTACGGGGGTCAATATTGTAGTGGAAATCCCACGGAGATCATCAATTGCTTAAGGGGCCAGTGTCCCGGTAAGTGTTTTTCCGTGTATCAAAAGGGGATCTGGTGGGCTGGGATGGAATGCAACGGCATAGTATTGCATGAGACAATGGTTAATTTTACGTTCATCATTAAGTAAATTCAAAAACACAGATCTGAAATCAATTATCCTTCTTGACAATTGATACTTTTAGGGAATTTTAACAAATGATTGTGTTGAAAATTGGTATAAAAGTGTTAATCGGATGATATATATTGCTAATCGACAAAAATATTTTGTAAGGAATGCAAGTAATTTCTATTCATTTCGAACAAGTAATATTTGGCCGTTTACGCAATATAACCATGCCACGATCTGAAAAAAGGATTTCTAATAATATGCTTTCATTTCTAACGCGAAATGTAGTCGGCTTGGCAAATTCAAAATAAAACAAATAGTCGTTATTTGGTATCGGGACACCCAACCAACCCATCTACCCCCTCCGGACAATCAAAACCAACTTTTTTTTATTTCTTTTTAAGTATTCGTCGCAGCACTGTCAAGTTGTAGGACTACAATGAAGTGATAAATCAACAGAATTGATTTTTGTAGTTTTCTCAACACCAAATAAAGTGCACAACAACCAATGCGTTGAACTGCAATGTAATCTCCGTGTGATATTCAATTAGATGTGAAGATAGCAAACAGTGATCAATTTCATAAATACCATAAATTATACAAAAATTACGAGTTAAGCACACACGAACAACTAGACACATCAAATGTGGAATCTGATGTTTAGGAGGATTAAGCAGTGCCTGCTAACCGCTCACAAACACCATGAACCCTATATTTCGGTAAGGTAAACGAGATAATTTGTAGTCAAAGTCAATATGTAAAGAACTTCAACAAAGCACGTGAGACATGTGTACAGCACCCCATCTAATCATAGGCTGTATTTGCAAATAAAAGTACTATAACGACCATATAATTTGAGAAATGTTTATTCCAAACAAGACTGTTCAAACTACCGTGATAACTTATTCTTCGGCATACTATAAAACCTGACCTGACCCCATTGGCCTGGCCTGCCCTCAAAATTGGCCTGGCCCCAATTTTGGCCTCTAATTATGCTCCATTTCAGATTTTGGCCTGGTCTCAAAAGTTGACCTGGCCTCAAATTTGTCCTCTAAAAATTTGGTTGGCCTCAACCAAAAAAAAAAATTTAATTCAAAATTTTGATTGATTTCATATTGGTTTTATTTTTTCAAAGTCATAGCAGATAGATGATATGTTTCTGTTGTTTTGTACATGTGCAACTTAAAATAATCATGAACTACCACCAATCTGATTGATTTTATTGAAAATCTATTGATCAGTTTAATGAATCAATCATTTTCTGTTCCCTTAATTTATATCTGTATGTACTAGTACACACTAAAACAGATTACACAACTAATGAAACAATTGGCATATTTTTTCCCCACAATTATGATTGATTTCATTGATTTATTATCGGTTTTAGGTTTTTAGAGTTGTAGAAATAAAATGATTATATGCATTAGAATAAAGATGAACTACTACCAATCTGATTGATTTTATTGATTATCTATTGATTAGTTTATTGACAAAATTATTTGCTTTTCCCTTCCTAACTTATGTACTAGTACACAAAAACGAATACTGATGAAATGATCGATTTATTGATATTTTTTGTATTCAACAGAATTCAATTTGATTGTGTTGTAATTATAATGAATTCGATTTCAAGATCAGCGCACATTCAGAACAGAGCATGTGGTCTTAATGTTTTCAATGTGCAAATACCATACATTTAGTGTTACATGTTTGATTTCCAAAGCATGATAAATGACATTTTTTAAAAATCTAAATAAACACAGTGAAATGTTTGCTAGCATAATGATAATAACCAATAAACTAAGGATTTTAGATTTGTATTTTAGTGTTCATTTATCTAAACTTTACCTTGAATGAACAATGTAAATTAAAACGGATATGATGTATTATGAATATTTCTTTCTTGATTTCATAATTAATTTTCAATACTCATTGTAAAAGTGACAAGTTCCCAAGCTATGAAAGCCTGCTCTGTCAGGATAGCGGAAATATATATCGCCATATTAAGGGATGGTGATGAAAACTTTTGCTGAAGTTGGATTCCATTATACAGAAACAATGTAGCAGTCCAACATTTGCAATTAGGGTGTGTTTGATACAACAGAAAATTTTAATAAGTAACTCATGTTATGATTGTGCCTAAACTATATAAGGTATACAGAACTATCTGTCTGAGTTTTCAAAGTTGTGATGTACCTCTACCTAACCACTGCAGCAGCTATATCTAAGCAATTATCAGATACATGTAATAATCATACCATTGTCTTACAATGGAGAAAAAATGTTTATGCATCTACAAATTCACAAAGTGCAGCTTTAATTTTGTGCCTTACGTCTTAACGTTTTTAGACTGTCATCAAAATCATCTTTCATTTTGATCATTATTGAAAATAAACGTTCTGTGCAGAGCTGTGTGACATTTCAAAACGTATATCATAGATTAACCTCAACCTTGACTTCCTGTCAAGACCCGTGCTCTAGAATAATATGTTGTAAATAATCTGATATCCCATTTCAGTACTAGTGATACATGTCTATTTCAAATAGTTTAAACAGATATGAACATCCTTAATTTATCAAAGTTGTAGTTTCAATCTGTATGATTTGTGGTAGTATTTTCATACCTAGATATCAAACTCATTGTTTTTATCAATGAGAGTAAAGGCAGTATACTACATTGCAGTGTGTGAAGTGTGATGATTCATCATTAAACTAGTGTAAATTTATTTTTTAAATTACTTATCAATAAGTGAAGTGGATCATTAGTAAAATGAGAATTTCCAATGTGCATATTTACATAACAACACAAACATATCATTTATGTTCAACAATTTTGAAAATTCAAATCCAATAATAAAACAATGAAATCAATCATCATTCAGAAAAAATCAATAAGCCAATCATTTCATTGGTACCGTATACTTTTTTTTGCTGTGTAATAGTACATAAGTTAGGAAGGAAAAAATTGTTTACTCAATAAACTGATCAACAGATATTCAATAAAATCAATCAAGGTGGTGGTAGTTCATGATTATTTTAATGTGCACATTCACAAAACAACAGAAACATATCATCATGTTCAACAATTTTGAAAAAACAAAACCAATAATAAATCAATGAAATCAATCATAATACTGAAAAAAAAATCAATATGCCAATCATTTCATTACTTGTATATACTAGTACATACAGATATACAGGGAAAATGAAATGATTTGATCAATAAACTGATCAATAGATATTCAATAAAACAAAAGAGATTGGTGGTAATTCATGATTATTTTGAAGTGCACATTTACAAAACAACAGAAACATATCATTATACTATATAACTGAAAAACTTAAACCAATAATAAATCAATGAATTTGATCAAAATTTTTAATTAATTTTTGTTTGGGGGGTTGAGGCCCAACATTTTTTAGAGGCCGAATGTGAGGCCAGGCTAACTTTTGAGGCCAGGCCAAAATTTGGGATGGAGCATGATTGCAGGCCAAAATTGGGGCCAGGCCAATTTTGAGGCCAGGCTAGGTCAAAGGGGCCAAGCCAGGTTTTATAGTATGCCTTATTCTTCTGCACCTTTCCACGATTTCAAAATTCGCATATCGAATCAGTTGAGAGACATAAACACCATTATACGGGAGTATTGCCACATAGATGAGCCGAATAAAGCTTTCTGTCATATGACTATTGTTTTCTATAAGAAAAGAACATTGATCAAACAAATTAACGTAGGTGATAATCAACGAAATTATGTGCATTTCGATCTTCTAAAAGAGGGGAGCCAGGTTATTATTGCTGTTCTTCCGCGAAAAGAATGTCACAGAAAAACAATTTTTGTGAGAAAAGAAAAGTAGTGAATACTGATAAAGTGAAGAAATCAAAGAATTTTTTGATATGCAAATTGGAAAAAAGAAAATATATACACTTAGAAATTAGATAAAAAAGAAATTAAAAAGTATTCTTTGATCGATCTTTATTCTTAACGACATAATTTGATATACAAAAAACGTATTTGAATACTCTATTTCTTTAATTATTGCGTTCGGTTCATTTTAATGGCCAAATCACACTTTTATGGTTTTGGGGCCTAAGCAACACGTGGATAGTGGTCAGTTAGAATTTCTTTCATTCATTGACAATATTCAACAGGGAATCATTGGCTCTGGAATAAAATTTTGATTGATGAATGCTCACGGCGGGTGTGACCGATCGACAAAGGAACCTTACTCCTCCTAGGCACCTGATCCCACCTCTAGTATATACATTCGTCCCTGTTTGCCCAACTCTCTATTTTGTATTGCTTATAGGAGTTAAGAGATTCATCACTGTTCGTTATCGTCACCTTTCATGCCTCGAATGGTTGAAAATGATCGTGTCCGTGCTATTGGGATTCTGGAAGGTTGCATGTCTCAAAGTAATGCAGCAAGGCAGTTCGGGGTTCATGTTGACACTGTGGATGCTTTGTGAAGACGATATTAGGAAACTGTCACTGCATGGGATTGTAAACAATCAGGACGCCCGTCTATAACGTCACGTCGGCAAGATACATGCATACGGGCATCGAAGTAATTACACGTAACGTAAGGAACATATTGCGAGAGGCCAACATCCATCCCCGACGTTCTGTCATCCGTTCTGTTCTGGCTTCACCATGTTGCGAAGTCAGTGAAGCGTAGGAGGCATCGTCGTTCCAACAACAGAGAGTGGGTGGAAGTTATGTTTACGGACGAGTTGAGATTTCATCTCGACAGCAGTGACGGTCGTTTTTGGTTTACTGTCGTCCTGAAGAACGTTGCAATTCGGCGAAAAGAGTATGATGGTCTGGGATGGAGTTCCATCAGATGGAAGGACCACCTGGGTGATGGTGAAGGGCAATTTAACTGGTGTATTTTTTGGGGACGAGATTCAAATGTTTCGGATAAAATGGAACGATGTCTATGCCAAGAACTAAATCCTCATCTACATTGGACGCTTTGCGCTATTCTTTATGGCACATATCGCGGATATTCCCCCATACATTTTTGCATAACCCGATTCGTGCAATGAGTCGTAAGTGTGAAGAAGGCATTGGTATAAATGTTGGTTATGCACACTATTGGACTTTTGAAACTTTTTTGCTATTCCCTTATTTTCAGTGGTTGTTGGTATGAACCATAATGACCTTTATTTGTGATTTGATGTTTGAATCGAAAGACACTGTTTGGTATTAAATTATGTTGTATATCATGCAACATGATATTTGGTATATGAATCTTTAAATAAAATGACTAAACTACTAGTATATTTCAGATTTGCATTCACCACCTATGAATGCAAATCTGAGATGAGAAAATATTCAAATACACCAAGTAGTTCAGCGCATTTGGAATCAATGACCAAAATCCTATTGTTATTTTTCTATAGCCGAGCAGGAGTGAGGGTTCATGCGTGAAGCAATTCCCCACCATAATAAAGCCCCAGTCTGCATATCCATGAAATAACACGATTTTCAATACCTTATCTGTTTTAAATGTATGATCAAATGTTGGAAGTAATCGAAAGGAATTATCATCTCTCAGCACCTGGACAGGTGTGTGCGTACAGGCGTAATGTTATTTCCTGTTATTATAGGACATTTATCTATGTCTTTTGATAACTGCATTGAACTATACCGTACAGCTGCCTTTACTGGACGGTGTTTAGAATATCAAACACCGACACCAAATTTGTTTTCATCAAAAATTATCTTTACTGATAATGAAAGTATTAAAGTGGTTTCTTAATCACAATGATCAATATGTATTAGCGCATTAAAGGTATCATCGATTCAAAGCATCCCCCCTTTCTTATTCCTTTAACTAAATTGAACTTATGTAATACGGATTTGATCTACTTATCAATATACAAAACTGACCTTCCTGGCGCTTATGAAAAAACCCATAACCATGTCCAACATTGTTGTATTTGTAATGGTAACATTTATGGAGAAAATAAATATGGCAGCAAATTACTTTGAAGCATAGCTTTAAGCTATTTTCCATATCAAGATTATCACGTAGAAAACCCGAGTCTACATGTATGTCCGCTTAACTTGCAGAGTTGAAATTATTTCCACATCGCCCTTTCTTATTATGGTAATGTAATCGTCGTATTGTAGTTCCCTACGCAATATATTATCCGCCACAATAGAACTCATATCCAACGTGAAGATCACGAACAGTGATCAATATGATAACTCTATAAGCAATACAAAATAGAAAATAGATAGTTGGGCAAACACGGACCCCTGGACATACCAGAGTTGAGATCATCTGCCTAGGAGTAGTAACCATCCCATGTTGGCCTGTTACACCTGCCGTGAGACCTATACCTTGATTAGGTAAATGGAGTTATCCGTAGTTAAAATCAGTGTGTCAAGAATGGCCTAACAATCGGTATGAAACTCATGAGACAGCATTTGACCCAATGATAGGTTGGATTCGTGAACTAAATCGTTAGAACGACCATATAATTTGCGAAATGCTAACTCTAAATAATACTGTGGAAACCCCTGCACTGTCAATTGGTTTGTCAGTAGCCTGCTTCGATTTAAAACTGACTATAAGCAGAACAAGATCTTGCGTATCGAATCATTTAAGAGATATAAACACCATATGCAGGTGATAATGGACTATTGCTGCATAAATATGGGAAAGTTGAACTCATCCCGTTTATCATAAAGTTGAGTTGCTAGTTTGCCGTTAATATCTACTTTCAATAAAATATCTGAGTATGAAACAGAAGTGGACGACTCTGTGACGTCTTTTATTTTGAGTTCACTGGGATATATAAAATCGACATTTGAATGAAAATCATTCTTGTTAATCAATAATACGTCGTCAATATACCTAAATGTCAAATTAAAGGCCACAGCGAAATTTAAAATGCAACATAAATGACAGGAAAAGCCTGCATATGTCAATAAAGATGTGTACATTGTAAATGTAAGCTTGAAATAATCATTATAAGCATATATGATAATAAGAATTTAGTTTTTCTCAACGTATCAGGATGTATCTAACAAATAGCAAAGAAGTTGGAACGGTTTTGACGCAATTCTGCCCGGCGTTTATGGAGGAAAATTATTTTGCGTTGCTGATATTTTCCTGTCAAATTTTTAAAAGAGTAACTCATAGTAACTCTCAAAAGCATATCGACATTAACTCAGCTATGCGCATGCGTAATATATAATCACATACAGTAAGGGCTTTGAGCCTATGTGTGGTGTTTTCATCGTTTTTGTATAGATAAACCAGTGGAAGTGAACATCTCTTCAATCGTCGCCCGGGACAATTTTTATATGGATTGAAGATTTACTAAATAACTTACAATTCGTCTTAGTTTCATCCCGGACGACGATGGAAGAGTGGTTAAAATAGCAGTTGAAAGATGCTAACAAAATTGCCATCGTGGCGTACTTTGCGTTGATGAAATGTACACTTCGTGGCAGTTGAAGAGGAAACGAGGATCATTTGGGTAGTAAATGTATTTTCAATATGTTCATACTGTTATTTACTCAAACTGTTGGACATTTATTAAAATCACCATGATAATAAAAATTCCGATACATTTAAGCCAATCTTACAGACCGGATGCCATTTTTGTTGTTATGGATATAGTGTAAACAGAATGGTGTATAAAAAGCACTAACCAACGAAGTCATGTTGCATACCAGGTAAACTACATTTCAGTAGTTTATATAACGATGGTTGATTTTTTTAATAAACAATATATTCCTTGAAGATTCAAGCACTATCTTTCACCATTCACATTGATTTGATTAAACGGAAAACGGCACGTGGTTTATCACATGTAACAGCAGACGACAATGATTTTACCTAGGCCAATATCCACATAGGCACGTACATACATCAGTGATGTATATAGTGCGAGTGTAAAATTTGATATTCTAAAAAGACAACAATTTATTTGTCAGAAAGTATCCGATAGTAATTCACGAATACAAATTAAATTTTACGCACAGTGTCAATAAAAACATAAAACGTATACAGTATGTCATGAAAATCCTTGGGGTACAGAGTGGTGCAAAATTCATCTGGTGCTTGGGCATTTAGGGGGGGGGGGTCGGTTCAACCTTCTTCTATATATGGAATGGTTACAAAAATATTTCCTTGGTTGGCAACACTAATTTACTTTCATTTTTGAAAACACAATACGAAACAAATAAATGTCTGTGTAGCTAAAAGAGGGATTAATATGCAAGTCCTGCAAGGCACTTTTCACTTGCAGTAATTAGTCCTAGATGTTACTCATTGAAATTATTCTTATATGGTATAATTATGATGCCTTGAAAATAATGTGTTATATGTGTTACTCGTATCACTACATGTATTTTAATTCACAATGATTGTAATAGATTATAGGCACATAGATCGTTTTTCAAAAAGGGGGAGTTGACTTCACGAAACCATAATGACCAACACAAAATTAAAGATTTTGGTATCATTAGAGTGGGTTGATTACATGTATCCAATATATTACTTACAATTAAATTTCATCTATTTTTCTCTACTACTTTAAAATGCAGTCCACCCCCCCCCCCCCCCCCCCCGGGGTTACACAAAGCGAATGCACAACACATGGATATATACGTACACAACATCAATATGCTATCGAACCTCACATTATTTAGCATTCCGTCGTTTCTTTGTTTTTCTCCATTCAAGATAAATATAAGATGTATGTATATACTTACATAATGAGAAAATGCAGTTTATATTTGGTTTTATTTATTCATTTGGGGATTTACAAGTCTTAAGTTTTATTTATTATCGAATGAGTTTCGACTTGGCCAGAATTAATACGGGCTAAACCCTTCTTACATTATGGGTTTCATCTGTGCCTACTCGTCTGATCATGTTCTTCGGTTTTTATGGTTTAATCCGAAGGACCACACAATTTAGCCCCCTCTTACGACATACAAAGAGTACTGAAGGCCTATTATCTATCCCAGATAAGTAGGAGAAACAAAATGGATTTCCACTATAAAATCAAATCTTTTATATGAATATTCTATACATGCAAGGTGAAGATAACGATCAATCTCATAACTCCTACAAGCAATACAAAATAGATAGTTGGGCAAACACGGACCCATGGACACAGCAGAGGTGGGATCAGGTGCCTAGGAGGAGTAAGCATCCCCTGTTCACCGGTCACACCCACCGTGAGCCCTATATCCTGATCAGGTAAACGGAGTTATTTGCAGTCAAAATCAGTTTGCCAAGAACGACTTAACAATCGGTATGAAACACGTCAAACAGCATTTGACCCAATGATAGGTTGTATTGACGAACTAGATCGTTATAACGACGATAGAATGTGCGAAATGCTGACTCCAATCGAGACTGTTGAAACCCCGGTACCATCAACTTGTGTGTCAATAGCTTACCTCGATTTAAGAACTGACTATACGCAGAACAAACTCCTGCATATCGAATCAGTTGAGATATATAAACACCATATGCAGGTGATAATGGAATATTGATACATAAATATGGGAAGTTGACGATGGAGAAACTAAAATCATCCCGTTTGTCATACAGTTGAGCATAATGTTCAATGAAAGGCGAAGACAATGAACAGTAATCAATCTCATCAATCGCATAAGCAATGCAAAATATATAGTTAGGCAAACACGGACCGCTGGACACACCAAAAGTGAGATCAGGTGCCTAGGAAGAGTAAACATCCCTTGGAACGGAATGTTCCATTATCAAGCAGAATGCACAATAAAAGGCTACTGAAAAAAATTCCCATAGGGTCTTGTTTGACCATCGCCACAAGCCACGGTTACTTAGTCCGGTAGTATTTGTTTACAAGTAATAACCTACAATAAATGTTTCAGATTCATGGCTTACGCTGATGTGTTTGACTTTCACTACCATTGGCAATTCTGTCGAAATAAGTATAAGCTGACACATGCACTGTATAAGCAATACACCTTAAAAATTATTGATTTATTACAGACATCAGACTCGTGGGTGGAACATCCATTTCAAATGGGAGAGTAGAGCTAAATGACAATGGACAATGGGTGACGGTTTGTCATAATCGTTGGAGTGATCTGGACGCAGCTGTGATTTGCAGAATGCTGGGATATTTTGGGTAATGAAATGCATGAGTGAATTTTTATTTTTCTGTTGGTTGAAACAACTCAAAGGCGCGTATTTCACGAAATAATATTCTTTATATGTATTCTACATAGCTCACTCACTGTAGATTTATATCTTAGGTAGAAATTATTCAAACTAAGTTATGCTTATTTCTTAACTTCTAGGCATTAATAGAAAAAGGAAAGTGGGATTTCTACCATGTTGAGTCTAACATAGTAGATCATGTTCTTTCCCTCGCTCGAGTAAAGAATGATAATGTTATCATTTTTATTCACATTTTAGTGTATCAACTAAGGCGTGTTGGGATATTTTTTCTTTCAAATTACTTATTTCAACATGCAAAGACTGGTTAGATTGGCTGGTTTAATTAAAATATAAATATAATCCCAAATCTCAATATGTACCCCAAAAGGAAGTAAATCATGTTGATGCATTCCTAAACGAAGAATAATATAAACTTCATGACGTCATTAAGAATTAATCTTAGACAGGAATATCGCATGGGACTTTCTCACACTGTACCGCTATTAGATGGTGTTGTGAAGTGAAAGGTAAAGATTACGAACAGTGATCAATCCCACGACTCCTATAACCATTACCAAATAGAGAGTTGGACAAACACGGACCTCTGGACAAACCAGAGATGGATCAGATTCCTCGGACAAGTAAACATTCCCTATTTACCGGTCACACCCACCTTGAACCCTATATCCTGGTCAAGTAAACGGAGTTATCCCTAGTTAAAATCAGAGTGCCAAGAACGGCCTAACAATCGGTATGAAACACGTTAGACAACACTTCACCCAATAATAGGTTGTATTGGCAAATTAGATCGTTATAATGAACATAGAATTTGCAAAATGCTGACTTTAAACGAGACTATAGAAATCCAGCACCATCAACTTGTTTATCAATAATCTGCCTTGATTTAAAATCTGATCATACACAGAGCAAGCTCTTGCGTATCGAATCAGTCGAGAGATATATACACCATATGCAAGTGTAATTGAATATTGCTACATAAATATGGGAAGCTGACGATAGAGAAGCTGAAATCATCCCGTTTGTCGAAAAGATGAGTTGTTAATTTGCCGTTGATATCTACTTTTGATAAAATATTTAAGTATGAAGCAGAAGTGGACGACTCTGTAGTGTATTTTATCTTGAGTTCACAGGGATATATCGAATCGACATATGAATGAAAATTATTATTGTCAAAATATGATATGTCGTCAATATTATATACATGTACATTTGTATATAAGTTTTGAATTGAAGGTCACAGTACAATTTGTTTCTTCTCATGTAGAAGTTTTAGATGAATGTTGCTTTACAGGCATTTAAAAACAGGTCAGCTAACAAAGGAGCATATTCGTGCCCATCGAATTTCCAAAATATTGTTCGAACACTTAACGAATGAAGACTACGAAAATATTGTGAAAGGTGAAGATAACGAATAGTGATCGATCTCATCAATCTCATAACCAATAAAAAAAATAGATAGTTGGGCAAAAACGGACCCCTGGACACACTGAAGGTGGGATCGGGTGCCTAGGAGGAGTAAACATCCCATGTCAATGAGGAACTCCAGCATATTTTTAATTCAAGCTTCAGAGTATTTGTGAGTGGAGTCAGTGTGGTGTATAACAAAGTAATTTCTTGGATGAAGTATCACTAGATATGAATATATCAATTTCCCTTTTCTATTGAAAAAGCAACTGTCTATGTCAAAAAGTCTAGTCTTGATTTTATCGTGAGGAATGATCGTGATAAGTGTTGGAAAGTCATACGTTGTGATGTTGTTGATTTGAGAAAAGCTTTGCGATTTCAAATTTAGTAAAAGTTCTTTAGAATTTTTCATAATCCACGTTTTATTTACACCACCTCTGACATATATGTGAGACCAAAAGAACGCTCAGTTAGTACCGATGCACGAGTATTATATTTTACCACAGGGACAGACTGTAATGAAACCTTACCAAGGAAATCGTGTTATAGATGTAAAATTATCCTAGCCCATGAAAAGGTGAAGATAATGAGCAAAGATATATCTCATTAACTCTTATGAGGAATACAAGATCAAAGTTGTGTAAACGCGGACTCCTGGACATATCAGAGGTAGTGTCATTTGACAAGGAATAGTAATGTAAAACTTATACGGTACCAATTTTGATGCACAAGATGCGCATTTCGACAAATAATGTCTCTTCAGTGATGTTTAACCGAAATGTTTGAAATCCGAAATAACTCTGAAGTATTAAAGCTAAATATAGCCAAAAACAGCGTGCCAAAAAAGTGGAGCCAAACTCGTCCAAGGATAAGAGCTATGCATGAGGGAGATAATCCTTAATTTTGAAATGAATTTCTAAATTTTATAACAGTAATTAAATATACATCCGTATAGTAAGCAACGGTCACAACAGCCGTGGGCCCTATATTCTAATCAATTAAACGGAGAAACACATAGTCAAAATCAATGTAGTAAGCAACGGTCACAACAGTCGTGGGCCCTATATTCTAATCAATTAAACGGAGAAACACGTAGTCAAAATCAATGTGTAAAGAACAACCTATCAATAGGTATGCAACACGTCAGATAACATCTTAACCAATGGCAGGTTGACCATAGATTTTGCAAAATACTGACTTTAAACGAGACTATTGAAACCCCTACAATATCATCCCTAATTGGTATATGAGTACGGATCATCTTCGCGCATTTGATCCATATTTTATTGCGTTGTTTCAGAAGATTTTCAAAAACATCTTTAGTCGTACATTAGAAACAAAGTTCTTATTTTGTTCATACTGCAGCTACGTGGTCTCGAAATGTTCTTTAAGATATAAAAGTCTATGTTAATATTTCGTCGTTTGAATTCAAAAATAACATTTCGAGACCAAGGAACATATCCTACAACATCTACAAAAACGCTTATTTCACATGTGAAATAATCGAATGATTTTATTTAACGAGTTTGGTGTAATGCAATTTTGCCAATAGGACCAGCTTTACAATGCAGGATAGGGTTTTCTAAAATTCACAATTAACAATTTTTTTTTTTTTTTTTTACATTTTACACACAGTTATGTATTTTGGAGCTTTGCAAGAATTCAAAATTATCGTACCAAAGTCTTCATTTGAACCTAATCGCTGTGTTAATAATAATAAGAAGAAGAAGTTACGCGAAATTGGTATAGACATTGATAAACTAAATAAAACCTAGGTTTCCCCCAAGAAAGCTATACCATAAAATTGAAGAAAACAATACAAAATGCACTACTTCACTGTCACTATATAGCGACGATAATATTTCGTATAATAGCTAGTGACACGATAATGTCAGGAAAAACCATAAGCATATACGTATTTGAATTTTCGTGTTAAAGTTGATGAAGTTAACTATGAACAAGGTCCGTTTGGTAGAATGCAATATCCCACAATAGTTAATGCGGCCTGGACGACCGGGATGTTGGGTTAATATAGATAATTGTATCCCCATCTTTCTCTCCCTTTCCTTCTTCGCCTTTCTTTCCCTATCTTTCTTGTTTAAGGACAACATTTAAAAGATTTCTTTGGCCGTTATTGGCACGCTGATTTTGACTACGTATTATTCCGTTTACGTGATAAAAACGAATGCCTCATGGCGGATGAGACCGGTTGACAGCAGGTGCTTACGTATCTTCGGTATATGATCCCACCTCTGGTGCGTTCTTTAGTCCGTGCCTGGGCAATTCTTTATTTTGTATTCCTAATGGGGGCTATACAATTGACCACTGCTCGCTATCTTCAATTTTCATCTGTCAGCATTTGCATCAAGAAGAATGTGACACATTAATTACTCTCGGCGACAAGTGTTGTAGTCACCAATGCTTTCTCTTACTGACCTTAGATGGGTGATCTCGGTATCACAATATTGGTATGAGAAAACGCCCATATGGCTGTTACACACTTGGAATTGATTGTTGTGCCGTGCATGTGTAATCCATCAGAAAGCGTAAAAGTAAATACACTTTGCAATTTATTAATTATGACAATTTCATTTTGAAGGCCAGCAAGAGGACTTCCAAATGCTTTCTATGGACAGGGGACAGGTCGTATTTGGCTAACCAATGTCACCTGCGCGGGATACGAGCCGCACATTCTACAATGTCATCACAGTAAAAATGGACAGAGTAATTGTAATCACAGTCAAGATGCGAGTGTAAGCTGTACATGAAATATATGAGTTAATTTCATAAACAATGGTATCCAATAATAGGTAGAGAAAATATATTTAATAGTTTGCGATATATTGTGAATTTTAAAAGTATACTACACCTAATTTTTATTCACATAACTTTCATTTGCAAGTGCCAATGTGATAGGACACCATCAATGCATTCAGCTCAAAGGAATTATACATCATTGTAAAATAAAATTTATGTGAACCTTTAATAATTTCTTCACCAATACTTCATTGATGAAGATGCTATGTTTCAAATTGAACTTTGAAGGAATCCACATTCACAAATGAGAGAAATTTGTTTAATCTAGCAAGATTTGTGAAAAGGTTGTTACTTGTAATATTTTAAAGTATGGGTCAATCCTGAGATCTAAGTTCGTTCTATTTATATGAACAGGTGTAACAATCATTTCAGTCAACTATTATAAAATGGTGAAATTGCAAGTGTTGGAAATTGGAAATGTATTGAATGAATTGATATTGACTTTATACGTTAAAGACTCTTGATAGAATAAAATGTATAGTCTACGACAGTTGGGTGATACAACATGTTTTCAAGACACGTTTAAAGGTAGTGTATTATCAAATAAGATATTCGTTTTAGTGAAATTTGAGCACATGCATGCAGGGGCTATATCAAGCACTCCAAATGCAACATTGAGAATTGAGAAATCCATGTTTCGCATGTTTAAGGTAAACTGATAGTTTGATTGCCATACAGTTCTTACTATAGACACATGTCATTTTATGGGGAATTTCATTCTGAATTCTGGCGTCTAGTGATTAGGCCGTCAAACTCTCGACAGAAAGGTCGTGGGTTCGAATCCTGGCCGCGGCAGGGCCGACGTTGTGTCCTTGGGAAAGGCACTTTACATGAATTTCCTCACTTCACCCAAGTGTAAAAGGGGTACCTGGATATAAACAGTGAAATATATTGTTAGGATGTAAGTGCTCTAGCGCTTGTAATGGCAGCATGCACTCTATGTTTCCTAGGTTGCTGAGAAAGTTCTAGATTGATATAAGGTCTGCCGGGGTAATAATGAATTGTGAAGCGCTTTGAACAGCATACGCTGGTAAAACTGCTATATAAAACCAAACCAATCATTGCTATAGAAACTTGTTGACTGTCAGAGCTATGTTTAAGTTCAAATTTAAAATCAAATACATTTCATGTGTTTTAATTGTCGTCAATGAATTGACATTGAGATGAAATGTGTAAAAATTCGAGGATACCATGACAACTTCATTGGACTAGCCAATGCATTCCATCAAATTCACTATCGATATTTCCGCATCCAGTAACGTCTTTCAAGACACTACATTCAAGATTGTTAACGGAAATTTCAAGCTCAGGCTCCATAACAAACCCATGGACACCAATTTATATCTCCCCGTCAAGCTGCCATCCATCCAATACAAACGTTCAAAGGAGTATCCAAAGGCTTAGCCATCAAAGTCGGTCGCTGTAGTTCTATTCCTGCACTTTATTATGAATAGAACACTCATTCGAAAAACAAAAACATCTGTGCAAGAGAGGCTATCAAGCCCCAAAAGTGCAATCAGCTATTGATGATATTTCAAAACACGGAGGCAATCCCTAATGCAATATAATGACAAATCTATATGTGACAGAGTCCAAATGGTTATAACGCACCACCATGTTTTGAAAAAGCTAAACAAAAGTCTGCAAAAACATATTCCCATTCTTCGCACCCGGGTACGTTGAGGCAGGTTATGAAAATCTTTACTGGGATTAAATCTGCAAAACAACGTGACGTCATAATTGAAATAAGTATATCACTAAGCATGTATTAAATTCCGATTCTATTTATGCATAAAATAAACCATGCAGCAACTGTGATCCAAAGAAATTGGAAATGTCATACTGTTGTCGTGTAATTTCTGTCTGATCAACATGAAAGTAAACTGATGACGTCATGACTATACATCGAATGACGTTGACAGATGCACGTAATTTGTTAATGTGTGCTATGGACATTTCAACAAAATCTGGGGTATTTAAAATATATGACATGGGATATATGGAATATAAATGTGAAACGCTGGGAATTTATTGATATTATGAAGGTATGTTAATTTCATTCATTGACAATTTTGTTTAACGGAGAAAACATTTCATTTAGCATATCGGTCCGATGTTCCTCTGTCACACACTGAAATAAAACTGCAAAAGTAGCACACTACGCCGCATACTTTTGCAGACTTTTTATACACCGTGTGAAAGGTCATAAACTTATGTACACGGCAATATAATCGTCTGTTAACAAAACTGCATAGCATCAGTGCAAAATGTAAAATATGGGCTAGATGGTTTTGTGTGTAAATGTTTAATAATTATTTCTTACCGAAAGTGGTAGGGTGCTATCAGTAATTACGATATAATATGGGTGTCTTAACGTCATTATCACCAGTTAGATCAATATTTAAAATCTGGGGTAGTGTGCTACTTTTCTATTTTCTATTAAAGTACATCCGTGATCTACTTATAACAGTCATGCAATGGCGTCATATGGAAGTGCATGTTTGTCATGTTGTTATGATACAAAATGTTCATGTAAACAACCAAAGTGGTTTTAAGAGCTAGTAGCTCACTCTCTCTGTGTAGGACAGATTTTTTTTTAAAAATATGCAGTTTACGTGAATAAAATGCAATAAATATGTTGTTGTTTTAAAAATAATAACTTCAATTTCACATACATAAAAGAGCTGTTATCAAATAATTCAGTCAGCTTATTGTTCCTAGCAAAGACGAAATAAAACCCCTGAATTTCTTCGTTGACGTCCGCATAACATATCTGAGATCCGACGTTATCGGGACCCGTAGAGTCGTACTGGAGGGAAACGAAATATAGTATATTGGAATAGAAGTTTTAAAAAATAAACTACCAAAATGTTCTTTTGTGTTGTTATCAATTCCCATACAATAAAGACAGAATTTATTCACCTGATTCTGTTTAAACACTACAACGCATATCCATCACATGCACTTCTTTATCATGAAGATAAAAACAAATGTACGCATGTACTAGATATGTGAGGTGTCTCCATGGCATATGAAGTAAATGTATATTGATCTTTGTACAAAAACAAACAAGAATTCCAGGTTGGTTTTGCTGAAACGAGTAACCCCAACATTACATCAAATAATTGTACTTGCAATTCAGGTAAGTGCGATGGGCATCATCTCGCTCTAGCTCAACTAAAAGCATAACCTCAGGAAAATTAAAATCATAGACGTTTTAGAAGCTTAAAGTTACAAGTCGATGCATGTATGGAAGAAACCTATACTGGATTTTATATTGATTTGTCCAAATACAATCGTGATGATCTGTCTTGAATGACATTGAACTGCATGCATATAGGAGTCATTGGATTAATCACCGTTCTTTATCTTCACCTTTTATCCATTTAATTTTGCAAAAATAACATACACAATGCAATCTATCGAAAGAAAAGACAAATGGACAGTGCGTACTCTCATAACTCATATAACTAATACCTAATAACCAAGTTGGGTACACACGGATCCCTGAACATACCAGAGGTAGGATCGGGTACCTAGGTGAAGGAGTCGTCCCCTGCCGACCTGTCACACTCGTTGTTTGCCCTATATCTTGATCAAGAGAACGGGGCAATCCGTTAAAATCAGTTTTCTAAGAACGGTCTAACAATTCGTATGACACAGGTAAAGCAACATTTGACCCAATGATAGACTATTTTGACAAACTAGATCATTATAGCGACCATTTGCGAAAATGTTACTTTAAACAAGACTGTTGATAACCCTGTAACATAAACCTGCTTGACTGTAGCCTCGATTTAAGAACATATCATACAAAGAACAAGCTCTTGTGTATCGAATTCAGTTCGAGATATAAACAGCATATGCAGGTAATGATGTAATATCACATGTACTACATAAAAATTGGGAGGTGACAATGGAGAAGCCGTAAACAACCTGTTTTCATAAATCTGGGTTGTTATTTTGCCGTTAGTATATATTTTAAATAAAATAAGCAAGTGCGGAGAAGATGTGAGGGATTATATGGTGTCCTTTATCTCGAGTTTACACGGATATATCGGCATAGAGATGAAAATGATTATTGTTAATAGATAAAACATTAATATATCTAAATATCAGGTTGAAAGCTACATCAAGAACTTTTTTCTTCCCACGTGGATATTTGAATCAGCTCTGCGTCATTAGAATATAAAACAGTTCAGTAACAAATGAGTACAATCTGTTCCTATTGGAATTCCAATAGACTGTTGGAGGGCCTGATCGCCAAAGACTACAAAAATAGTGTCAATGAGGATTTTCAGCATGTATTTTCTTTTACCTTCAGAAAGTTGATTACGACATAATTGCATCGAATGGTAATGAAATACCAGACGATGGGATAAATATGAAAAGAAGAACTTGATACATTGTCAAAATGGGTTAAAAACATAAGAGGAATATTAAAATCCCACATAAGACATATGAAAACAAAAGTATGTACTATTTATCTCTTTGTGTTTAGTAAACCAGAAGTGATACAAGAATTTGATAGGTTACACGAGGAATATATTTTGGTTCTAGCTGACAAACTAGCAGCAACATTGTCTTTATTTGTAAGGCCCATTGTTACAACTGTATTTTAAACGAACTTGACATTAGTTCCACTTTTGGTAATCGTATTTATACTCCAACTCCCCTTTCAAAACAGAAAATTCTTCAAAACCATGTTTCAGTTTTAGACACATTTAATATCCCATTCAATGGGGCGAATGAATATGAGTTACCGTACCTATACCGGATTCATCAACTACATAAATACCTTACAAACAAAGATACATTGCTGGATCCAGTAAGTGCTCTACCAAACCCCTATATTAGCTCCTCACTAAAATGTTAACAGCTATGGAGAAACTTCAAACTTACTGTACGACTACATTTGCCAGAAGTGGTGTTAATGAAATGTGGATTGTAAAACATTCTAAAGAACTTTTAATAAACTTGAAATCGCAAATTTTTTCCCAAATTGATAACATTAAGACCTGTGACCTTTCTACACTATACACGACAATTTCTCACGATAAATCAAAGATTAGACATTTTGACATCATAGACTGTTGCTTCTTAAACAAAAATGGAAACATGAATTATTCATATTTACTGATCAGTCATACAAAAATTTAATTTGTTAAACACCACTCTGATTCCACGCACAAGTACTCTGAAGTTGAAATAAAAAATATGCTAAAGTTCCTCCTTGACAATATATTGGTGGTCTTTGGTGATCAGGTCTTCCAACATTTTGATGGAATCCCCATGGATATGAATTGTGCTCCTTTGTTAGCTCATCTGTTTCATATGAAGCAGAATTTATTCAAAAACACATATACACGAGAGGGAGAAATCCCTTGCTGTGGCCTTCAATTTGACATTTAGTTATATCGACGACATTGTGTCTATTAACACCTTTCATATGTCGATTCGATATATCCCTGTGAGTTCGACAATGAAAAGACACTACAGAGTCGTCCACTTCTGCTTCATACTTAGATATTTCATTGAACGTGGACATTAACGACAAACTGACAACTCAACTTTATGACCAACGGGATGATTTAAGCTTCTCCATCGTCAACGTCTCATATCTATGTAGCAACATTAAATTATCACC
This sequence comes from Ostrea edulis, assembly GCF_947568905.1. Lineage (NCBI taxonomy): Eukaryota > Metazoa > Mollusca > Bivalvia > Ostreida > Ostreidae > Ostrea > Ostrea edulis. Next base: position 59,202,059 of record NC_079166.1, on the reverse strand, counting down.
TGCATATGGTGTTTATATCTCTTAACTGAATCGATATGCAAGAGCTTGTTCTGCGTATAGTCAGTTTGTAGATTGAGGCAAGCTACTAACAAACAAATTGATGGTACAGGGGTTTAAACAGTATCGATTGAAGTCAGCATTTTGCAAATTCTATTGTCGTTATAATGATATAGTTCATCAATACCACATATTATTAGGTCCAATGCTGTCGGACATGTTTCATACCGATTGTTAGGCCGTTCTTGACACTGATTTTGACTATGGATAACTCCGTTTACCTGATCAGGATATAGGGCTCACGGCGGGTGTGACCGATCGACAGGGGGTGTTTTCTCCTCCTAGGCACATGATCCCACCTCTGGTGTGTCCAGGGGTCCGTGTTTGCCAAACTCTCTATTTTGTATTGCTTATAGGAGTTATGTGACTGATCGCTGTTCGTTATCTTCACGTAAAGGAATAAAGACATTGATCACTGCTCGTTATCTTCATCTTTCATACACAAATTAGTAGCACTTTAAAGGCATGTTCATTTCTTTCATTGAATAAAAATATTCAGTATGTCATCTATTGAAGTAAAAATTCAAAAGAAACATTCGTCTCTGCATACTGTTAGAGCCCTCTAGTTTACCATGAGAAAGGCAATAAACTAACGCACTCGGTAATTACTACCAGAATTGTCTCTTATGATTTTTTTTTTAAAATAATAACTGTAAAAGGTGTAAATCTGAAACTTGATGTCTTACTGAAAGCAGTGCGATTCTACCAAACTTATCGCCATATACATCGATGTTTAAATCCTAGGGTAGTGTTTAACATTTATCAAATCGATTTCCGTCAAATGTTGTGTCACGTGTTTTACACCAATTGACTATTCTTTACAAATAAATTTTAGCTACAATTTACTGTTTACATGATAAAGCTGTAGGGCTCATCACAATGTGTTTACTCCTCCTGGGAAACTGATCCCACTCAAGGTACATGTATGTCTTAAGGTTCGCATTTGAATTTTAAATCAGCATTCTTTATAAGATTTTTTTTAGATTAATCACTGTTTTTTTTTTTTTATTTTATGTTCCTTTAAATCGTTTCTTTGACCACAGCCTCATTAGTCTTTTCTTTACAGTTAGAGCTACATCTACATACATTTCCTAAAAACAAATACTAGTATACTCTTAGATATATTTAAAATCATATATGCCACCAACTCCGTCAAATATATTCTACCGAAGGCGTGCTAATAACTTGCTTATTTATTCGTATTTTTTTTTTTTTTGGCATTTCAAGTGATATCTACAATTCAATTCAAAAATCTAATTTTTTTTCTTAAACTTATGTGTCTTATTTGTGTTAATGTAGATTGCTTAGCAGATCGATATAAGATGTATGTAGAACGTCGTCTTATCCAGTGTCACGAATACAATTCAAGCATAAAGAATACACGTTTCAATAAAAGGTTGTTCATGAATAAGTAATAGAAACAAACGCTGATGAAAGAACAATCTAGGACGAAAATGTCAGTATACCAACTATCTAACACGGTATTCAATAATAGTTGATGATCCCATTAACTCCAATCAGTTAAATTGCAAATACGCCAGAGGAAAATGGTATTATAAATCCTATAAAGAATACAGATTTAAGAGTATGACAAAGACGGACCTCCGGGCATACAAGAGGTGAGATATGTTGCTAGGACTAAGTACTCTCTGTTTACAGGTCGCATGCACGCTGCATTTGACTACATTATAACCTACCATGATAGCAATTGCATTTATATGGAAAATCTAAATCATATAATCGAACGAAATATATTTCATGTAAAGAACATGGGTATAATAGACTGATCACTGTTCGTTATCTACAACTTTCATATTTACAGGTGGATGAAGTGATATTGCGAAATAGGGACGATGTCACTCTAAAACCATTTCAGAGATTCATTCGAAGTTTAAAGGAGAAATACAAAAAGGCTGGACAGTACACTATTGATAATTTATTAATTGTGAGTTTAGCCCAAATCCACTTCCGTTATACAATTTAAATCCCTAATTCTCCTTTTATCAATGAATGACAGAAAACTGTATTCCAATAACTCATACTAATGGTTCGAATATTGTAAATATAAACACCAAATTCAATGTTGCGTGCCTTTGAATTTCTGTCTTCCCCGTTTACGACTTTAATGAATTTTCAGGTATATACCTATAACCTGTCCGCAGGGAATGTTTACTTTTCCTAGGCACCCTATTCCACATCTGGTGTTCCAAGGGATCCATATTCCCCCTGTCTCTCAATGTTTTATTCTTTGCAGGACCAATGAGATTGATCACAGTCCATTATCTTCACCTTTTACATTCACTTAATTATTTAACAAACGGACTGATGCTCATCTTTAAAATTCAAAATTGCTTTGCATATAGGTTTTTTGAAAAATGCAAAAAACATCAGATGAGTGTGTATGTGTCCAGAGTATCGACATGTGCTGTTCATTGATATTTCTATCTTCAGAACTAAAGCAAGCTACTTTTTTTGATAATTCATCTCACAGAAAAATCAATCAATGTTAGGTTTGAGGAGATAATCTCCGACGAGAGACAACATGCAGCTGTATGTTTCAATTATCAGGACTGTTGTCGTTTGTGGTATGTGTTCTCAAATTAGTAACATGTTTCTTTAAATATTTTGTATAGCTTTAGGTTTTGCATTACATATATGAAGATCGGGTATTCCGTGCTTTTGTTGAAGGTGAATTGTTAATTAAGTGCATGCTAAAATATAGGGCTATAACTTCCTCAAACCTCTAAATGTGTTATTTTGAGAAATCAATATGGCATGTAAAAGAATTCATATTCAGTATTTATTCATCAATGAACAGATCACATCTATTCATTGAAAATGTGAAGATAATGAACTTATCACTCCTACAACAAGACACAATTAAGGGTTGGGGAAACTCAAGTCCCTAGAAATACCAGATATGGGATCATGTGCCTAGGACGAGCAGACACTCCTTGTTGACCAATCTCTTTTGCCTTTAGCCCAATATATCGATCAGATTACGGGAGTAATCGGCAGTCAAATTCAGCTAGTAACAATCGGCATATTAAAGTTGATCGATCCTCATGTGATGTCCCCGATTAGTTCCCGATATTGAGGTGTATGTGTTCTGGGTATCTTTCGGTTATGTTTCCCCCTACCCCACTGGCCGAGGATCTCCGATTCGAAGGTGTTTAGGGACATTTCTCAGAAATTCTAGCCTAGTGGGCCTAGCTATTGCTCTTCTGTAGGGATAATATTAAAGAGAAAAACTTAGACCACGTGCGTAGATTATCTCGCCTCAGAAAAACCACGTTGCTGCTTCGGTTGAAAAATGTCTAATGAATGGGTTCGATCTCAGGAAGTACCGGGTGTCACGTAGAGCAGACAGAACAACTCGTATGCTGTAGCAGATAAGTCATGGACACCCAACACACAGGGTGTATCTAACTTAATACGGACTATATGATATAAAATCAAATAATCTCGATTCTTGTTAATGGATAAAACGTCATCGATATATCTAAATGTCTAATTAAAGGCCATAAGAAGAATTTGTTTCTTCTCACGTTGAATTTATTTAATATATTCTGCTTTATGGGAATACAAAAAAAAATCAGGTCAGCTTACAAAGGAGCACTATTCGTTCCCTTGGGGATTTAAATAGATTGTTGGAGGACCAGATCACTAAACACTACGATGATATTGTCAATAAGAAACTCCAGTATCTTTCTTTATTTCAACTTCAGAGTATGTATGCGTGGAATCAGAGTTTAACAAAATTAATTGTTTGGATGGCTGATCACTAAATATGAAATTTTCCACTAGTTTATTTTTAACAATTTTTTTACAATAACTATCAGAATATACTACATCAAAATTTATGTTCCTATCATGCATCCTGCAACTACACACATGCGTCCCTTACTCTTACTTGCCATTTCTCTTTGATTATTTTCTTCTTTTGCACTCTCGTCTTGTTGTGAAAAAAAACACCAATTATGGGTTGTGATGTCAGATCCGGTATTACATTTTCAGTCTCGTTTTCGGTATCGTAAGGGTATGAATTTACGAAAAAGGTTGTTTTTGCCCATTATATCGTTTATTGATTAAAAAATAATTGAAAGAAATTTACTATCGGTGTTTATTTTTAAAAATACATAAGATAAACCAAAATGTATATTTGACTTCCGGGACACTTTAATATTGTATTGTTTATAGGAATACCCTATATTTTGCTTCGCTTGTAGGAGTTATGAGAGTTTCGTAATCTTCATATTTTCATATATGAATAAAATTTAGAGTTTTCAACGTTAGACATGGTCAACAAGATATCAATACACATCCACATGCATATGAACAGTGTGAACGATTGACAATATATATGTGTGTGCATTAGAGTTCGTGCAAATATCCTGGTTTTGTTTACATAAATACCGGTTTTATTTCGACAATTACTTTTCACATTATCGAATCTTCCTGATTCTTCCTGATTATTGAAGTAAAATGTTTTAAACTTGAGTGTGTAAGTATGTATTTATGCCTATGTGGCTTGCATTTCACAATTACGAAAGCATATGCAAGTTTATATACAAATCATTACACTTTCACTTTGTTTACTTAATTTAAAATAAATGAAAATTCAAGCGACGTTACTGTTTGGAATTATGCAATACCCAGTCAATAGGACAAAAACATAAGCAAAATTACCTATACAGGATTACACGATTTCACAACAACTGTCACGTTTAAAGGCAGTATTTCTCAAATAACATAGTAGTTATGATAATCTAGTTTGCAAATAGAACCTCTCATTGGTTCAATTTTTGTCTGACATGTTCCATACAGATTGTTAGGCCGTTCTTGTCATACCGATTGTTAGCCCGTTCTTGTCACACCAATTTTGATTACGGTTTACTTCGTTCAACTGATGAAAACATAAGGCCCAGGGCGGGTGTGACCGGTCGACGGGGGATACTTACTCCTCCTAGGCACATAATCCCACCTCGGGTATGTTCAGGGGTCCATGTTTGCTCAACTCTCTATATTGCATTGCTTATAGGAGTTATGAAATTGATCACTACTCGTTATCTCCACCTTTTATGAACCAAGTTTCATCAACATAACATGTCTGGGAATAAAGATATTGAAAATGGTTGTAGAAATGTTGACTTTAAACAAGATTGTTGAAGATTATATATCGTCAACGTTTTGTCAGCAGCTTGTCATGGTTCCAAGAAAAAATCCTTCCCAGAAAATCATATCAGCTGTGAGACAGATATACCCTATGATGACAACAATGTGCTTCTGTTAAAACTATAATCAAGTTGTCAGTCGAAAATTATCATCTTTTATTTAAGTGTAGATTGGTTTGAGTAGTCTTTTATTGCGTAATTATTTTAAGTAACCCGGAATTATGTTATAGGTTATCCCGCCTTCAAATACACCATTCATTGGGAAATTTACCAAAGCTGAGGTTCGAATAAAGGCTTTGATTCTACAGGAACTCATCACTGTACATTGTGAGACAAAAATTTCATTTTCTACATCAAAGTGTGAGTTTCAGAGGTCTATGATATAACCATTTTAACACTAGATAGTGTGATTTCAAGCTTTAAGACAAGATGTATTTTAATAGGATATTTAGCTGTTTCTCACGACATTGGAAGAAGCCCAGTCTATGTGACTGTTCAAGTAAGTTTCACAAAAACGGATTGTCATATATATCGGAAGCGGAAGGTAACTCACTTCAGCATCTTAATTTTATGGACCGTACGGCCTGGTATTCTTGTATCAGACTCCTTTATGGATCATGGCTTGTTCTTGATAAATGATAGCCTGTACTTATTCAATATTGTGCAAATTGTACTGTTTGGTGCTAATAGAAATTATTATCTGGACAATTGACCACTTACTCCCATAATCAAACACTTATTTAAAGTAATTTTATCTTCGTCTCTCCGTTTAGTTGCTACTTTCCACAGCACTTCTGTATCTAGAAAAAATATATTTGGTGGAATTGCGTATGCTTATAATGATACGTCTATCCTCTCATGGACGCCTAAGAACGGTATTTCTTTATCACATTGTACTACTGTATTCAATTTTGTTCAATATATAATACACTATAGAAATTCAAAATCAGCAATAGACATTTTTCATTATCATCCAGCAGCTTATTTCATATCTACTTAATTACTTATTCACGAAAGAGACTTCATAGCTGATTTGACTGGTTAGGAAGGAATGTGTACTCCCAAAAGGAGTCAGTGTTTGCCCTCTTCTCCATTAAGCCTCTTTATTGAATTTATGATTGAGCATTGTTTTTTATCTTTACCCTTTTCAATACCATTATCGAGTATACGCATATCGTTCATGAAACGATAAGGTTTGGACACATGCCGGTTTTTTTTCAATGTTTATATCGTAATCTTCCGTTAAAACCTGCATATGTTTACCTATCTCAGCTGATTAGATTAATTGGATAAGCGAGAGCAAGTTGTGCGAATGATGAATAGAGGCAGACTAGTGATAAGTCATTGAATGTTTCATGGTTTTCAACAGTCCCTTTAAATTTAACATTCCGCAGATTATGTGGTCGTTTTAACGATCTAGCAAACACAACGTGTTATTAGGTTGAATGCTGTTTGTATTTTTCCATATCAATTGTAGGCTTTTCTTTTCATACTGATTTTGATCATGGATTACTCTGTTAACCTATTCAAGATATATGACTCATGGCGGGTATTACTGGTCAATAGCAGATGGTTACTGAGCACTTCTTGTGTTTTAGGGTTCGTATTTACCCTACTCTCAAATTATCAATACGAATTGTGTTATCTGTCTGCCTCAAGATTGATCGCCCATCTGGTCAGTGTCCTCACCTTTTCTTAAAGTTCGGAACCACCTTTCATTTCAATCTTAATAAAATTACACCGGTTTGATTTTAGAATATTTGTTTTTTCCGGATGATGGATGGGGAGCAGAACTGTTCAGCTCCAAGGATGGAATGGTGACGATTCGTGCGTGGACATCCAATATCGTTATCACTGAGCACAACGCTTCTAGAGAAGTCCATTCTGATGAGTCAACCGACGAAAACGACCATACTTTTCCATTTGATCAATGTTATGACGTAGATAAAGATATTGTAGTTGTACAGGTAATTATTGTCAATAGATTGAAAGGTAATTCAGATACGTAAGGAATAACTTAAAATAAAAAAGTGGTCCTCTATCGACACTTCATCTGATCACAAACTGTTTACTACAGGAGTAGTTGGTATATGTTTGATACATCGATCTTTCGAATGCACTTTTGTACAAGCGTCATATATGAACACTTGGAAAGTCCATAGATTATCACATTAATTTGCATTCATATCACGAATTTGTGATGAGCCATGTTTTGAAATAGACAAAGTTCTATCCGAATGTGTGCAACGACACACATACCTACGAATTTTAAAAGACAGAGAACTTATACAGATAATCTGATGAAAACGGAAAACTAATACAACGTCATTAGTGGCAAAATCACGGTAGCATTTATTTATACAGAGAAAAACACCAACATAAAGCAGAACGCTTGTTTAGATTTATTTTGGCGAACATTGGCCGTGGCTTTTAAATTTGTGGGATGCCATTCAACACAAAACACATGGGCAAACCCACACAACATTATCAAATTCAAATACAACATCATTCAAATCATCAAAGGTTCACATATATATATATAGACTGCATAAAAAATGACCACCCCTGGTAAACCGCGGATGGTTACTTATTTATAGAAATTTATTTAAGCATACCAAGTAAAATTGGATGTTATCTACAGAAAGCATTTTTTTTTAAATCATATTGATCATCCCAAAGTAATGCACCTACTCTGTATCCGATGGGTGGTTGAAAAGGAGACAGATCGTAAAGTTCCCGGTTTTTATAGTGCTTGCGCCGCAGGCCGAACCCGACCAAAAAATTAGAGAACGTTTTCTCGTTAAATAAAGTCATCTACTTTATATGCTTAAAATTGGAGTCTGAAAAGAGAATTGAAGCATGGTGTACAATTATGTATGCGTGACTGATGCTTACATACATGTACAATACTTGGTATAAGGCAATTTAAAAAAAATAACCTGATGTCATTTCAGGTCCGATTTTGATAGAATTGACACCGTATAACTGTATTATGACACACAGGGCTTTTTTATACAGTGCTATTTGATATTTAAGGGAGCAAACCCGCATTGTTTCCATACTCATATTTCCATCCAATACACTTGCACAGTAAGTACTATTTTGACACTTCAAGACAGGGGAAGGGTATTTACTTTTACCTGAAGCCTGAACTCCGTGTTCAATCATCCGTCTGGAAGTACAATATGTACACCGTTACTCTAGCAATTTATACTTTCTCAATAAACACCCGCACTTGAAGACAACAGTTGAAGAGTATAACAAGTAAATTCATTTTAATTTTTCAACAATTTCGCCAACACATGTTATTTCTTTATGAAGTTTAGACTGAAACGCATTCATACTCAGAATATATTTTGAAATTTTGTTTCTTTTAAAATTTCTCTGCGATCCGATCCGCAATATAAAAAAAAACTGGTATACTTTTTTTTTTCATAAAGATATATATTTTGACTTCATCGTCCCCGACCACGCACCATATTGATTTACAATAATGCAAGGTGAGTTCCGAATGACAATGTGGGAACGAATGGTTTGAGGGAAATAACACTTTATCGAGAACGAAATGGTTTTATCTAGGAACGGTACGCTAAACGAAAGTGTTTGGTTTGGGCATGGAACGATTATATTCTCGAACGTAACGGTTTATTTGGTGTAGTAGTGCGCTTCATTGTCTGTAGATGCACATTTTGACACATAGTTTAATCAACGGTATTCAATTCGAAAGTATTGTCACAAAGCCATAAGAAAACGTCAAACAGAACCATACGTATCAGTTTGTTGTTCTGTATCTGTAATCTATTTATAAAAATTCTATAGCGTTTTAAGTGCATTCCCAGGACCGTGTACTACGTGCCAAACCCACGACTACAACATGTACTTTGCCAAAGTAAACACAAGATGTAACATTATCATATTTAACATGGTGAAAGTCATTATTTTTAATATTAGCCGCAGTATTGAAAGAAAGTATTTTGAGTCATAATAAACCCTTAATAACACAGCAGCAGAATTTACTATCGAAGACAATTTAAAATTAATATCTACAATTGTCGAAAATTATAACAATATTAAAATTCTAAGTTACGATAGATGTACAATAATAACGTCCTTTGCGGGTTTAAACGCCGAGAAGGATTTACACACACAATTGTCACAAATTGGCTATTAATTCAAATCAGAATATCTAGTTACCAGATATATATATATATATATATATATATATATATATATATATATATATATATATATAAATGCGTAATCGGTGCTTGTCTTCCAAAGCTTCCACAGTGTATGTACATGTCTACTAAAATGAAGTTTCCGAATCATTAATGAAAGATACAGTTATGTAATCAGTGTTATGTCATCTTTCCACTGAAGTAATAAACAACGATCATGCTGAACAATCTAGGTCTCAGGTGTCAATCAAGTGCATGTATTACACAACAAAAGTGTCCACGATGACTGCATTAAAAATGTTATTAGATTGGTATTTTAGATATACTTCTAAGTCTCTGGGGAAATTGTATATCACAATTTTAGGTTCTATAAGAGATAAACGTGCAGATCTCGGGATATCAAAGTTTCATTTCCCGTATAATCCTTGATAATGCAAAAGCAATCTTTTTGAAGTGAATCCCCTGGAGCCAGAAAACAGCAATTACAAATTTCATGAAGTAGGAACAGCTTTAGCGGAGGGATCCTTTGGTAAATATGGAGAAGGAGTCTATTCCTATAATCAAACACACACCCTTCTATGGATTCTTTCCAGGTATTCAAAACGAGGATACATGGCTTACGTGGGAGGTTTATGGATCACCAACGCAGACCAAACAGTTGTCTTCAAGAGCAAAAATTTCTAATAATATAATCAGCCTTTCCGGTATCTAAAAATCATACCTTACATTTTTACGGAGTTGTAAGTACAAAATGCTCATACACATCAATACGTGTTTCTTGCTTCAATCTCGTATATGCAGAAATGTCAAGGCTTCCAGAACTGTATAAAGATAGTTAACATGACGCTTCAAAAAGTTGTTGTTTTGTAGCTATGTATTTCTTATTAACTAAACGATATTGGAAATATCTGATATACCGTAAAAGGTGAATATGACGAACAGTGATCAATCTCATGACTCCTATAAGCAATACAAAATAGACAGTTTGGCAAACACGGATCCTGGATATACCAGAGGGGGGATCAGGTACATAAGAGGAGTAAGTATCCCCTGTCGACCGGTAACACCCGCTGTGAGCCCCATATCTTGTTCAGGTACACGGGGTTACATGTTGTCAAAATCGGTGTATCAAGAACTTTCTAACAAGCGATATGAAACATGTCAGACAGCATTTGACCCAATGATAGACTGTATTGACAATAGAGGACTCCCTTTTTATTCTTATTGTCACATGACTTTCAAATGATTATAATCGTTACATGACCCGATTTATAAGGTCCTGAAGGAAATCGCCTCGACAAAGGTGAAAGATCCAATACCATTGAATTATAAAGTAATCAGAGAGGTAAATCGTAGTAAAATGAACATCCCTAGCATCGTTTAGGTCATGATGCATCATTTAAATTTATAAGTGTCATTTAGAAATAGTTAAGCTACAATACCCTCTATAGTTTTTATTTATATTTTACATCATTATATATTAAGATGCCCGAGTTCCTCATTGTAAATATATATGTACTCTTTTGTGTTCAGGTCTTCCAACATTCTATTGGAATCCACATGATCATAAACTGTGTTTAAACATCTGACATTCTTTTCTATTTGGGGGGGGGGGGGTAATCTATAACAAAGGTTTTTACATGAGAGGGAAGAATATCTTGCCGTGGGTTCCAGCTTAGCGTTTACAAATATTGAGGATGTTTTAACTACCAATAATATTCATTTTCACCCACAAGTTGATTTGATATATCACAGGGAATGTGAACGAAAAGACTGCAGTTTTTTATATCTTTATTTACAAATATTGATGACGTTTTAACTACTAATAATATTCATTTTCACCCACAAGTTGATTTGATATATCACAAGTAAAGTGAACAAAACGACTGCAGTCTTTTATATCTTTGTAATGCTTGGATAACTTATCGAGCGTAAATGTTGACTGCAAACTAACAACTCAACATTATGACAATCGGGATGACGTCAGCTTTCCAGCTTCAACTTCCGATATCCATTTAGAAATGTTTTAAAATTGTCACCTGCATATGATATTTATGTTTCTCAACTGATTTGAGTCTCAAATTAAGTCAGGCTCTTGACAAATAAGTTAGTGTTGCAGGAGTTGCAAAAGTCTCGTTTAAAGTCAGCATTTCGCAAATTGTATGGTCGTTATAAAGATATAATTTGCAAATACAACCTTCCACTACGTCGTATACTGTTTGACATGTTTTGTGCAAATAATGTCTTTTTTTTTACATGTTGATTTTTCTCTACGGAATAACCCGTTTATTTGATGAGAATGTAGGGCTCACACCGGATGTGACAATTCAAAAGAGAATGCATACTCAGCATTTCGCAAATTATATGGTCGTTTTAACGATCTAGTTCGTTAATACAACCTCGCATTGGGTCAAATGCTGTCTGACGTGTTTTATACCGATTGTTAAGCCGTTCTTGGCACACTGATTTTGACTGCGGATAACTCTGTTTACCTGATCAGGATATGGGGCTCACAGCGGGTGTGACCGGTCAACAGGGGATGCTTACTCCTCCTAGGCACCTGATCCCACCTCTGGTGTGTCCAGGGGTCCGTGTTTGCCCAACTATCTATTTTGTATTGCCTGTAGGAGTTATGAGATTGATTACTGTTCGTTATCTTCACCTTGCATACTTCTCCTAGGTACCGACCCCAAATATGGTGTTGTTTTTATCCTACTTTTAATGTTGTATTATTTACTATATCTAGACGATTGACCGCTTTTCGTTATCGTAAGTTGTCAATAGTATGACGTTTCTTTATTTAATAAAGTTTCTTTTATGTTTCTAAGAACAATCTGTATGCTACAATGACCTTCGTATTACTTTATAATCCATGCAAATTTCAATAGAGGTAAGCTAATCTGGATATTTTAATTAGCTTGAGTGTTTGACGCCCTTACAGAAGGTGAGGCAATGATCTAAAAAATAGAGCCATGATGAAAAAGTTGTTTACATATTTTCATTAAAACAATTGAGTAATATGCAAGTAATTTTGTTTGACTTATTGATACAAAGAATACCATACCAAAAAACTAAAATATATAGAATTACTACCGGACGCTTTACTTTATTGGCATAGCGTTCGTTTCGGAACACGGAGTTCGAGCCTCACTCGTGTCATGGGTGCGTCAAACCTCAGGTAGTTGTGGCTAAGGCTGCTTTATTCCTTGAATTTACACACGGATCACAAATTCACAGCTCACACATTTAATAAACATTAAAACACTTACTGTTATAAACATCTACAAATACATTATAAAACAAATATAACACATTCAATGATTATGAAATATGTAAATGGGTACGTAACTAAATAATATAAATCAATATATATCTAAATCATATAAATCTAAAATCGCCACATTGGATACAGAATAATAATCTTAAACTATCTATTACGGATAAATGCTAGGTAATAGACAAAATCATGACACAAACCAATTCCTATCAGTAATTTACTTATGTGTAATTCAAATTATGTACTACTTTACTATATACTTCCTGCTACTTTCACTTATCTACTTATTCTTTACAATTATTATCAACACTACTTATCTTCTTCTTCTAAATTCCCTTCCTATATTGATCATGTTAAAATGTAAACAATCGGTTTAAAACGGACACAGACAAAAAATTATTGAAAAGTCATACTAAGACAAAAACAAAATAATCAAAATTCTCTATATAACAAATAAAATGAAACTGATAATAAATCAGAATAACTAGAAATGCAGGAAATAATTTAAAATGTTAATATAATTGCGAATTCGCAACAGTAGTGATTGCTCCTTCGTCACACTATCGGTATTAAAAAGTACGAGTCTTTCACATATGACTTTTAAAGGGTACCGTGTCGCTATAGACGTTGGGACGTTAGAGAACCCTCATTGTTACAGTCATAGGCGCTAAACATATGTCTATATTAAGTCAAAAATGGTAGTACTTCACCTACAGCTCGTGACGTCTCAATTTGAGTCAAACATTCTAGATGACACGTAAACCAACAAACCAGCCAATCAACTAACCAAACAAGAATTACTTGAAATACATTCTTAAGACGTTCTACTCTTCAATTCTTCATTCACAGTGCGCTCACCGCTTGAACTCTATAAGCTCTCCTTGCACAATATTGGGTTCATCGTTCACCAATCGTCTGCACTCACAAAGCGTTCATCTTTCCCTCACCATATTCTCGTCGTTTGTTTAGCCTTCAGTAATTTGTCTTTGCATTACCATTCAAAACTCCAATGCGAGGGGTCCTCAGTACCCCTTGCTTGTCTTAAGGGGCGATTCAACGGACGGTCCTTCGGATGATATCGCAAAAACCCAGGTACCGTGTCACAGCAGGCGTGGGACGATAAAGATCACTTCCTGCTCAAAGGCCGTTAGCGTCGAGCATAGATATCAATTTTGCAGCCTTCGTCTCCGTATGAGTGGAACATTCTCGAGAGGGACGTTAAACAATATATAATCAATCAATCAATCCAATATGAGGGGGTGGATCTTTAAAACGAGGACAAATGAAGACGCAGGCTTGCGCAGGAATGGAAGGAATCTTTCAGATTACATACGAAATATGATATTGACCTACAAAGTACATGGATTACTAATTGAGAAAATTCAAAGATAACTCTAGTCCTATCAGCGATGTGTCACATTGAGATCTCCTAAATGTTATAATTCGATATGTGAAAAGTGGTCCCGTGGTTGATTTAGACAGTATTTTTTTCCACAAAGCAATTTATATCTCTCTGGTTAATTAATCATTTCCAATGATTCCCTAACTGAAATAGATATTCAAATATACAAAATCAGTCAGCGTTTTGTGCGCCGCATTCTAACTTTCATTGCGCACTCGGTTTTTGGTTTTGATTTTCTGAACATGTTATTTTACAAGAGGTATTTTTTCAACGGTATTTAATTGAACATTGATGTCAACGGCAAACTGAAAGCTCAAATTGATGGCAAACGGGGTGTTTCAGCTCAAACAATGTCAACTTCCCACATTCCATGTGATATTCAAATAGCATGTGCATAACATGTGTATATATCCCAAATGATTCGACACGCGCCAACGTGTTCTGCGTATGATCAATCTTTAAATCGAGGAAAGATACTGACAAATAAATTAATGATACAGAGATTTCAAAAGCCTCGTGTGTGGTAAATATTTAGCAAATTGTATGGTAGGTATATTGAATGTAACAATTTGTGAAAATGGCATGGAAATAATCCCTCACTGCAGAACGTTCTTTGAATAAAAACATAACTTTATTATCGCGCTCACCTAATTCGCAAGTAACACACACACACACACACACACACACACACACACACACACACACACACACACACACACACACACACTGTAAACTCATACAAATAACAAAAACATAAAGTACAAAACCGAAAAAACGTATATGAATTTACAGACGAATACACGTGTACCCAACCAAAGCTAAATGTTTAGTTATGTTGATTGTAGTGGAAACCACCAAACTTGACTCTTGAATTTGAAATAGATTACGCAGGATGGCGAAACAAAATGCATTCACCAAAGATATGCCACACTTTAAACCCACAGTCGTTAGTTATCTTCATACACGTTGTGAATCTTTGTCCATCATTCACTCAACGTTTATGTAGCCGTTCCCATCATTATCTACCCTTGATTTCATTTACTCGTCTACTCGTCGTTTCCATCACTCATGTTTTATTGCCTTTCAATACTCATCTACTCTTTGTTTTCGCCATCGTCGTTTCTCACATCGTAGTTTCGTTTTATCTTTAGTCATGGACAATATTTTCTTATCATCCATACTTTATAATTCATAATTTGTGTAAATCGTTATCTACATTTTATTTTAATCAACGTACAGTTTTCCTTCCTTCATTAAACATTCATCTACTGCTTGTTTCCCAAGACACCCAACGTTTTCTTCAGCATCCGGTGTTTCTTGCAATCCTGTTCTCCTCGTCATTGACTATGGTTGTCTCCCTCATCATCACTTTTATTTTTCATACGGCGTCTACGTTAGCACTTAACTCAAACTGTCAAACAACTCATGCATAACATCTACAGCATGCATTGTATCTATTTGCTTTGGTCTTCAGTTTCAACATAGATTTGTTCCCACAATAAAATGTCATCTCTGCCATTCTTCAAAGTTGTAGATGCCTATATATTTTTCATATATTACATGCTATAACTGTGAATATCGAGCTGGTAGCTACTAAGTACAATGCTTGTATTTGTGTACCAATGAGTTACATGTCAAGTTGTCCGCTTGGCTCCGGAACACTTACTTTCAGAGGATTCGCGGTACTTGAATTTCGAACACTTGAGAAAAATAATAGATTTCGGTATATATTTCGTTGAGCTCTCAGATGACAGACATACGATTATCGTTGTTTTTATTGACGGGGCAGAAATCTTAACTAATGTTAGTTGCAATTTCCAAACTTTCAGTAGATTTATGAGCCCTTGAAATTTGGAAATTTCTTAAACTTTACAGACCTTCTTTTAGAAAACAAAATGATAAAAAACATATATTCAGCTGATTAATAGTTTCAAAATGAAGTTCAGACCCAGTCATAAGTCTTCTAGTTAATTTCCAGCGGAGATATTCTCCAGTACTTCAAAGAAATGTGTTTTGTTGTGGAAATTCAAGCATACATGCCATGATCTACGCATCGAATACTTCAGTTTCAGTTTCTTCTCATTGACCCGATTATTCAAAAGCTTTATATTTCCCCCTAGATTAGAGGGTATGTAGTTTTTCTTTTATATATAGATTTGCATTTCGCTGCCTACTGCCATCTATGGATTCATTAAAAACTAAATGTAAAATTACAACTAGATTTGGCTAAAAATTCTAACTACATGTTTTTGAACTCTTTTGAAAATGTGTACCGAATATTGCTTCAATAACTTGCTCTTCTATTATCTCGCGTTTTGGGGGTCGTAAGAACATTTTGATAGGCGTCTTTAAACAAATCCGTTGTCTATTTAAATGCATGATCAGATAGCTAATTTGCAATAAATATTAATGCCAATTCCAGTCGATGTTTGCAAAGCACTGTCACATTTATGATCAGTATTATATTCGTGAATAGACACCATGCGCTGCGTTCGTAGGAGGATCATGAATAAGCAATAGAAATACTGTGCAAACACTTATGATAGAAATAATTATTGGAAAAAATCGTTATATAGCCTACGCAATGTGGCATTTAACATTCTTGTTTGATATATTTTATGTCGAAGTAAAGCTAAACACGCCACGCTTTTATAATATCTGATTCACCAGGTTAGACGACAACCAGTAACTCTATTAATACACTACAATCAAAAGAGCTAAAGGACATATCATTAAGACATGTCCCTATTTATTGAAACAAACGTATCTTTGAAAAAGGTAAACATAACAAACCCACAATTCCTATAAGGAAAAGAAAAGTCAGAGTTAGGTTAACACGGGTCGATCCCTGGATATTGGAGAGTTGACATCAGCTGCTTACATTACTGGACGGAGATCATACTGATGGTGTAATTCTTTGCTGATATTTGCTGATAATTACTGTCATTGTGATGTTCGTACATTTTCAGAAAAATTATAAAATTATGAAGGCAGAACTGAATCTCCAAATAAATTACCTGTATTTCTCACCATCATCATTATCATTAGTATCATCGAACAGTGAATTTAAGAATATTGAAGAAATTAAGGAAAGGGGTTCAAATGAAAATTTTCAAAACCAGATTTTCTCTCAAACATATATAAAGTTTGGCATTATTGTAATCGTTTCAATAAGCTACAAAAACATACATATCAGGGGGGTGGGGTGGGAAAAAACTCGTTTTAAAACATCCACCTTTGTCATGTGTATTTAGCCTGCTGCACATTTTCACACCTCCTGCAAGGCTACCGATAGCCACATCATTTATCAGCACTTTTCAATACTGATAACACTTTCCTCAGCAGTAAATATAGAAATTATTAGTACCAACAGTAAATATATCAGTAATTATCAAAAACTTGTCATCACCAACAGCACTATAACAGTAATTGTCGGTAAATCCCAGCACAAAATGGCACTCTCAGTACATTTCCGTCCATTGGTGCTAGGAGGAGTAGTATTCCCTGTCGATCAACATAAGTCTCATATCCCGAAAGAGAAATCTGATATAAAATCAATATGTTTAGACAGAAGCTGTGTTTTTGTGAAATAATCTTTTGACCTTCCTTAAAAGAACATTGTCATTAAGGGCCAAAATTTGTCCAACGTCATATCGCTTTATTTTACTATTATTCTCATTAATTCCGATTAGTGTCACAAATTTCAGTCATCTTTAGATTGAGTTTCATACGTTCTCCGCATTAGGGGGCAAAATAATAAAACAAAAAGCACAGATTTCTGAAAAAAAAATTAATAACTTTTATATCAAACAAGAAATGACAAAACATACATTTCCATATTTTACAATTCATTATAAAAGATTACACGGAAAACAAATTTGACCAATAAACACGTTAAAATTCTCATTTTGGGGGAAAAGACTGGTTTTTACACACACAGATAACATATATCTGGAAACAACGAATAGCTTTTATATCAAACAAGAAATGACAAAACAAACAAATCCATATTTTAGAATTAATTATACAAAATTACATTGAAAACAATTATGATACATAAAGATGTTGGAATTCCTCGTTTTAGGGGGAAAACAACTGGTTTACAAAAAGAAATCACATATTTCTGGAAAGATTTGGTTTCTTTGATATGATACCTTAAATTAGAAAAATGATGATGGTTTGATTTACACATCATTGTAACTTATTATTAAAGTAACAAATGCAGTTACAGAACAGCTCAGAATTTCTTAATTGTTGTGGGAAAAGCAAGGATTTTATACAAAATATAATAAATTTCTGGAAATATTTTGTAACTTTTACACAATTCCGGACACCATGACCCCCCCCCCCCCCCCCCCATTTTACATATCACTTCAGAATGTTAAGAAATATATATAAATTGTTTCCTGACATATCTGAATATTGAATGTTTGGGGATAATCAAAGATTTTAACAAAACCGTACATATCTCTGATGATGCCAACCTTTCTTTCACTTTAATATTCTATCTTACATCAGAAAAATGATGATGTCATATTTTACTTATCACTTCACTCTATCATTGCAACAGCAAACGAACAGTACTTCACTTCCTAATGGGAGGGGTAAGGGATTCTGACCCCCCCCCCCCCCCCAAGAATTCACAGATTTCTAGAAATGTTATGAATTCAATACAATTATTGACATCATGACAATATAGATGTCATCGTTCACATAAATGATGTAAACATATAGATCATATATCTTATGACCGTAGTTTCAAAGATTTAGAGGCACTCCTTTAGCGTAGTATTGTTTTTACGCGACACCGGTCAAATTGACCGATACCGTAGAGAAAGGGTTAACAATACTTTTAATTAAATAACAAACACTGATATGAAACAGTCACCCACATCGTGAAATTCGATTGAGTTGAAATTAAATTCAAATTTCTAACGCTAGGTTTAGCCTGGTAGACAATTTAAACAGCACACATACATTTAATATTCATCTTCTCTAATACAAATGTCTTTCTCTTCTCGTCATGCTCTAATCTTTCGAATTTCAGAACAATGATTAAAAAGGCGTTAAAAAATCCATTTAACAGAGAACCTAATCGTTGTTCACTGTGATGGTGATATCTCCGATTGAACACAAAATGCAGGTGGATATTACCATGTTCAGATCTTTTGTCGTTTTTGGTATGTTCTTGCAATTTAAAATCATCTTTATAATTATCATTTTTATATAGTTTTACATTCTAGGTTCAATACAAAAATATTGGATTCCCAATGCTCTTCTTGATGGTTTATCTGATATATACTCTTACATTTATCCTACTGTTTTTCACATAATATGTCTAGAAATGTATTCATATATTCAACATTTGCCATTGCTAGTTCTCAGAGCTCGCAGAATTTCTATTTGATAATTGCATCTTCTGCTTGGAATAATTAAGTTTTCCTTGTATATGTAATACATTAATTGTCATAATCGGTAATGATGTATCTTCCAGTAAATATTTCAAGCTTTATCAGGAACTTTCATTTTTTCTTATCGTGTTTTGATTAACTCTATAACACTTTTTTTTCCAACCAAAGAGTTGTGCATTTGGAGCGTTTCAAAGTCAACCACTTGCAATGACGCCAACACATCGCTTTCCTTTACTAACCCGTTCGTCAGTGTATGGAAGCATATGGAGGCACAGGAAACTGGACCATTTTACATCTGTCATAATTTAGGTTCTTATCCTGCAAAAGTTGAAGTGCAGGTTAAAGTTCAAACCCGGAATAATGGAGAACAGATATTCTTAGGTGTTGGCTCAGCGCAGAGGGACGATGACATGGATGTGCCGTATGGCGGTATTGTGTACCTGTATAACACGACACATGTGATTCTGTTTGTTCCGAAAGATACACAGAGAAAACTGCACACAGACAAAGGAACTCTCGCATACACTGGTAAGGCTGTGCTCCATATCATTTAATCTAAATATCCCCATGTATGTTTTAGACATTGAACGTTTATACACTAGAACTTGTACGTCTATACAGTCATACTCAATACATGCATGTAATCATTATTATCATGAAATTACAAATATATGATAGTCAGCGAAATAGGGATCAATATAGTAATATAACGTTGCTTCATGTGCCTTTTCAAAACCTTAAAATGATCGAAAAAAGGACTATGATTATATGATATACTTCCTTGTAGGCCTCTTACATGCTAAAATTCGGTCCTTGATAAAAGTTCATGAAATTCATATCAGTCTATTATTACATTTATGACGTCTTATTTTCTTTTGATTTTCCAAAAACATATTTTGTGTTTGTAGTGTAAAGAGGTCATTTAGTTCCCCTTGGTTATAGAAAAGTGTCAAAAAACATAATAATGATACCTTTAATAGTCATTTTATATACCTGCAATTTCTTGGATAAGATTGATATGTACACACCGTAAACATGCTAACAGTGAAAATCTGCATTCAAAATAATTTCTTGTTTAAAACGTCGCAGTTATGTAACCAGCGTAAAACCTTTCGAGAAGCATGCATTTTTCCAAGAGCTTTCGTGTCAACGCAATACTTCGGTACAATGTACGCCGTGCATCGCTCATAATGCATTATCTGTATGGTGATTAATGTTGCGTTGTTTATAAACCCATCGTGAAAATAATTTTAAAACAAACACTATGATTCTATTTTTATTACATTATATCAACGACTTTCTGAAACCGAAGAAATGAAACAGAGAAATCCATAGATTCAAGGCGAAGATAACGAACAGTGATCAATCTCGTAACTCCTATAAGCAATACAAAGTAGATAGTTGGGCAAACACGGACCCATGGACACACCAAAGGTGGGATCAGGTGTCTAGGAGGAGTAAGTATCTCCTGTTGACCGGTCACACTATATCCTGATCAGGTAAACGGAGTTATCCATAATCAAAACCAGTGTGATATGATCGGTCTAACAACCGGTATGAAACATGTCAGACAGCACTTGACCCAATGATATATTGTATCTACAATCTAGATCGTTATAACGACCATAAAATTTGCGATATTATGACTTTAAACGAGACCGTTGAAATCCCCATACTTGTTTGTCAGTAGCTTGCCTTGATTTAAAAAAGTATAAGCAGAACAAGCTCTTGCGTATCGAATCAGTTATATAAACTCCATATACAGGTGATATGGAATGTTGCTACATAAATATGGGAAGTTGACGATAGAGAAGTTGAAATCACCACGTTTATCATAACGTTGAGTTGTTAGTTTGCCCTCCATATCTACCTCCAACAAACAATCAAGTATGAAGCAGAAGTTGACGACTTGGTGGTGTCTTTCATTTCGAGTTCACAGGGATATATGTATGTCGAATCAACATATGAATCGAAGTTATTATTTTTAATAGATAAAACGTAGTCGATATATCTAAATGTCGAATTGAAGGCCACAGCAAGATGTGTTTTGTTTCACGTAGAAGTTTTTGAATGCATTATGCTTCATATGAATGTAAAAACGGCTGAACTAAAAATAAATAATGAATGGTGATGATGTTATCTTGATTATGAATAAAGACTCCATGAATTATAAAAACATAAATAACCCAAACGCCAGATATGAACTGTTAGGTTTAATAGACAGTTTAGATCTGGTAGATGTATTTCGAGCAAACAAGCAGAAACTAAAACATTTCACATGCAGAATAAAAAACCCAAATTAGACTGCCCAATTTGATTTTCCCCTGATGTCTGAAACGTTCTTGTCCATATCGCCTAATATAGAATATGAAAACAGTCACCGCTCTGATCATTTCCAGCAAACGAATGTTGCAAAATCAATGTATCTAGAAAAGGAAACTATTTCTGGAAATTTAACAATTCTTAGCTTACATGTATGTTGACTTATTAAAGCAAACCAAAATATATCAAAATATAGTATGCATGCCCTGTTCATAGCATTGAAGTTTGCGTTCTGTTAATGATGAAAGTTACAATCAACAATTTGTGGTAAATTATTTTTGTATGCTTTGATAATGGAAATTGAAGGAAAAACCATCTCATAATCTTTTAAGAGAAAGAAACAAAATAGCGTGAAATTCAGTTAGAATAAGACGTATAACAAGAACTACTACAAATGATCTTGCAACAACAAAAAATAAAATCTAGAGAGAGTAGACAAATTAAATGAACGGTCAGTGCATTAGATTTGGAGTTAAGTAGGTTGAGGAAGGAGAAAACCGACAAAGTATTCTCCTATTTTACATTCGAAAAATTATATTAGCAAACAAATTCCTAAAATAATCACAGAAAATGGATGCACAATATGCAATCAATTAAGAAGATGTTTTAAAGGAACCAAAATCTTATGAATGAAAACAAAAGATACAAAAAAGAGAAAATCTAGAAGCAAACTGTATGTTTATCTGTGTGAGTAGACTTTGATTAGGCAAACTCATATATGTGTTATAGGTTATCCAGCCTTCAAAGGTGCATTCATTGGGAATTTTACCAAAGCTGACGTTCGCATAAAGGCTTGGAATCTACAGGGACTCATCACTGCACATTTTGAGAAAAAAGTTTCATTTTCTACATCAAAGGGTGAGTTTCAGAAGTGAAGCACATAGCCATTCTAACACTAGATAGCATTATTTCAATCATTAAGAGCACTTGTATCTTAATAGGATATTTAGCTATTCCTCACGACATTGGAAGACACCCAGCCTATGTGACCGTTCAAGTAAAGTTTAACAAAGATGGATTGTCATACATATCGGAAGCGGAAGGTAACTCACTTCAGTGTTTTACTTCAATAGACCGTACGACCTAAAATCCATGTATGTTTCTCATCTTCAGAAAATGACTTGCTATACTGAGGAATTAACACTGTTTTCTTTAAAGAGCTCTGCTTTTCCTGAGAACGGGTTGAACATGTACATGTATAACGTTATCATCAAACCCTCAATCGAAGTAATTTAATATTTATTTCTTCATCTAGGTGCTAACTTCCGCAGCATTAAAAGTGATAGAAGGGACAGATTTGGTGGAGTTTTATTTGCTTACAATGATACGTCTGTCATTTTATGGGCTCCCATTGATGGTATTCTTTCATCAAATTATATTATAAAAAATATTGCAGCATTAAAAAAATATCTTGCTGTGGCCTTTAACTCAAGATCTAGATAAATCGGCGACATTTTATCTATTAACGATAAGCATTTTCATTAATGAAAAGTGGAGATAACGAACAGTGGTCAATCTCATAACTCCTATAAGCAATACAAAATAGAGAGTTGGGAAAACACCGACGCCTGCATATACCAGAGGTGGGAACAGGTGCTTAGGAGGAGTAAACATAACCCGTCGACCGGTCACACCCACCGTGAACCCTATATCTTGATCAGACAAACGGAGTTATCCTTAGTCAAAATCAGTGTGCGCAGAACAGCCTAACAATCTGTATGAAAGAAGTCAGACAGCATTTGGTTCAATGATAGGTTGTATTCTCAAATTACATTGTTATAACGACCATAGAATTTGCAAAATTCTCCCTTTAAACGAGACTGTGTCGTATGAAGCAGAAGTTATTGAGAAACATCTACGTGAGAAGAAAAAGGATCTTCATATTGCCTTCAAATTGATGTTTTATTTATTAACAATGCTAATTTTCATCCATATGTCAATTTCTTATATCCCTGTTAACTCGAAATAAAACCTACCACAGAGTCGTCCACTTCTGCTTCATACTTAGATATTTTAATGAAAATAGATAGCAACGACAAACTAACAACTCAACGGGATTTTTTCAGTTTCTCCATCGTCAATTTCCTATATTTATGTAACAATATTACATTATCACCTGTATATGGTGTTTATATATCTCAACTGTTTTGATACGCAAGAGCTTGTTCCTGCGTATGATCAAATTTTAATCGAGACAGACTAATAACAAAGTTGATGGTGCAGGAGTTCCAAAAGTCTCGTTTAAAGTCAGTATTTCGCAAATTCTATGGTCGTTATAGCAATCTCTTTTGTCAATACAACCTATCATTGAGTCAAATGCTATCTGACTTGTTTCATACCGATTGTCAAGACAGTTTGATTACGTATAACTACGAATACGGAGCTCACGGAGGGTGTGACCGGTCGACAGGGGATATTTACTCTCCCTAGGCACCTGATCCCACTTCTGGTATATCCAGGGTCCGTGTTTGCCTAACTTTCTATTTTGTATTGCTTATAGGAGTTATGAGATTGATCAATGTTCGTTATCTTCGCCTTTCATATAGGAGTTAGGATATTGATCACTGTTCGTTACCTTCACCTTTCATATCCAAATCAGTGATAACCAGATATAGTTCATTCTAGTTGAAACAGCTAAGTTCATAACTTCATGTTTTGTGTAAGAAATGATGGCGGGTTGAGAACAGGTGTGACCGGTCAACATGAAATGCTTACCCCTATCCGGGTCTGTCTTCGTCCAGTTCTCGATTTTGTATTGTTGATACGTCTAGGATTTATGATTTCATCTATTATTAAACTATTCTTTAACTATGGATTTATCCTACCGATCACCCCATTTGCCTGTTCAATATATTGGAGTCACAGCCGGTGGCAACAGAGAATACTTACTAATTCTATGCACCTGATCCCACATATAGTATATCTAGGGGTCTGTGTTTTTCATTCTGTTTGATTTTGTATTTTTGGGATTTTAGGAAATCTGTTTTTTGCGGATGATGGATGGGGAAGAGGGGAATTTCGGATTGAAGATGGAAATGTGACGATTCGCGCTTGGACATTCCATGTTGTTATAAGTGAACAACACGTTTCAAGAGTCGTGAATACTGATAACGCAACTGATGAAAACGATCATATCATAGCATTTGATCAATTCTATGACATTGACAAAAACATCATTGTTGTACAGGTAAATTTTTAGATCAATTATAAATTGATCTAGATATTTCATAAATTTATTGAGATTCAAAGATAGTATTAGGTACAAATGAATGATCGACACGATGTGATAAAACGCCAACGGTATGAATACTTCAAGAATGTCATCTACATAAATCCTCTGAATTTACCTATAAATGAAGACGATCTTTTTGAACGACTTGAAAATTCTATAGTCTATAGAATTGATTTGCATTCAAATCACAAATGTTTCCCAAAAAAATCATATCCGAGTGTCTGGAAACCAAGCACAATCTGATTAAAACTGACTGAGAGCAGTGAAATGAATCGTCATTTGGTTAGCTACGAAAAATCATACCGGCAATCCAGAAATATATAGTAGTGATATTTTCCCCTTGTTGAATATATTTGTAAAATGGAAGTTTACTGCATCATTGTTTTTTCTTCATATAAAATATTCTCATAAAAATGTTGATTATGTTTGGAACCCAGCCTCGCAATTTCACGAAAAAATAAATACCCCAGGGAAAACCGATTCAATTCATTATCACATTGTAAATATTTATATACAGATGTTTGATCGTCTATGCACGATGCTTACTCTTCCTCGGCACCTGATCCCGCCTCTGGTATATCCAGGGGTCTGTGTTTGCCCAACTCTCTATTTTGTTTTGTTTATAGGAGTTATGAGATTGATCACTGTTCGTTATCTTCACCTTTCATGTTGAATCAAAATTTTGACACACTTAGTTTGATTGAGTCATTTGTTTAAGTTATCTATAAAGATTGTAACATATTTAGATTAATTACACAGGTAAATTCTTACAAACCCCACGTACTATTTTGGCATAGCGTATGCAAAATGTAGCATTATTATCAAATCATATTGATGATGCTGTCACCCCCCCCCCCTTATTAGACTTCGATATTGATATTTACGAGATCATGGAGTAGAAATCAATCAATTTATTTGCCTTTTGAACACAGCAAATACAGGACTTCACTGTTGTGCAAACAATTCTGCTTTACAGGTTTATCAGATTTACCAAGGGTAGGTATGTAGTTCTGTGATATATCCCAATCCCTTCTACTATGGATCTATAATACATATTCAAGAACAAGGAAGACCATGATCATGCAAGTGATATATTCCTTTAGGTTAATCCCCTCGAGCCAGAAAACAACGATTACGTATTTCATGGAGTGGGAACAGCTTTAACGGAGGGATCCTTTGGTAAATATGGAGGAGTCGTCTACTCCTATAATCAAACACATACCCTTCTATGGATTCCATCGAATTCCTCCCAACGAGGATACATGGCTTACGTGGGAGGTGTATGGATCAACGACACCGAGCAAATAATTCTGTCTTCAAGAGCGAATATTTTTAATAAGATCATCAATCTGTCCGGTATTGAAAACTTTTATATTATCTAGTATTTCTTAAGGATTTGCATAGTTAAAATAATCCTACCAATTTATACCTCTTCCTTAATGCAGTGGTATATATCATTGTTGTTTATTAATAATGTATGTTTACATATCGTCTTATCTTTTCAACACAATTATCCTAAAGCGCTTTACATGTAAAACAAATGAAAACAAAGAACAATATATCAAAAAGGATATGGAAGAATATACTAGTGGAAATAAGAATCGCAAGTTTGTTTTCTATAGTTATCATTTTACATGATTCATTGATAACTAGTTCATTCAGGTTTCACGATTATTTCATTATTACTGAATATATTTTGATTGTGTTGTCTTATCAAAGACGGGATTTGTGTGAATAGCGTTAAAACAAGGGTACCCTACGCCGTTTTCTGATCTAAATCAGTGGTATGTGCCTACCCCTGGATTCATTCGCTGGTCTCACTCTTCATAACATTGACCCGATCAAGGTGTTTATGATCCTTTTAGATATAATTCCTCCTGAATTGCACGACGTTATATGGGACGTTGACACGCGTCCTAACCCTCCGCTGCAGCTCCTCCCAAAAATGCTCGATTGTGGACAAATCTGGACTGTATGATGGCCAATCAAGAACTGAGGTGTCGTTTTGAGCTAGAAAGTCATAACAAACCTTAGAAACATGGGACATCGCATTATCCTGCTGCAACGTAAAGTTACGTTGATAGGAAATAGGAAGGATATGTGATCTCGAGACCTGATTCCGATACGTTACTGCTGCAAGTTTGCCATTGATAAACCTTCGAGGTGTTTTCATGTCTTGAGGTACCTCTGACCATGTCATCACATACCATCCCCAATATGTCGCTTTCCGATACGCAAACGTCAGAATATCGCTCATCACAACATCGATTGACACGTTGTCGTCCGCTTCACCCATAAAGCATGAAGCTAGACGCGTCTCTAGCGGGCTAAAGTAAACCGAGTATATGCATGCACAAGCAGTCACTGCAATCAACATTGACGTCGCCTCTGTGTAAGCGGTGGATTAGCATACGAACGTCGTAGCCTTATATGAAACTCTTACAACTGATTATAATCTGTTCGTGGACATATTCGTCGACCATGAGGGCCAACAACTTCGCGTACGGCACATACGTTACAAAGGTACGATAGACGTATACCAATATCTTGACCTCGCGACGCAACACGAGGGCGTCCGCTCCTGGGACGGCCACCCAGTCATCCTGTGGCTCTGAGATGCCCAACTAAACGGGGTTTTGTTGTCTCATGTACACCATATTGATTGGCTACATGACTTTGCAAATGCCCCTGCATTATCAAAACAATGGCCCTATCCCTACCGATTTCATTAAATCGCGGCATTGGACACTACAATTGCTTCGAAAAGAAATGTTGTGTAGCTCATCTGTACTATACCAATGTTTGATTTGTAATTATTAACTAGCACATATGGTGCAGGAGTACACCAGATGCACGCTTTCTTGAAAAATTTGCTGAAAACATGCAGTGTTAAGTGGGATCACGGTCGGTTGAATTTTACTGACGAACACTTTCACTCTAGACGGGGGTAACTCAGTGTCAAATTCAATTAAGATTTCGTCCACTTGTCTAAAAGTTATATTACAAAAACAGAACTTACGTTTCTTTTTTTCCTAGTAGTAAACAAAACTGATGTTAACATAGTAACTAAGAATAGGCAAAACTATAAGGAAAAAAAGTTATCTAAGATATGCTAAACGTTTATGACAATGGGATTATTCAAAGACAGCTAATACAATACATCGATGCTTAACCTATACTGAATTATATTGTAAACAAAACTCAAATGCTGTTGCTAAAGGGAGCTTTCGATATCATAAATAGACCTATCATTCTGGAAATATGCATCGTAGTCTCCGATATATCACAACGATTCAATTGTTAGAGCGTGTGTTTTGTGACCAAATCGTGAAATTGAGTCTCACCTTCGCCTTAGTCGCGTCACACGTTTGGCCGGTCGCACATCTCTGGATCAGATAAGAATGGCTCATCCGTGAATCACGTAAGCCAAGTTTAAATACCGGTCGGGTCGGGCTTACGTCAGAAGGAATTATATTGAATAAGGCTTACATAATCTAGACTTCCTCAAAGTAAGATATCAAGAGTTAGTAAGTCACCAAACTCCACAGAACTTGAAAACTTAGTTTTACTAGAACTTAATGAATATCAAATGAATTACTCCTCCTAGGTACCTGATCCCACCTCTGGTGTGTCCAGTGGTTCGTGTTTGCCCAACTATCTATTTGGTATTGCTTATGAAATTTATGAGACTGACCACTGTTCGTTATCTTCGCCGTTCATTTAAAACAAACTGAATTTGATGTAAAGTGACATTTTAAAATAAGTACAAAGGGGAAAACATTGCAGCACAATCACATGCATACCACGAGGCCAAATAATGATACTGAAACTTACTGAAATAGCTGTCCAACTTAAAAGTCTTGCCCAGATACTTTTTATCAATTCTTTGAAGTTATCTATCTGCACATATGTGTACCAAGAAAAGTTAGATAACTTAATATTTACTAAGTGATATTAGAGGTTTATTCAAAGGCAACACTAATGAGTTCTGGAAAATACTATCACCAATCTCACAATCAAATCTATTTAAAAAACTAAAACAAACATTTCTGGTAAACCAAATTATGCATTTCAAAAATTGGCATTGTTATGAATTGGTATCAGACTTAATCAGTCTCTCACAGTTTGTTCATTTCTTACCAGTATATCCATATTAAAACGATCCAAAATAAAAACAAAATTACGGTTTACTTGATCAACCTGTTCACAGGGGATGTATACTCCTCCCAGGCACCTAATACCATCTCTGGTATATCCGGGTGTCCGTTTTTGCCCAACTCTATTTTGCATTTCTTATAGGAGTTATGAGATTTATCACTATTCGTTATCTTCACCTTTCACTTAGGACATAAGAATATATAGGGATTGATCTTTCACCAAACACTTAGAACAGAGAGTCACTGACTTCTTAATGGGAGAAGCGCTAGGAATGGGTGAAAATTTAAAATACTCTACCTAAAGCTTGTGACGTATTCACGTAAGTGAAAAATTTTCTAATGGAACGTAAGACATAAAACCATAAACGTCCCAAAGTTAGAACTTTTTCACGAGGGCTATGGCTTGGATTAGCACTCCTTCAACAAAGGAAGCCTTTTCCAATCAGGCTAAATTAGTCATTACCATTAGATCATACCGGTATAAACTTACTTTAATTAATTAGGATACATAGCATTTTATAAAATACAGGGGATGCTTACTCTTCCTGGGCACCTGCTCCCACCTCTGGTATGTTCAGGAGTCCGTGCTTGCCCGACTCGGTTTTTTTTTATTCCTTATAGGAGTTACTGTTCATTATCTTTACTTTTTCATGCAAACAAGAATTAGAATACGCGCTGTTTCAATGCTTGCAGATTCTCAATGTGAAATTGTTAACATGGTCTCTTGTATGAATTCAATCCTGGGTACGTCAAAGATTTTAAACTCTTTGGCATTAGTCCATCAACTGTCCTGCTTAATTGTATGGCATATCTACATTAAAACTAATTCAAGCACTCCTGTATTTTAAATTGTACTCAATCATTATTGTTCTTATATTATTGATTGATGACTATTCAAAAGCTATTTTCTAATCAATATACTCTTTGAAGATAATCACATAACCTTACTATCTAACTGCACAATTATTTTATGTGTTTAAATCACAGGATGCCAATGCCCATGTACAAAGACAAAACATCAGGTCTACATCGAGACCAAAGAAGAATTGGAATCAAAAATAGCAGCTACAACGAAAAGTTTAACAATGAAGAAATCCAACTTGTCCACTCAAACACGAAAGAAGATCTCGACAAAAGACTCGCGATCCTCCGCTACGTACCTAGGTATTGTCCTGGGATTAGGGGTCATTATGATAATCACACTTCTCATTGTCATTTCAGATATTCCACTAATAGTGGAACACATCCGAAATGGGCCACGTTGAGGAATTAAGGGAATTGGGACAAGTAAATAATATATCTAAAATATCATGATTTTCTTTCATCAATATGGCAATTTTCATGAATGGTTTTGCAGATAACATGTTTGATAATGTTTAATTTTGGATCATTCCTCATTATCTTGAGAACGACTGCTCATCTCATGTACTGATGCAGTTGATATGTTGTTGCTTTTCATATTGATCTTTAAGTCATCAAAGAATAGTTGATAACTTTTTACTTATTGTTAGCAGAAACAATATTGTACTCCCAATTTCCTGATGCACCTGTACAGACGTTAGAAGTAATAAGAAACACATACATGTTGGACACACCCTCAGAAACTTATAGACAGTACAAAACTTTCCATTTGGAATCTAAAAAGGTGGATTTTCTTGGCACACTGATTTTGACTATGAATAACTCCGTTTACCTGATCAAGATATGGGACTCACGGTGGGTGTGACCGGTCGACATGGGATTATTATTCCTCCCAGGCACATGATCCCACCTCTAGTGTGCCCAGGGGTTTGTGTTTGCCCAACTCTCTATTTTGTATAATTTATAGAGTTATGAGATTGTTCACTATTCATTATCGCCACGTTTCATGTAAATGGAAATTAGAAAAATCATTTTCTGATTTACCCATAGTTGGATTTTCAACTATCAAAATCCGGAAAATTCTCAATACGAAGTAAAGATATGAAAACCATCTGGGAGAGCGAACCCTGATACACTTTCAGCTCTCGAAGCAATTACACTATCCTCGGTAGTTTTTATTCACAACATAATTTTCAAGGCGCTGGAGTTCCCCCATTGTCAATATATACATAATCTTTTTGTTCAGGTCTTCCAACAGTCTATCGGAATTCCAATGGTCACATATCGTGTTCTATCATATGCTGATCTGCTTTTTTATTCTCATGAGGCAAAATTTATATCAGATGTTTTATTATCGGTTTTCGTTATCTTAAGTTTTTTTATAGGAATATCAGATGCTATTGTTTGTTATTCAATGAAGATTATTTTTCATGGAAAGTGTTTCTTAGAACAATTTCGATAAAATATGTACAATGACCTGTGAAAAATTGATGTATTCTATGCAAATGCCAATGGTGTTTTTACTGTAATAGAGGTAAGTTAAGTTGTGTATTTGAAATTAACAAAAGTGTTTAATATCCTGCAGACGGTATGGAAATAGCCTGGGGGATAGGGATATTATAAAAGGTGTGATCAGGTAAACGGAGTTATCTGTAGTCACAATCAGTGTGCCAAGAAAGGCCTAACAATCGGCATGGAAAATGTCAGCCAGCATTTGATTCAATGATAGGTTGTAATGGCAAACTAGATCGTTATAACGACCACATATTTTGCGAAATGTTTAATTTTAACGAGACTGTTGAAACTCCTACACAATCAACTTGTTTGTCAGTCGCCTGCCTCGATTAAAAAACTGATTATATACGGGACAAGTTCTTGTGTGTCGTATTAGTTGAGATACGGTGAAACTTCTCTAAACCGGCCGGCTCTTGGACTGGACAGAACGGCCGGTTTAGAGGGATGGCCGGTATACCGAGAATTTAGCAATTATAGACGTTTTATCTCAATATTCACAAAGTAGGTACTGTTCACTTTCATCTGGTGATCTATGATCAATTATCGGTGGAGATTAAATTAGTCCACTTGTACCTAAAAGTAATTATGAATTACAAGACATATTCTCGCTGAAATCATCTAATTTTAAACTGAAAATCTATAACAGGATACATAAAGAAAACACAGAGGCCTATTATTGGAATTCCTCTTACCTTTAAAAACTGTTTACATTCATCGTTTATGTCATTAAAAAATTTGTTTTGACGTTTTTACAAAGTACAGTAGTAAAAATGAAATTGTAATTTGAATATTTCTTTGGAATATTAAGTCTATGGAAACCAAGAAAATTAATCTATCTTTTAATAATCATCATTAACAGTTATGGGTTTGTTCTTTATTAACTACCATTATATCCATACGGTAATGTAGTGTAACAATATGGCATTCATTTGATATGTTCCCAACTGTTTTTTACATTTTGTACAGAATTTGGAAGGGTCTCTTGGATTAGCTAAGTGTCAATTAACACCCTTGACAGCACAGGTAAACAATAGAAAATAAAGAGGCCACTAATGTTTTTCACACCTCCGGTTGATAATTTTCCACCTGGCCAGTCAGTCAGGCAATTTGCACACCTGGACGATCTTGATCAACCTCTGGCCAAACTTTTCTTGTCTTCAAAAAGTGGCCGGTATGTTAAGGGTAAATTACACATGTTTGTTAACAAATGTACTTTAAAAAGTGGCCGATGTCCGGTTTTCAGAGGTGGCCGGTTTTGTAAGACTTTCTTTGTAAGGAAATGTTAAGATTTCTGCCGGGACTTTGAAAATCGGCCGATATTCAGGGAGAACCGGTTTTCTGAGGGGCCGGTTTGGAGAAGTTTCACTGTATATACTGCTGATCAAGATATAGGGCTCATGGTGGGTGTGATCGGTCAACAGGGGATGCTTACTCCTCCTAGACACCTGATACCACCTCTGGTGTATCCAGGGGTCCGTGTGTGCCCAACTCTCTATTTTGTATTGCTTATAGCAGTATGAGATTGATCACTGTTATATTTTCCTTTTATTGTTGAGCTTGGGATTCAAAAATCAATTGAGATATTAGGGGTTTAAATAATGCCTTTTTCTTCAAAAACATGTACAAAAAGGTTAAATGAACCTATACATTTATGTTAATGGACTAAAATTAAATACATACTTCATTCAATGAATTTAATAATAGACTATAATGAAATATTGCTACAGACATATGTGAAGTATTATATCCATTTCATTTAATCTTGAACTTCAAAATATTGTCCTCCAATAAAATATCCTTCGAAGTTGCATACTTTTTCAAATATTACCCGCTATGGTTGCGGATATTTAACGAATAACAAGTAGTTTACATTATACCAAGTTTATAAATGTGTATAACTGCGTTTCATGTCATTATTTGATATATGAAAAATTGATAAAAAATAACAATGAACAAGTTTTGCTTTTTGTAATACTGTTAACAAATGTATTCTCACAACATTTCATAATCCTTTAATGTCAACGTCGAACAACGTCAGTTTCAGCGCACTCGAAAGACATTGGTATTCGAACTTGAATTAACGAAGTTAACGCGTGTGACCACCATTTGCATTCATGCATGCTTGACAACGGCGCCTTATTCATGCCACTAAAGTGTTTGAAATGCTTGAGGGATGCTGTTCCAGATGTTGGTTAAAGCCTGACCTAAATCAGTCAACGTCACTGGTTGATTTGGTAAACGGCGTAGACGTCGTTCTATTTCATCCCAGACGTGCTCGATCGGCGATAAATCGGGGAGAACAGCTGGCCAATGCAAGATATCGACATTCTGTTGAACAAAAAAGTTCCTGACTACATGTACACGCGCAACATATGATCTTGCGTTGTCTTGTTTCAGAGTGATGTGATTTTGCTGTCTCTGTATGAAGGGTATCACGTGGCGCTGAATAATTTCGTCTCGATAGCGTGCGCCAGTAAGATTTCCATTGACAATTTGTAGAGGGGTCCTTCCACGTGCTGTTATTCCACCCCACACCGTAACGCTACCTCCGCCGAATTGTCGACGTTGCACAACACAAGTGTCCTGGTACCGCTCTCCAACGCGACGGTATACTCTACAACGGCTGTCACTGATATCCAAATAAAACCTCGATTCAACAGTGAACAGAATATTTGCCCAGTCCTGTATTCTGAATCACATATGTCGTCTGCACCATGTTAGTCTAGCGATACGATGACGTTGAAGCAATATTGGGTGCACCGCTGGACGTCTTGGTCTGATGTTGTACTCGCGCAGACGATTACGCAAAGTTCTTGGACTGATTGGTGGAAGTTCAGCAATGCTATGAGCAGTCAAACGTACTGTCTGGAAACGATTTCTCAGGTGCACAAGTCCAATGTGGTTCTCCTGTCGACGCGACGTCACACGAGGACGCCTAGAACGTGGTCGATCCAGAGTGTTACCAGATTGTTGGAAACGTCTCCATAATGACTGGATGGTGTTCCGATGAGCTTCAAAGTGTCTTGCTACGATATTTTGTGCCATTCCAATTTGAAGCATCCAACGTTGTTTTTTGAGGAGTCGTGGCATGACAGAAGGATAAATTTTGTCAAAACTAAAGAGTTTTTCTTAACGAATAGTGTCCAAACAAACCTTTTACACTTCTTACTCCAAACAGCATTGGCCAGTAAAACTCGTGCGTACGAACACTTCAATAAACAACATGTGTTCACTAACCATGAAAAAGTCCATGCATCTGAGTCGGGTACTATCCGATATTGTTGAAAAACATCACCTTTATTGATTGTTTAGATTTTATAGATATAAACAATAAATATAGAAAAACCATACTAAATCTTATAACGCATAGTTTCTTTTTTCTGCTAGTATATATCAGATGATAGGCATGCGATTGAGCGTTGTTTTTATTAACGAGACACAAATCTAGGCTAACTTAAGTTACATGTATCAAACTTTTAGAGGGGGTTTAAGAGTCATTGGATTTTGAAAAATTCTTACACTTTACAAACTCTTTTCGAAAAAATAAAATCAGCAGATGCATATATGTGTATTAAACTGAAAAGTTTATGTCTATTTCACATTGAAGGAATACAGAGAGTTCCGCTACAGCTAGTTCAATTTCCACAGAGGCGTTGTCCATAGGCTTTCAGTACTTCAAAGAAATACGTTTTGACGTGAAACTTCAAGTATATAAATGTTCAGTTACGTATTAAATTCTTCCTTTCAAACTTCATGCAATTGACTTGATTATTAAATAATTCTGTATCTTCCCCATATAATGCAGAATATGAAGTCTCGTTTTTTACTTCTCAATTGATATCTAGCTACTTATTGCCATCCATCCATTCGTTGAATATAAAAAGAAGTACAACAACCTTTGGCTAGAATTCGTAAATAACATCAACGCCTTCGATAAGTGTTATGGAATGATTTCCTATTAACTTTTTTATGCTTTATTTTTCTTTGTGGGGTGTGTGGGGAAAATTTAATGGGCGTCTATAAACAATCCTTTATCTATTACAATGCATGACTACGCAGCGTATTTGCAATAAATATTAATGCCCATTTGAGTGGATGTCGACATCAAAACATGGATGTTTGTAATGTGTTGTCAAATGCATGGTCATGATATACACGAATAAACAACATTGTTCAAAGGAGGACAATGAATAAGCAATAGATACAAACGCTGATGCTAGAACACTTTAGAAGGAAAAACATCATAAACTGCCTCACGTGAATTTCAGTACAAGTACAATATACTTAACCAATACTGTAGGACAAAGCTATACTTGAGGAACACTTGCCTTTTTCGCACATAATACATATTTCAAGTGAAAAGAATGAATTGTCTTTATATGAAAATGTCGAAGTTTTATTTTTAATAAATATTTTTCACATTCAATGATTTTTTTTTATTACAATTAAACAAAATATTTTACAAAATATAATAGAAAATGAGCAGTGAACTCGCTAGTCTATACACATGTACGGGAAATGTGTTTACGTTGACAACGAACATGTCAAACCGGGGATTTCAAAAACAAAAGCCAAAAAACCGTCAACTCCCCTATGGCTGAGATACAGGTCAGAATGGCTGTACGTAAAGGTCGAAATGTCTGTACGTAAACAAGTCATCCCAGATATTCCTGACTATGAAGAAATATCCCACTTCATATTCGATAAGATCGTCATAGAGGACTAGACAAGGCCGTTAAGCAATTTGAATTTAGTGATATATCTCACATTATTACGGCCCGGTTATCAATTTCATTAATTAATAAATTTAGAATTATTTAGTTTAACATATCGATAAAATTTCATGGCATAAATGATAGGTGAAGATAACGAACAGTGATCAATCTCATAACTCCTACAAGCAATGCAAAATAAATAGTTGGACAAACACGGACCCCTGGACACACCTGATGTGGGATCAGGTGCCTAGGAGGATTAATCATCCCCTGTCGACCGATCACATCCGCCGTGAGCCTAATATCCTGAGATTGATCACTGTTCTTTATTCTACCTTTCATATCAATAATTAGTTTGATCTTGAATATCTTATTGTTTTGCCAAGTACTATTCTTCTATGAACACAATTCAGTCTAAGATTGTATTGCTTATAGGAGTTATGAGATTGATCACTGTTCGTTATAGTATTTCTTTTTAGTAACAGCTCATTTGCATAACAATGGCAACACATAACAAATTTCTGAGGAATATTAACATTGCTTACTTCTCCTAGGCACCTGATCCCACCTCTGGTGCGTCCAGGGGTTCGTGTTTGCCCAACTATCTATTTTGCATTGCTTATAGAAGTTATGAGATTGATCACTGTTCGTTATCTTCACCTTTCATGCACAATTTGGTTGACTCTGAAATGATTTATTACAATGCAATTATTTTGAAATTCTGTTTTTGCTATAAAAATGTGTTATCAACAACAAAATCAATGCGATAGAAATTAATTTTGGTGATTAGATTATTTTTATGAGGTCCCAAGATAAACCTACACCAATAACTTACATTTCATTCCCTTTTTGAGAAAATGATTTCCCTCAAGAGCAGGTAAAAAAGTGACCGGGCAACAGGGGATGCTTACTCCTCCTAGGCACCTGATCCCACCTCTGGTTTGTCCAGGGGTCCGCGGCTGAGTTAAGGCTTTCCTCATAAATACCAGTGCTGTAAAAATGTACTTTGCCGCACTGGCACACTACATGACGTCACAATGAAAAATACGTCATGACGAAGGTCATGACGTACATATCTACATTCCTTTTGCGGTTGGAAATGTCAAAATATTTTTTCGTTATTTACCACTGCTGTCAAACAATAAACCGCAATCATGTAAAAGTTTCTGTCAAATGGGTTATATTAATTCTCTTTGATATTGAAATATTTTCAATTTCTTCTTTATATAACATACATGCTAAAGTAATATCCATATTATATTGTGATCTTAATATCGCCCCTAATCTGCACGTATATAGTGACTTTCACAATGAACTCATTTGCATAAACAGGGTTTCCGTACATAAAAATTTCATCATTGGCAGGACACCCCGAGGTTTTTGAGTGAAAGATGTTTGATTTATGTGACATGTGAACTTCAGTGCAAAAGGAAAGTTAGGGGAGGACGTTGTGGCTTCAACAGAAAACATGTTTTTCAGGCTAGATTCAACTTCGTATATGCAAAAATCACCGCATCTTGCATATTCAATGCAAAAATTAGACATGTCACAAGTTACGATAAACTTGCTCTCAGCACTTTTCAAATTAAGAAATTAATATGTTTTGAAGTTATATTAACTTCAACTTGCATTGATATCTGGATATCGTACCAATGGAACGATTTATACATACACGGTGCGATTTTATCTTGATATTTGATCACGTGATATACAGCTGATGTAGAGACTGTCGGTCTGGTGAAAAATGTATGGGAGGTCAACATGCACTTAATTATATATGCATATATTTTTTTGTATATAAGGGTCGTGTGTACAGAATTTGTAAAAAATTGATATGTGTATAATGCTTTTTTCCTCTGACATATTTCTATGGCCCAACTTAACACAACTGCGTCCATGTTTGCCCAACTCTCTATTTTGTATTGCTTAAATAAGTTGTGAGATTGATCACTGTACGTTATCTTTACCTCTCATGAAAATAAAAAAAACCAATTTTTAAGACTAATTCTAGTTCCAAGATATTTGAAAGAGTTGAGCTTAGCAAACAATATGTACATGGCGAAAATTAGACTAGAAACATTATATATAACTACAATTTAAATTGTGTTTTAATGATTAAGGAAGACTTTCAAAATAACGTTTCCTTTGTTTATTATTTTGCTTAAAAATTTATTTTGTAAAACCTCATTCAGTTTTCACATTAAAATGTAATTGATGTTTTGATTTTGTAAAGCGTTTTTTGAAAATTGTACAACAAATGTATTATTGAGGGTGTGGGCATTGTTATCGCTCTTCAATATTGTTTGGTGAAAACGACGGTAATACAAACGATGCAAGGAGGTAACCTCAATAGTTCATGTTACTCAAACTTCTGGGAGTTGCTGTGGAACATCGCTGCACTACACAAGTGAAAATGGATTGCTGAAGATATAAGAGTGCGCTAAAGAAACCACATCCTATCTAAGACAGTCAAACAGGTCAGAACATCTCGGCGACACGGTATTTCCTGTTTACAGTACCAATGTGGAATATTTACGATAGACAGTTAGACACTAGCCCCTCTTGTTTAAACTATTTGTCCAAAGCGTCGCGATGAGTTTAGTATTTGCTGGAGAGTCAACAAAATAAGAAACCAATGTGAAGGTCATACCAAAACGAGTATGGCGAAAGCGAGCAGAGGTGCATATCCATCCTCATGCTTAGAATACTGACTGCATAAAAGACAATTCATTACAGTGAGAACTGGTAAGTGATAAAACAGCTATACAGAAAATAATATCATAAAGGTTGCATTTTGAATGTAGTACGAATTGATTGGCTGCATGTATATAAACAAATGCAATATGCATTCATGATATTTACGTTGTACGTCCCTGGTAAATGACTATAGTATTCATATGTTAAAGCCCATATATTCTTCGAAAATAGAAAGGGTGGGGTTGTGTTACAAGCGTTAGCAGCGGGGCTTACACTGAACCAAAATACTGTCACAATTTGGCGTGTCAACTCTTGGATATTGAAATTTTTGTTAAGCTATTCTTACATCACAGAACATAGATTTATTTTGCTTACATCATCTTTTACTTTTATCACAACATTTTGGGTATTATATTTTACCACTGAACGTCAGTCAATATGTTCAATCCTATTTCCATGATTACAATGGTTTATATTCTATTGTTTTTACCACTAAGTTTACTCATTTGTATTTCATATTCAAAATTATGATAACTAAGTACAATGCTAAATAAGAAACAAAATCCTTACAGTTCACTGAAAGGTCACAACAGAGATACAAGGCAATGTAATTGATATTGTACTATTTTATAGTATTACATGTACATGTAATGTATATTGGAAATCATGTACTCAATCAATCAATCAACAAAGTAATATTTCGGATGACTGATCACTAGATATGAATATTTCCGTTTTCAATTTTTTGCTGACTAAGCAATTGTCTATAATATCGAATAGTCTAGTCTTTAATTTATCGTGAAGAATGGTCGTATAAAGTATTGGAAAGTCATACGTTTTGATGTTTTTGATTTGAGATAAGGTTTGGGATTTCAAGTTTACTAAAAGTTCTTTAAAAAAAATTTTAATCCACATTTGATTTACACTACATCTGGTGTATGTAGTGGTACAGTACGTTTGAAGTTTCTCCTTTATAGCTGTTAATATTTTCTTGAGGAGGAAATATAGTGTCTAGGTAAAAAATTTACTCGTGCCAGCTATGTATCTTTCTTTATAATGGTTTTTATGAAGATTCGGAATCCAGTATAGGTACGGTAACTCACATATACCCATTTCATTCACTGAGATAATAAATGAGTCTAAAACTGAAGCATAGTTTTGAAGAATTTCATATTTTGAAAGGGCAGTTGAAATATTAGTTTATATTTCCAAATTTGGAATGAATGCCAAGTTCGATTAAAATACAGTTTTAATAATAGGCCTTACAAACACCACTGGCCGAAAAAAATTTAAAATGAAACTATTTTGAAAAAAAAAATTGTTTTAAAAATAAATACATCTTTATGATGTGTATCTAGCCTGCAGTATCGACATTACTTTCCTCGGTACTTATCAGTAAATATTAAAACCCACAGGACAAAACACAGTAAATATCAGCAATTTTCAGCACCAACAGTAAGCACATCAGTGATTATCAGAACTTATTAGCACCACTGTGCTAGCACGATGGCAGTAGTTGACAGGTTGGGAACACTTCCCCTATAGAGAGATATTCTCGCTAAAACGCGATTATCACTCTCTAGCGATAATAAATATATCGCGTACAACAGAGAAAAACACCCGCGGAGTACATCTTTTCGTGATTCACGTGAAAAGAAGAAAAAGTGCTAAAATGTTTGATACTTCTGCAAATATATGAATCAAAATAAAAACACTCATAATGTGTATTGGATTTCAGACTGCTTCCCTCTTACGCAGCAACTTTGATATGCAATTTCATTACTATGTTGTCAGTTTCATAGAAACAATTCGCATCATGTTGAGTGCGTGTCGCACTTATTCAGCGTTGCATGAGATTTGCCATTATTTTCAATAAAGACGCCAAAACTCCTGTTTATGGTAATGTTTATTTCTCGGTAGAGAGGGATAATCGCGTTTTAGCGAGAATATCTCGCTATAGGGGAAGTGTTCCCAACCTGGTTAACAGCATACATCAGCAAAAAATGAAACTCGGTGTATTTTCCGTCCAGTAGTGACACAAAAGTAATGTCGTTGCAAGTTTTGTCATCTGGAACCAAAACATATTCCTTATGTAACATATCTAATTCTTTTATCTCTTCTGGGTTACTAAACAAGAACTAAACATGGTACGTACTTTTGTTTCTTTGGCACAACATTCGACATTATTCATGATAGAGTTGAAGTTCTGTTGACAATCAAAAGACCAAGGTTCTCTGAACTTAGGACACTCTAAAATATGTGATTCATGGCCTTTATTTCCAATTGTATCTACATCACCAGTAATATCAGGTCCAGCTGGAGTATTATCGACGGAAGAACCTGTAGATTAAGTATGGAATGTTTTATGTCTAGACACTGCAAAGTGTTTTTATAGTTACAACTTTTGGATGCATTCCTAAAAATTAATTTGCAGGAAGAACAGGGGTGTCGACTTGAACACAAAATAAGTTGAAATACAAGACTGAACTGCTATATCAGGATGAATATTGTTGATGTTGACGGAATATATTCCTTTGCTAGTAAATCTGAATTTAATAAACCGGCGGCATGATTCGGAAGACTATCATTCATAACCCCCGGTGGTTTAAAGATCTTTTGGTGGACAACATCCATAATCATAGAATTCAGTCTATATTCTGGTATGTTGTGGCTGATGTGGATGAAGTAAGAACTGGACAAACACAGAGGCCGAAACATCAGTGTTAGATGACGTGTCTAGAATATGTGGTCATTCTTGTTAACCGGTCACCCACACTGTAAACTCACAACCTTAATGACTATATCTTCTTTATTTAGAAAATTTCTAACTGACTGCTCAATAATCTAAGATGATTGCGATAGAAATTTTATGAACATATGATCCAAAGTCTTATATTGGTCTTGAACTCTTTGAAACACCATATGTTTGATGCAAAGAACAAATAAAATATACAGATATAAGGTATATGTCTGAGAATTGTTAGAAAGTCACTCTAAAAGTGGTGAGAAATTTCAAACGTTGGACAGATACTTTGTGATTAATCGTGAATTAGGCAGAAATTTGATTGAGTTGAAATTAAATTCAAATTTCCAACGCTAGGTTTAACCAAAACTGGTAAATAATTTAAACATTGCATAGACATTTAATATTCATCTTCTTAATTCCAAATTGCTTTAGTTCATCGTCATGCTGTAATCTTTCGAATTTCAGAACAACGATCAAAAACACGTTTAAAAATTGATCTAACAGAAAACCTAATTGTTGTTCATTCCGATTGAACTCAAACTGCAGGTGGATATTACCATGTTCAGGTCTTACTTCGTTTGGGGTATGTGCTTGCAATATGAATACATGTATCAATATAATTTTATGTAGTTTCACATTTTACGCTAAATACAGAAATATCGGATTTCCAATGCTCTTGTTGAAGGTTAATTCCATGCATACCTTTACATTTATCCTACTGTTTTCACATAATCTGTCTAGAAATGTTTTTAAATATTCAATATATACCTATGTTAGTCCTCCGATATCGTTCAATTTCTGTTTGATAATTGCACATTCTGCTTGCAATTAGTAACCTTTTCCTTCGATATGTAATACATTTACTGTCATCATTGGAAATGATGTTTTTTTCTGTAAACATTTCAACCCTAGTCATTCATTTTTCTTATCTTGATTTGATTAACTCTTCATTTTTTTCAACCAAAGAGTTGTGCATTTGGAGCGTCTCAATGTCAACCATTTGCAATGACGCCAATACATCGCTTTCCTTTACTAACCCATTCGTCAGTGTATGGAAACATATGAAGGCACAGGAACCTGGACCGTTTTACATCTGTCATAATTTAGGTTCTTATCCTGCAAAAGTTGAAGTGCAGGTTAAAGTTCAAACCCAGAACAATGGAGAACAGATATTCTTAGGTGTCGGTTCAGCACAGAGGGACGATGACATGGATATACCGTATGGCGGTATTGTGTACCTGTATAACACGACACATGTGATTCTGTTTGTTCCGAAAGATACACAGAAAATTTTGCACACGGATAAAGGAACTCTTGCATATACTGGTAAGGATGTGCTCTATATCATGTAATCTAAATATCCCATATATGTTCAAAAAGTGTACGTCTATACAATAAAACTCAATAAATCCATGTAATGAATTTTGCGATGAAATTACAAATATATGAAATTCAACGAAATAGGGATAAATATATCAGTGTAAAGTTGGTTTATGTCCCTATAGAAAACCTTGAAAAGATCGAAGACATCCGTTCATTTCCTTAAAAAAAATTCATTGGATATAGTTCAAAATGACAAGTTCGTTAGTGTTGCTATTTTAGTATCAACATTTGCAAGAGGGATATTTGTTCAAATGACTACAATGCGCGCGCTGTATGAATCAGTAAATCACCAAGCTGTTTGGTACATGTATCGATAAATGTCATAACAGATCACTCTGCAAACCACAACAAAATCTTAACGTACACTTGCAATATTCAAATGTGCCAAATAGGAGAAAGTATATGCATCAACTGTTTCAAATCGTCTACGAATGCATGGCCATACATTCTGCCATCGAAAATATCCCCGTTTAATTTTCAAGCAAACTAGGGAAATGATTGTATGGTTTCAAAATGTCCGTTACCGAAATATTGGTTACTGCATGTTCGAAAACTCTTTGAATTTAATCTTTGGTCGAGCCACAGCCTTTAGATAAGTTGAGAGGATTGTATGTCATCCATATCTGATATTGGAAAAGCCTGATAATCTTTAGCTAACAATGTACTCCAGGTAACGAACATGGTCTGAAATAGCTTACTCTGGAGCGAGGACAAATTTGAATTTCTAAGCAGGTTTTGCTTATTCTTTTACTGATATTTGTTTTAAACATTTGAAGGGTTTCAGTGAAATACAGAGGTTTCAATTGAAAGTTTATATTTAACACTTTATGCATCTCGTAGATACATTTCCCATCTGTAAAGAAATGTATTGTATTACGAGATCATTTTCATTAGATTTCTGACGATGTGTCGATGTTTTGGTGGGTTTTTTTTATTAATTCAAAATATGGTGTATATTTGATATCCTACATATCGAAATAAAATTTAATATATACGCATTAAAGTTATTTCAATGATATTTTGTATTAAAATACATCAACTTTAAATACATTTATCAATATCAATAAAAATTGAAATAGTGAATCGTGTCAATCACGGTATTGATGATCTAAACGTTAGTTTTATATGAAAGATCTTCTAGATATGTTAAAAATCTTTAAATGAAAATAGATAATAATATAATAATAAAAGTACACTTATATAGCGCCTTATCTAAAAATACTCTAAAGCGCTGTACAACATACTAAAATTTACAATTGATAATTGAAAGAAAAACCATAGAATACACAACGAATAATCCTTACACATATAAGCATGAATGCAACATTATGTCATAATGGATACATGTAAAAAGTACAAATCAAGACAATTTAAAGTATAAAATATGATGCAAGCATACAACGTCCTAAATATATGAAAAACAAACAAGTAAAACCACTAAAAGGAATCTAAAACACAAATAGATGAATTCGGAAATGTTCGTTGCAATATGAACAGTATTGTAAAAGATATACCTTAACCATTCATCAATGTATTTTATTTGTTTACGTCGTGGGGTTTGTTTTTTGGCGTTGTATAAATGAAAGAAAAGATAAATATAATGGCCAGTTATCAATCTTATCACTCCTACAAGGAATACAAAACTAGGAATAGGACAAACACAGGCCCCTGAATATACCAGAGGTGGGATCAGGTGCCTAGAGGGGGTATGTCTCCATTGTCCACTAATCACATCCGCCTCAAGCCCTATATGTCGATCAGTTA
This sequence comes from Ostrea edulis, assembly GCF_947568905.1. Classification (NCBI taxonomy): domain Eukaryota; kingdom Metazoa; phylum Mollusca; class Bivalvia; order Ostreida; family Ostreidae; genus Ostrea; species Ostrea edulis. Next base: position 59,157,168 of record NC_079166.1, on the reverse strand, counting down.
AACGGGGCAATCAGCAGTCAAAACCAAAGCGGCCCAACAATTGGTATGACACAAGTCAAACATCATTTGACCCCATGGCAGGCTATAATGGCAAACTTTGAGCAAACTCTAGCTTTAGTGTCATGTAATATGGTTAGTAAGAGTATAGTCATATTTGTCGACTTTTGATTCTCTGTACATATACTTGGGGTGTTTATTCCAATTATCATTAGAATTTACATAATCTGAAGTATCGGTAACAGTCCTATTCTGGGGTGAAGCTAATTCATGTAACTCATTTACAAAATAAGTATATGAAGCAGAGTTCCTATATATGCCTCCTGGGACCATTACTAAGTCACAGATGGATTGATGAAAGATATTTCATAGCCCTTTAACCACAGAAAAATAATCAATATTTCAATTAAGCTCACAGAAATACACTGTCTTTGATGTTAAAGAAAATTGAAAACAATAAACCTCAAATATTAATCTTCCCCAAAAAAGTCCACAAGTCGTGACAACTTTTTTATTTCTCTTACCATTTCCAGTTTTATGTCCACCAAATTACTGCAATTCGGTGATAGTTCATCAATATACTTTAAACATACAAGCGGACATGACCAATCAACGAGATATAAAACATTAAATCAAATGCGAGGGAAATAAAAAGAACATAATTTCCACTAACTACCGCACACTTCTAAGATGATGAATTATCATTAATTACAGCTAACCTAGACGATGATGATTGTTGTAATGCATAAGCGTGTTAAGGTACGAGCACTCAAAGTTGTTATATGAGATTGGATAAAAGCGAGACTTCCCATATAAAAAGATGCAATATATCGATTTCTTTCGTTCTAAACTCTTACAGGTTAATGGATATAAGATCAAAAAGAATCCACGATTCCATAAAACACAAGTGTTGACTATATCTACCGACTAATTTTCTAAATCAACGACAACTGCACCCTCGGGAACTAGTGCATAAAAATCCCAAGGAAAATGATTAGGGGAGTTATAAGATTGATCACTATTCGTAATCTTCATCTTTTCATTTGAGGATGTACCGGTAAGACGTTTCAGAAACAACGATAGTGTCAGTCTCGTATAAGTCAGATTATTGTTATTTACTTCCCCTTACAGTGTTTTGTAACTGTTTTCTTTCTTCTGTTTTTATAAGCATCATTTCTAGTGTATTGTTTGTTTCCTTTTTTTTCTTGTACGGTATGTTTTGTCTGCGATTGTACTTTCAATACTACACAAAAGATGCTTGTATTACACATTTTATCCATCATCATTTGCTATTCATAGATGCATGGAACGGATGTCTTTTTGAAACCCTGAAATTTGCATGTATAAATAAAGTTGAGAGTTTTGATTAGTTGGCAAGGTAACGGCTTAGACGAAAATTACATATCTGCATTCGGAAGTGTATCAATGAAATTGTATTGGTTTTCTCTCGACTGACATTTCATTACATCTAATCTTCCTGAATTTTCTAAACGGATAGTCTGCAATTGAGCGTAAAACTACACATTCATATTTCAATTTCCCTCCCAAGCTAAAATTATACCAACACGTGCAATTACTTACATTGATTTACAACACATATTTGACTATATTTGTGTAGTATTAAAGAAAAGTAGTGAAAATTTAAAATCACGTTTCAATATTGCAAACTTGTAATACCCTGTCCAATAGGACAAAATGCTTTTGCTAACATTTACCTTTAAAAGTACACATTTGATATCTCAGTCAAAGGGTTGGATGCATGTGAGCTGCCGTACCTATACTGGGTTCCTAAACTTCATACAAACCCTTACAAACAAAGATATATTGTTGGATCCAGTAAGTATTAAGCTATGTATATAGAAGTGTTGATGGGTATGAGTTTTCTTAGATTGAGTAAATACATTTGGATGTTCTGTAGGTTATCCAGCCTTCAAAGGAGCATTCATTGGAAATTTTACTAAAGTTGAAGTTCGCATAAAGGCTTGGAATCTACAGGAACTCAGCACTGTAAATTTTGAGACAAATATTTCATTTTCTACATCAAAGGGTGAGTTTTAGAAGTCAAGCCGATAACCATTCTAACACTTTATTTTATTTCTTCTGTTGTACAATGTATGATTTCAATCATTACGACAAGATGTTTTTGAATAGGATATTTAGCTGTTCCTCATGACATTGGAAGACCCCCGGCCTATGTGACTGTTCAAGTAGAGTTTAATAAAGCCGGACTTTGGTATATATCAGAAGCCGAAGGTAAATCACTACAACGTCCTACTGTTCAGGCCCATATGTCCTGATAGTCATATTTGACCCACCTATTCAGATTATGACTTGATATGAATCGAAGTTTACCAATATTGATTCAATACTGAGCAGTTAGTACTGTTTCCTGTTACAATCAATCCCGTATGAGTGAACAATTCTTGAGAGGGACGTTAAACAAGTTAAAAGCAATCATATATAACTTCAACATATACCTCTCATAACAAAATCCTATATGCAAGTCATTTCATGTTTATTTCTTCATCTAGGTGCTAACTTCCACAGCATTCGGGTACATAGATATGACGCATTTGGTGGATTCGTGTATGCTTACAATGATACAACTATCCTTTTATGGACACCTAAGAAGGGTATTTTTTCATTATATTATATTATTGTATCCAATTTCGTTCGATTTCTTAAAGACATAATGTACAGTGCATATTCAAAATCAGTGATAAGCAGATGTAGCTCATTCTAGTTGAAACAACTAAATCCATATCTACTCCATTGCTTGTGTGAGAAACAATGGACGACTCAGGGCAGCTATGAGCGGTCAACCGCAAATGTTTACTGCTATTCGGTGTTTGTCTTTGCCCCGTTGTCGATTACGTATTGTTTATGCGCCTAGTACTTATGACTCTTCTTTACCTACTGATTTTAACTATGGATTACTATGTTTACCTGATCAAGATATAGGAGACACAGTTGCAGTGACCGGTCATGAGTGCTTTCTTATTCCTTCAATGCAACTGATCCCACCTATAATATGTCAAGGGGTTTTTTGCCCTTCCGTTTGATTTTGTATTTTATTCGATTTATAAACTTATTTACTTTTCGTTATGTTACCGTTTTACCGCTATAGGTTATACAATGCCTCGTCAAATGAAATGATATCGCTTGAACACATGATAGTCTCGAATGTGCAAAACGAAAACTGAAGATAACGAACCATGATCAATCCCATAACTGTATCTATGGGAAGCGAACATCCCTTGTTAACAGGTCACACCCACCGTGAACCTTATATGTCGATCACATAGTAGGAGTAATCCGCGGTTAAAATTTGTGTAAAGAACGGTCTATCAATTAGTATGGAACACGTTTGACAGCATTTGGACTAATGACAAATTGTATTGGGAAATAATATCGTTATAAAAAAAAATAGAATTTGCGAAATGCTGACTTTCAACAAAGCTGTTGAAATCCCTGTAACATCAACTTCTTAGTCAGTAGCATGTCTCATTTTAAAAATTGTTCATACAAATAATAAGCTCTTACGTAACGTAATCGTTGAGAGATGTATACACCATATGTAGATAGTAGTGGAATATTGCTACATCGATATCGGGAGTTGACGATGGAGAAGCTGAAGTCATAAACTTGATTTGTTAGTTTGCCATTATTATCTATCAGTATCTATACTAATACATAAATAAATATTGCCAATAAACTCTGAAACGCTTCCCCCAAACTAACTTATTGAACCTTTAATATTGTTTCATATATGAGATGAAGTCCCTAAGCTATAAAAGAATCTTACTTGATAAGTGGATATCGTAAAATTAGTAAATATTGTGAAATTAATTGAAATACCTACTTTTGTTTTTAATAAACTACCCTGATATGCAGAAATTGGTTTAAAGTTATGGACACGCTTTGGCAGATCTAAACCAGTTTTTAAAAAGACAACTAAAGATCATACGATATGAAGTAAATATGTTGTTTATCGATGCTTGATTTTGATCTTACAAAAGAAATATATTTCATACATGTCATTATTGAATAAATAAATATATTTGTTCGTTTCTTAAATCCATGATTTTAATCTTGAATTAGCTTTATAGAAATTTCAAGAACGAGGCGCCCAGAACATGGCAACATCATGGACACTTGGGTCCACAACTAATCGCAAATTTTTTTGGCTTTCCGGCAACCCCAGAAAAAACAACCCGAGAAGTTGCCATTCGTTTACAATATGATCAGCACAAGATTGTGTTAGTTGTACTTATAAATTTTTGACTAGGGCCATATTTATCATTTTATGAAAATTAATAATTATATTACTTATACACATTTCATTCAAATTAAGAAACCCCCTCGCGGGAACAACGATACAATACTTATCTTATATTTTATAAGTTCTTATTTTTTCCATGACTATAAAAATCATTGTTATGACTTTTTTAAATAATTTGATAACAGTTACTGATACTGATATATACTGATATGATTGGTGATCAGGTCTTCCAACAGTCTGTTGGAATTTCCATGAGCACGTATTGTGCTCCTTTGTTAGCTTACCTGTTTTATATCCATATGGATTTATTCAAAAACTTCTATGTGAAAAGAAAATATATCTTGCTGTGGCCTTCAATTCGACATTTAGATATAACGACGTAGTTTTATCTATTAACAATAAAACTTTCATTCATATGTCAATTCGATATATGCCTGTGAACTCATAATAAAAGACATCACAGAGTCGTCCACTTCTGCTTCATACTTAGATATTTTATTGAAAGTGGATATTAACAGGAAACTAACAACTCGACTTTATGACAAACGGGATGATTTCAGCTTCCCCATCGTCAACTTCCCATAATTATGTAGCAATATTCTATTATCACCTGCATATGGTGTTTATATCTCTCAGCTGATTCGATACGCAAGAGCTTGTTCTGCGTATAGTCAGTTTTTAAATCGAGGCAAGCTACTGACAAACAAGATTCAACAACCTCGTTTAAAGTCAGCATTTCGCAATTCCATGATCGTCGTAACTACATGTATCTAGTTTGCCAATAAATCCTATCATTGTGTCAAATGATGTCTGACGTGTTTCAACCCGATTGTTAGACCGTTCTCGGCAGACTCTTTTTGACTGCGGATAACCTGAGCAAGATATATGGATAACTTCTAGTATGACCGGTCGACAGGGGGTGCGTACTCTCCTAGGTACCTTATACCACTTCTGGTGTGTCCAGGGATCCGTGTTTGCCCAACTATTTATTTTGTAGTGCTTATGGGACTTGTGAGATTGGTCACTGTACATTATCTTCACCTTTTATGGATGAACACAAAACAGTTTTTATTGTTTAGTGATGACACAGATCTTGAAATTAAGGAATAAGTCGAACAATGTCCAATATGTCAGATATCGATTGGTCCATGAGTGTTCTGGAAGGTTTGCGCTTTATAAATTTAAGGTTACAACATTTAGCAAAATTAGGATGTAGTGTATCAATATACAGTTTGTTTTGTTTTTTTTTGTCATTCATATAGTGCATTTTGTTTTCGATTATTGCGTTTGGGGAGAAGAAACTATGTGTATTCATAATTTTCCCCTTAAATTGTAGCACTGGATACAACCAATCATTATAAACACATTCGCAAAATGTGTTTCAAATTTTGAAATATTACCCACCGTTTATTTTGTCTTTGCTCAACTATTCGGTATGACGGATTACGGTTGCATTCGTAAAATCATCCCCTAAATTTGAATACAAAGTGAGATCATTTATTTTACATACGGGATGCTTGATTTCTAGCTTCAAGCGGCTTTATCAATAAATATAACGCCATTATTGAAAAATTGTTCTTAAAATCATTTGAATTAAAGACATCGTTCAGTAAATCCGTGTGTGCAACAATTCAACAATGCATTTAAAGATTCCTCTTTGGAATATTACATAAATATGATTTCCAGCGCTTGCGCAGGGTTTCATCTAGTGTTCAATGAAATATCTTAGTACAAAGCAGATGTGGAAAACTAGATATGTTGTGTCTTTTATTTGAATGCTGATCAAATTACATAAGTTTGATTTTAGGATATCTGTTCTTTGCGGCCGATGGATGGGGCAAAAAAAGATTTTTGATTAAAAATGGAATTGTGACAATTCGAACCTGGTCGCCCTTTGTCGTTATTAGTGAACAATACGTTTCAAAAGACGTTTATTCTGATGACACAACCGATGAAGACGATTATATCATGGCATTTGACCAATGCTATGACATAGACAAGAGCATCATTGTTGCGCTGGTAAATATCCTAGACTAATTATAAGTTGTTTTATAAATTTCATGAATACATTAAAATTTAGATTAAATGATTTGCTATGTTCATAGTCTATAAACTTGCTTTGAATTCAAATCACTAATAAATCGAAAAAACAATCCGAATGTCTGGAAATCAAACATAGCTGATTTGATCATTAATGGTTGAGAGCAGCGAAATGAATCATCATCTGACTTTTATTAATCACAGAAGTATTATATTGTAATCAATTTCATTTTACAAGATTGTAGATTCCTAATTTGTCTTTGTCGAATCTATTTTCAAGATGGAATATGGCATCATTATTTTTCGATATATGATTCACAAAAATATCCTCACAAGACACAAAAAAGTGCGATTTTATAAAGGTTAATATTTATCTCTCCGATCTATCCCAATCCTTCCTCAGAGAATTAAGGATCTATTATACATACATGCATTCAAGAACAAGGAAGCCCATAATCATGCAAGTGAGATATTTCTTTAGGTCAATCCTCTCGAGCCAGAAAACAACGATTACGTATTTCATGGAGTGGGAACAGCTTTAACGGAGGGATCCTTTGGTAAATATGGAGGAATCATCTACTCTTATAATCAAACACACACCCTTCTTTGGATTCCTTCGAGTTCTTCAAAACGAGGACACATGGCTTACTTGGGAGGTGTATGGATCAGCAACGCAAAGCAAGCAGTTGTGTCTTCCAGAGCGAAAATATTCAATAAGATAATCAACCTGTCAGGTATTCAGAATCCATTGGCTACATTGTTTACGGATTTTCATGTTTAGAATGATCACACACATTTAAACGTTTAAATAGTAATAGAAGAAGGATTAATCAGAGACAGGTAATTCAATGCATTGATGTTTAACCTATTTTGAATGATACCGTAAAGCAAAAACCGAATGATTCTGCTACAAGAAGCTGTTGATTTCATAATTAGACATAGCAATTTTAAAATAGACATGATAGCATCTGATATGTCGCATTGGCTCCCTTGTTGGCATGTTCGCCTCGTGACGAGATCGTAAGCTCGACTACTACATATGTCTTGACCATGAACATAAGAATAGATAGGGATTGTTCTTTCGCTAAACACTTAGAAGTGAGTGTCTCAGGCTATAGAATAGGACATTGAAAATAGAGATCTCGTGTTGCAGCATGTTTTCTAGAAATAAAAAACATTCACAGCGATGGGGGAAGCGTTGCATCAAACATTGAAACACTCCACAGTGGGGACGTCTATACATGAGTGAAACATTCTCTAAAATGGGACGTAAAACAAACACAAAAACGTGCCAAAGTTAGACCTTTTCATGAAGCGAGGCCTAAAGCTTGAATCGGTACTCTTTTGGGGAAGGAAACCTAGTCCAAATAGGCTAAATTTATCATTATGATTACATCTTACCAATATATTATCCTCAATTAATCTCATCAATTAGTTATAATGCAATTGTATGATATTCTAACGTTGCATAGTGCAATCTGAATGTTAAAGAAGAAAACCATGTAAATTTGTTTTTCTCATATTAGATCCTCTTTTGTCAAATGCAAGGAAGAAATATAAAAAGTGCTGTTTCTATGTTTACAGATTCTCCCAACTTATGCTCTAAATGCGAAATTGATAACGTCGCTGACATGGTGCATATTTTGGATATCCCTGATGTGCTTGTCACCGGAACAAACGTAACGTATGCATGTAAAACTAATAATCGTCTGATACTCGGGAATTTAAACCGAACTTGCTTGTCCAATGGAAAATGGTCCGGAAAGACTCCCATTTGTAAACGTACGTATATGTGTATATTTAAGTGAGTTAATTTCATTAGATGCATGTCGTGCTTTTTATTACTTTAATAAAGAAGAAAGCTTGCCCCGTTGAAACAATGGATGAGAAATCTGGCATTCCTAATTTTCTTTTTCAAAATGGTATTTACCACCTCACCATGTTTCCATGAATCCATTGTCAATGCGGTCAATTTGTTTGACAAATAATGCATAAAGGGAAAAACAATTTGTAATCAATAATAGTTAAAAATATCATTAACACGTTTTTACGTGGTATTGGCGTTTCTAGTTGACATTCCACGCCGAAAATGACAGCATTTCACCCAATGATAAGTTGTATTGACGAACTAGATCGTTATAACGACCATATAATTTGCGAAATGCTGACTTCAATCGAGACTCTTTAAACTCCTGTACAATCAACTTGTTTGTCAGTAGCTTGCGTCGATTTAAAAACTGACTATACGCAGAACAATCTCTTGCGTATCGAATCAGTTGAGAGATATAAGCACCATATGCAGGCAATAATGGAATATTGCTACACAAATATGGGAAGTTGACGATGGCGAAGTTGAAATTATCCCTTAAAGTAACATGAATTGATAAAAAGACAACAATTACGCAGCTGAATTAAGGCTTTCCTCATAAATACCAGTGCTGTAAAAAATATACTTTACCGCACTGGTACATTATATGACGTCACAATGAAAAATACGTCCTGGTGATGATCATGACGTACATATCTCCATTCCTTTTGTGGTTGGAAATGTCAAAATAGTTTTTCGTTATTTACCACCGCTGTCAAACAATAAGCCGCAATCGTGTAAAAGTTTCTGTCAAATGGGTTATATTAATTCTCTTTGATATTGAAATATTTTCAATTTCTTCTTTATATAACATACATTCGAAAGTAATATCCATTTTATATTGTGATCTTGATATCGCCCCTAATCTGCACGTATATAGTGACTTTCACAATGAACTCATTTGCATAAACAGGGTTTCCGTACATACAAATTTCACCATTGGCACGACACCCCGAGGTTTTTGAGTGAAAGATGTTTGATTTATGTGGCATGTGAACTTTAGTGCAAACGGAAAGTTAGGGGAGCAAGTTGTGGCTTCAACAGAAAACATGTTTTTCAGGCTAAATTCAACTTCGTAAATACAAAAATCGCCGCACCTTGCATATTCAATGCAAAAATTCGACATGTTACAAGTTACGATAAACTTGCTCTCATCACTTTTCAAATTAAGAAATTAATATGTTTTGAAGTTATATTAACTTCAACTTACATTGATATCTGGATATCGTGCCAATGGAGCGATTTATACATACACGGTACGATTTTATCTTGATATTTGATCACGTGATATACAGCTGATGTAGAGACTGTCGGTCTGGTGAAAAATGTATCGGAGGTCAATGTGCACTTAATTATTTATCCATTTTTTTTTTTTGTATATAAGGGTTGTGTGTACAGAATTTGTCAAAAATTGATCTTTTTATAATGCTTTTTTCCTCTGACACATTTCTATGGTCCTACTTAACACAACTGCGTATGAAGATTTTCTGCGCTCCCTGCAGGAATGGTCTTTGTGTGTATGACTTTTAACACGGCTATTCAAAAGATTTTAAACCCTTGAAGATTAGTAGGTCAACTTCCCTGTTTAATTGCATTGTACATATACATGTAATGCATCAAAATGAATCAATTACTCTTGTATCTTAAATTGTACTTAATCATTATTGTTATTACATTATTGATTAATGACTATTCAAAAGCTATTTTCTAATTAGTAATTTTTTGAAGGTAATCACATCACCTTACTAACTCCACAATTATTTTATGTGTTTAAATCACAGGATGTCAATGCCCATGTACAAAGACAAAACAGCAGGTCTACATCGAGACCAAAGAAGAATTGGAATCAAAAATAGCAGCTACAACGAAAAGTTTAACAATGAAGAAATCCAATTTGTCCACTCAAACACGAAAGAAGATATCAGCAAAAGACACGCAATCCTCTGCCACGTACATCGGTATTATCCTGGGATTTGGGGTCCTTATAATATCCACACTTACCATTGTAATATCCGACATTCCACTAATAGCGGAGCATATCCGATATGGACCACGTAAAGGAAGGAGGGAAATGATGACACATACATAACATATTTAAAATATCACCATCTTTAGAAAATCTACTCAGCTAATGATTCGTTTGATGTGTTGTTGCTTTTCGTATAGACCTTAAAGTCAACTTACATGAAAGAACAGTTGACAACCAATTCTTTTATTCATTGTTCCTGCCTGATAAACAATTGTACTTCCCATTTCCTCATTTACGTTTCGTTGGACGATAGAAGTCATAAGAAACATGTCGCCTGGTTGAAAGATCCACCATGAAAAACTTAGAGACCGTAAGAAGCGATCACTTCGGGATCTAGAAAAGGTGGACGTAAATGAGAAATAATTTTCTGAATTTCCCATATTTTGACTTTCAGATATTGAAATCAGACAAATTCAGAAAATAAATTAATTATATCAAAACCATCTGGCATAGTAAACCCCGATGCACCTTTACCTCCCGAAGCAATTACAGTGTACAATACCATCGGTAGTTTTTAGTCCTCTATTTTTCACAAGATAAATATCAAGGTGCTGGAATTCCCAATTAGCAGTAAATACGTAATCTTCAGTGATCAGGTCTTCAAAAAGTATATTGGAATCCCCATGGTCATAAATCATGTTCTATAATAAGCTGGTCAGCTTTTGTATTCTTATGAGGCGGAATTTATATAAGATTGATCGATTTGTCGCTATTTTTTGTTTTTAAAGGACTAACAGATACTATTGTTTGATGTCTTTTTGTCATTCAATAAAGATTCTTTATCATGTAGATTGTTTCTTGGAACAATTTTGATAAAATATGTACAATGACGTGTGTATTACTTGTATATACTATGCAATTATCAAGAGTTGTTTGGTTTTTTTACCAGAATAGAGGTACGTTAATCTGGGTATTTCAAATGAACTGAAATGTTTGATTTCCTGAAGAAGGTGCTGAAATGATCTGGGCAGTGGAAATATTATAAAAGAGTTGTTTACAGAATTTTATAAAAAATAACTGTATTATGCAGGTAATTTTGTTTGACTTATTGATACCAGTACAATGTAATACCATACCAAAAAGTAGATTGTTCAAAATCACTATCATTCGTTGTAGCTTAGTAGTATAGTGTTTATTTCGGAACGGGGGAAGGCGTAAATTTAAGTCCCTCTAGTGTCATGGCTGCGTCAAACATCTTACCTAGAGATAGGATTTTCCCTTGCCATGCTTCGGCATTTAGAGGTAATATTGGTGGGTCTCTCGGATATGACCTTAGAAAAAGAGGTTCCGAGTCGCTGCAGGCGTTCACACGGTAGGGAATCCTCACTACTGTTATTTAAGCTTTAAGCATATGTCTAAATTTATAGTACTCCACATACAACTGGTGGCATCTCACTATGAGCAAAAAGATATCGAAAGGACGTAAAGCAACAAAGCGACCAACCAAATCAAAATTGCTACAAATAACCCATGAAATGTATTACTCTCCTATTTTCTGTTCGCTCATTCTTCGTTCACCGTACATTTACTGTTCACTCCCCATGCGGTCTCCGTTCATAGTTTTGCGTCCATTGTTCAGAAGCCGCTTGCATCCACCATTCATAAAGCGTTCAACTTTTCTTCACTCTGCGTTTAACGTATTCTCATTGCTCGTTTAGCGTTCAGTATTTTGTCTCTGTATTGTCATTTGGATGATCTCCAAAGTGAAAGGATTGATCTTTATAAAGAGAAAAACAGTGAAAGGGTAGGCGAGCGCAAAAGTAGAAGAAAACTTGCATCAGAAATATCATTAAAACCTTTTAAAAAAGTACATTGATCACCAACTGTGAAAATTCAAAGATAACTCCAGCAGAACTTCCTTCAGCAATGTCATATTTATATTTTAAAAGGCAGAATTTATTAAAAAACTTCTGCATGAGAAGAAAAAATGCATTGCTGTGGCCTTCAACTCGACATTTAGATCTATCGACAACGCTCTATCTATCAACAATACTCATTTTGATTCCTACAAGTATGTCGATTTGATGTATCCCGGTGAGTTCGAAATAAAAATTCCCACATGATTTTTATATATCTCAACTTATTCGATACACAAGAGCTTATTCTGCGTATGTTCATGTTTTGGCAGGTTACTGACAAACGCGCTGAAGTTACAAGAGTTTCAACAATCTCGTTTCAAGTCAGCATTTTGCAAATCGTATAGTCGTTATAACGATGTAGTTTGTCAATCCAACATGTCATTAGGTAAATGCTGTCTGACGTGTTTCATAGCACTTCTTGGGTCGTTCTTTACACACTGATTTTGACTAGAGATTACTCCGTTTATATGATCAAAATATAGGGCTCACGGCGGGTGTGACTGGTCGGCAGGGGATGTTCACTCCTCCTAGACACCTGGTCATACCTATGCTATGTCCAAGGGCCCGGGTTTGCTTTACCCTTAATTTTGTATTATTAATAGGATCAGAATAATCCGAGATCAACACAAATAAATTAAAAACAATTCGAAAATATGGCATCAGCTATTTGGTTCTTTCATCTTCTATTTCATTTCCTTCCGTAGTTAATCTCCCTTACTTGTCTTTATTATCTATTCTTTGTTTCTCTCATCTTATGCGTTTTGTTTCCCTCAACATCAGTATTTCGTTTTCATCACAATCCATCATCTGCTTCTCTGTCGGCCGATATGTTTTCTTCTTCGTTAATTAAATTTTTATGCATCATCAAACATATCCCCTGTTGTAAGTGAATCGGCATTGCTGTGGTCCTAAGCGTCATGGTTAGGTTTAAATGTGTGGCACTTCGTAAGTTTTAGTGAAATATGTTCATCAGAGTTATGGGACTAAATAAATCTCTCTTTTCGTAGCCTCATGAGCAGCTTTTACGGATGCTTCAAATGGAACTTGACTCAAACTTTCCACATTTGCATCATTTATCATATCCGTTTTCTTTAATCTTGAACCTCAAAATATGCTTGTACCCACAATAAAATGTCCTCTCCACCATTCCTTCAAAGTTATAGATGTCTATACTTTTTTTTCAAATATTGTCCGCTATGGTTGCGAATATTGAGCTGTTAGCAAATTCAATGTTTATATTTGTGTATAAATGAGTATTATGTCAAGTTTACCTTCGACCCCGATACACCTACTTTCAGCGGATACTTGGATATCTAATACCTTTTTTATTTTAAATCAAGATTTCGGTATATACTTCGCTATGATCTCAGATGATAGACATATGATTGGGCGTTGCTTTTATTGAAGAGACACAAATCTAGGCTAAAATTAGTTACAATTCTTACACTTTCAGTAGATGTATGAGCCCTTGGATTTCGCAAATTTCTTAAACTTTACCCACCTTTTTTGAAAATAGAATCAGTAGATACATACTAGTATATTAAACTGATAGTTTATGTCTATTTCATATTGAAGACGTACAGAGAGTTCCGCTACAGCTAGTTAAATTTCCACAGAGACGTTGTCCATAGGCTTTCAGTACTTTAAAGAAATACGTTTTCACGTGAAACTTCAAGCATGTGAATGTTCAATTACGCGTCAAAGTATCCATTTCAAGGTCTTTTTTTCAATTAGCTTAATTATTTAATAGCTTTCCATTTACTCCTAAAATGAAGGGTATGTATTCTCGTTTTTACCTATAGATTTATATCTAGCTACCTATTGGCATTCATTCCTTCGTTAGATACAAAATGTAAAATTACTAATCGATTTAGCTAAACATCATAATTATCATCACCTCGTTGGATAATTTGTACAAATGTTGTGCCAATAACTTGTTTATCTATTATTATCTCTCTTGTTTGGGGTGTTGGGATATCCAATTGGCGTCTATAAACAAATTCTTTGTCTATTTTAATGCATGTTTAAGATACTTCTTTATGATAAATATTAATGCCAATTCCAGAAGATACTGACATCTAAACATGTAAAATGCTGTCAAAAGTATGGTTATGATATACATGAATAGACAGCGTGTGTTGCGTTCAAAGGACAAAATTGAATAAGTAATAGATTCGAACACTGATTATTGAAGACTTTAAAAGGAAGTAAACATCCTAAACTGCCCCAAAAAATCTCCTCGCATGCGTATAACTACTTTGGCAGGGCAAATCTCTTTGTGCAACGTCCACTTTTTTCTTACGAAGCACGGATTTCAAACGAGGAAAATAAAATGTCTCTGTTTTATTTTTTATATATATTTTTGGAATTTCATGGTGCATTTTTATCATAATTAGACAAAATATTTCACAACATGTAATAGAAAATCAGCATTGGACTCGCTACTATATATACACACACGGGAACTACTGTGCTTGCATTGACAATGAAGATGTCAAACAAAGAAATTTCAAAACTAAAAGCTGAAAACTGCAAACGTTCCTATGGCTGAAATACCGATACATTTCAGAATGTCTGTATATGAAGAAGTCATCCAAGATATTTCAGGCCATAAAAACCTCCCGCACTTCATTTGATTTCATATTCGACATTATCATCAGATACGACGCCCCGATTGTCGTTTAAAGACGCATGATTTCGAAATTAACGGAATGGGGACAGAGAGAAGGCCGTAAAGCACTTCGAAGCAGGTGATTTGTCTCAAATTATGAACGCCTGGGTATCCATTCTATTGATTAATCAATGTGTTTGAAAATTATTTAGTTTAACATATAACAAATTTCTAGCGCACCTCTAATATACATTGACCCGTAGTGAATAAAAAATGATAAAGATGTAGCCTAAAATATATGGACACGAATTGTGCTGCATTGTTAGCTGCCCTATTTTTATATGCAGCAGAATTTATTCAAAAACTTCTACGTGAGAAGAAAGAAAATCTTGTCATGACCTTCAATTCGACATATAGATATATCGACAACGTTTTATCTATTAACATTATTAACTTTCATTCATACATGTATGTCAATTCGATACGTCCCGGTGAGGTCGAAATAAAAGACACCACAGAGTCGTCCACTTTGCTTTATACTTAAATATTTTATTGAAAGTAGACATTAACGGCAAACAAGCAACTCAACTTTATGACGAAAGGGATAATTTCAGCTTTTCCATCGTTAACTTCCCATATTCATGTAGCAATATTCCATTATAATCTGCATATGGTGTTCATATCTCTCAACTGATTCAATACGCAAGAGATTGTTCTGTGTGGTGTCAGTTTTTAAATCGAGGTAAGTATTAACAAACAAGTTGATGGTACAGGGATTTCAACAGTTTCGATTGATTAAGGGAATATGATTGTGACTTTTTGAAGTCACTGCGCAACTCGAACTAACGTACTTAGGTCATGATTGTCGTGACATATATTGATTATGACTTCGACTAAAGTCATATTTTCGAAATACAAAAGGATAAATTATAACAGTTGGGGCCTTATTTTAATTAAATAATTGTGTATGAATGCCTTTATGACGTGTTTTTAGCAAATATGAGGTAACGACATAAGCATGTGATTTTTGACGCCATGGTTACGTTATTTATGTTGACAGCAGACAGAGTTTGACAGATGTCGTGGTACTGCATGTTATTATATATTTCTAGACCTGTGTATTCTGTTCAAAATAGATTCAAAATAGAAATGAAAGACGGAGTCGCAACACGTCCAACAGAATCTCTGCACAATTTTAAAAATTCTGCAAAATTTTTATCGTACCAGAGTAATAATAAATATTTTGTATTAAATTCCGAGATTTAGTAAATAATGAAAAAAATTGAAAAATATATTCACCCGAGGACTAAGCATTTTGTCTACACATAGGTATATGTGGTAGTAGTACCGCTTATGTATATACCTCTACATGAGCATGTATATACTGTCTGCGTCTTGTGAATTAGTTAATGCAATTCAATGGTTCATCTATGATACATGTAACCTCATGTACCATAATAAGTAGAGTTATACAAAGCAGGCTACGAATTATTTAGCACTGATTTCTGCATATGCACTGCTGAATTCAATTACCGATCGATTTACTCATCAGAGAAAATGAAGTCCAAATGAGGTGTTCATGCATGCATTTTTTGCAAAAATAATTGAAATGTACGTAAGTTTAATTGCTTATTTGAATCAAAATTATATATTGTTAGATGTTTGGATTTGAAATTAGATCGGCCGATACGTGTCGAAACACCTATGTCATAAAACGGAGGAAATGCGGAATAGGCAAAATCAAAACTTATTTTATCATCCTGTAGCTGCTCTCATCAAATAATGATTGTATGCTTTAAATCTAACATAGTACATATATTTTACCCCATCTAATTTTCATTTGCAGATCGGGGGGGGGGGGGGGGGTGGGGGTGGGGTGGGGGTCGACTTGAACGCGTATGTTCTAGACTGCCTCTCTTCTACTTTGAAACAGGCATATATGTTACCCAAATTCCATATCAGATAGACCCCATCCTGCCTCCATCCAAGATTACGTAGAAAGAAAACGAAACCAAACATTTGATTATAATTCTTATATAATTTTTTACAATAATGTAACGGACCCGAGTTGATGGTTTCTCCACAAGTACGTTAGTAATTAGCGAAACGGGAATTACCCGCGTAATTACTCTGTTAATTTGCAAGAATAACCCGCAAATATGGTTACCACACAATTTCGTTGGTAATTAGCGAAACGGGAATAATCCGCGTAATTCTCTGTTAATTTGCGAGAATAACCCGCAAATATCACCTACTTATATAACACAAGAATTACCTGTGTTGGACTCTCTCGGTTGAAATGATAAGACTTGTTAGAGTTAACCTCTTCTATTAATTTGGAAACCAAGAAGTTTCCTATATATTTACAAAACTACAAACAGATAGCTCGTAATTAATTAATATAAATAACTACATGAGACGGGAATCACCCAGACTCATGCATAAAGCTCAACCTTTGACAGTATTAAATAAGGGGGGGGGGGGTGACTTGACTAACACTAGATGGAAATAATCCGTCTAGTGTGAACACTCTAGAATTACCAGAATGTACTTCTAACTTACAATAAGGTTTAACTAAAATATTCTGATAAATAAAATAATAGAATTATTTTATGAATTGTCAATTAAGCTAGAATAACAGATTTTCCCCAATTATTTACTGTTCAGCTACTATAAAATCCACTAAAATTTCCCTCAAATGTATAAAGTTATTGAATAAATCTTATTTATATTACAAATGGATCAAGAGAATAACCCTCAGTCAATTGTAATTTCTTAATATAATTCCTAAGTAAGATCAAGAATTACCCGATCTTACCAGGCCTATCGTACTTACAATATTACTTTCAGTTATATATAGTATTTATAGAGCTCGGGAATAACCCAAATTCTATAAATGTATCAAAAAAATCTAATAAAGAAAATCCAAATGAAAAGCATTAATATCCCTACCGAAATTATGTGTCCTGTATGTATAAGAGAAAAATCGAGAGTCCCCGGCAGAGCCACTGCGTTGCCTTTTTATCCCTACAGACCGTCCCCCGGGCAACGCTCGTGCCTAGTGGGAAACCAACGGCAGGGCTGTCGGTGTCGCCGCTGGACACCGGCCCTGTCGTTAGACACCGGCCCCGCCGTTTGACACCGGCTCCCACGGCAGATGCTAGTAGATCTACTAAGAATAAATTTTAAAATCCTACAAAATATCTTTTACATAAAAAGAATGATAAACCAATACAATTTACATAGTATAGATTCTAGATTTACATATCGTAATAAGTTAACATGCTAAAATGAGAATCGGGCTCGAAATACAACAGTAATGTAGGTCAATACAGCGATGGCGCCGACGACAAAACCACGAGCTAACAAGGGTAGAAAAGGTAGTTATTTCACTTATAACACAACATTTTGATAAAATAAACGCCTTATAGAAGCAACGCTGACTTAAAAACATTATTGTTTATAGGTCAAAATTAAACTCGAACGTGGAAACAACACACAAACTTCATATAGTTATACATGTTTAAAAAAAATAGGGTAAGTGTCAAAAGCATACACTCGATCACATACAAATACGATCCTCTCAACTCAAAAATAGGTATCCAAAATACGACATATAATCCGACATTATTTTGACATCACTTATCCCTTTATGTTTACAATAAAAAATGTAACAGTAAATATTCAACATCCAAACGCAAAAAGTGTAACGGTAAATATTTAACATTAACATCGATAAATTTTCACAATAATAAAGTAGGGGATCTAGAGGAGATGAAGCACTACCCCTCACCCCCCACCCCCATCCCTATAGGCATCTGATCTCACCTCTGGTATGTCCAAGGATCCGTGTTTGTCCAACTCTCTATTTTGTATTCCTTACAGGAGTTATGAGATTGATCACTATTCGTTTTCTTCAACATTCATTAATAGTTTTATGAAAATGTTTAGTACGCCCATCTTGTTACACCCCCTCCCATTTCGAAACATTAATAGGTTTCTCCAGAATATCAGTTGAAACTTTAGAATAGTTGGAATCAATAGCAATCAAATGATTTACACATACATCTAAAACAATATTTGCTTGTAGATCTGCAATACGTAATTTCTTTACGTGAGTATCTAGTTGAATCATTAATGATCTAATTAGTATATGTCCATCATCCGTTAATTAATATCAGTTCTATTAGTATTTTTCACGGTTTACACTTTTACTATAATGCATTACACTGATTCAATTACAACTAATTGCACAAGACTATCTTAGAGTATTAAATACTAAGGCGCAATTACGGTATCAATATCGAATGTCAGATTGTTACTTGTTTGAATTATTTTTTCAAAGTAAAATACGGCTGTGTTCAAAACAATTCGAGCCAAACATTTGATTGTTGCGATTAAAGATTCTCTAAAGTAATAAAGTTTTAATGAGATCTGAACATCTAGGTTGGTCGGTAATATAATTTTTAGTTTGTTTTTATTATTTTTTTTAATATTTTTTTTTTGGTACCTTTATGCATTCTTTATATGATTTTTCAAAAAAAAGACAGAGGAAAGTCAGACTGTTTTGTTTCCAAATTGAATTCGTTTTCATACCAACTAAAATATGATCACAAATTAACCTCTTTTAAAAGCATAATATTTTAACGTTGTGTTGGTGTTTTTAAAAACAACTGTGTTTTAGAGAAAGAAAAAAAAATCAGTCTGATTTATTTGAAGCAATTTTCAATGACTTCAGATGAACTTCAGTTCATCATATCTTTTTATCCAAATCATTGATATGTCAATATTTTTATTAGTCCTGTAGTTATGGATGCAATCTTTAAATAATAGTAAAATAATTAAAATCTAATTACATTCATAAATGTTTTTGACCATTTTACTAGAAAACTCTATCCTCAAAAAGATATATTTTAGAGGCACTAGGGAAATTCGGACTGAATTTTGGGTAATTTGTTTTTGTGTTACGTGGGAAATAATTTCACATCATAGTGCCGGCACATAGACTGTTTGTATGATGGCCATTAAATATAGTCATATTACAACCTGTTTGTTTGTTGTACATATTTTTGGATCTGCAACTTCTAAATTTTTGGCCTTTTGTGTTTTCTCAACATTGTAAGGTTCAGGTATTGTTTTCATGGAAACGAACTCATTAACACACACACACACACACACACACACACACACACACATATATATATATATATATATATATATATATATATATATATATATAAATTGTCATATTTCAAACAGGAGAGACCTCCTTTCTATGATAAAATGATTTTCAGAAGAATCTAATTACTTTCATCTCAGCAAATTCTATGGTCGATATAACGATCTAGTTCGTCAATACAACCTAACATTGGATCATATGCTGTCTTACCTGTTCCATACCGATCGTTAGGCCGTGATATAGGACTCACAGCGGGTGTGACCGGTCGACAGGGAAAAATTACTCCTCCTAGGTGCCTGATCCCACCTCTGGTATATCCAGCAGTCCATGTTTTTCCACCACTATATTTTGTATTGCTAATATGAATTATGAGATCGATCACTGTTCGTTATCTTCACCTTTCACAAGTCTACATGGTAATCAGACCAGAGGAAAACTGGATAAGCTACGTATCTATTGTAGCATGGAATCTCCTATCGCAGACATAGGATCTTGGATGACATTGAACCTTATTGAACTAAACCTTTTATTGCGCCTCTACGCTACATCTCAAGGTAGGGGACTATACTATCATGAGCACAAAATGTGTAAAACAAATTAGGCGTGTGTTTGATTTTTAAAATCAGACGGACAAGATGCTACTTAACAAATGAAGCTTGCAAAACCCTGGTTAACACATGTGTAAGATCTACATTTTGGTGTTTAAAAAAATATTGAACTGGCTGTAACCGGTGAAGAATACTGCTGCTCGTCAAGTTACGATTTCGCCGAAACGGTTACACACGTTTCCGATTCTTGCGGAAATCTATTCGCTTCCCATCCATAATGACATCCGATTTTCTTTTTAAATTCATAATTCTCCTGTAATGTAGAAATCAATGATCTCCATACAATAGATTAATAATACTTTGAAAAATTGAAAAACTTTTTAAATTGTGTTTAGTGGTGTTACCCATTACCCATTACATTACCCATTTAGCAGCATGGTTTCAGAGGATGATAAATGAAAACTTAGGTAGTGATTGCATGGGTTCCTGAAAATTAATGAATCTATGAATTTTTTGCTTTTTACATATTTTGTAGTTGACAGTATTTAAACTCATTATGAAAGTATCATATATGGTTTTCACGGAAATTGTGGTGCTACGGTTGTCATAGTATCCCCTCTTGTAGACTTTCCATAATAAATGGTACAGGTGTTTCAGATGGTGTTTAAAATTGATACAAAAAGAGTAAGTGATACAAAGTTTATATGAAATTGAAGTTAAAGCTTTAATTAATATATAATTTGCATCAACGTTTTCATTTACTTTCATATGAAGTAGAAGCACATCTGCTTATGAGCAGTTTTGCTGTGTTTAGAAGGCAATTATTTACCACAGCAGGCATATTTTTACCCCCTGAGAAATAAATAACCAATGAATTCTTTATTATTTTACATCTGTTTTAACATATGTTAGTAGAACTGTTTCCTGAAAGTATCAATATTGATTTTTAGGTTTACTATGGCGCTATGAGCACTTTAGTTACACCTTCCTCCGTATACAAATTATGCAGGTGATAATACACATGTATAGATTAATATGCATCTTACATGTATTTGTCTTAACTCATATTAAAACTTTTTTTTTTTAAATTATATTTATTATTGAATTTTTTTTTCATATAGAAGGATCGTGCTTTTGCTTTGGAGATGTATTTATTACTTTCTGTTTGAAATTACTTGTATATTCATGCTCTCTAAATGTATGTTAAAAACCTGTAAATATAACACAGTTGATCTAAAATGTGCATTGTGACTTCATATTGCCTATGATGTTTCTTCCCTTTCAAACCAAACTGAATATGATTGAGGTTTACTTGACAAATACATTGTTTGTAATAGCAAGAATACACGATGATCTTTTTCAGGAAGAATATACAATGCATAATGTATTGTTAAGAAAAAGCCAGTGGTAACATAAACAACAACTGAAGTTCCCCCAGTCATCGTCAATACGAACTCATTTGACGAGCATTGCTGATTTAGATCTCAACCAATCTTAGATATTTCCACTTTTACCGAAAACAAATTATGAATGGCAATCCATCTAAACTATCCCATTTAATTTCCAAAGATGAAAAGTAATTAATCTCCCTAGTTTCGATTTTCGAAAAACATTCCAAATACCATGTTTCTGTAGCGGAAATCAATCAATCCTCTGTGCAGGGGTATGCTCTCCTTGTGAATAAATCAAAACCTAATTTGCATTATAACAGTTGATCGACACACGACGTTGTTTACAATTGGCGTTCACAATGTGACGCAGGTCTGTCCCTATGATTAGTTATCAAATAGCTGCGTCACAATGATCTTACGAATGACTTCCACATCAATGAGGAGAAATTTAAGAAGTTGTGAATTATGCAGAACGTTTATTGTGTTAAAATCATACTCAAATTCTGTAATCCATATTTTAACCGAAACTGATAAACAACTGTATTTGGAAAGAAAAATAGCACATAATTATAGTTCAACCATGATAAATGTACAAGCTGAATCACATGGTGCATTTCCCGGAATTTCTGTTTCCCCATCTACGAATTAATGAATACTCAATGCATAAAGTTACCGGTCTTCGCGGGATCCTACTCGTCCTAATTTTTCCCAGAAATCTATGGTTTCCTGCCTCGCAATGTTGTATTCTTTATAGAATCGATGAGATTGGTCATTGTTGAATGGTTTTTACCATTTCTATCAACTAAATTATTTACCATAGGAAAACCTGCATAACACGAAAACTTCAATTTTGCTTTCAATTCTAATGAATGCCAAAATGACATGATTCCAATCGATTTTAGCGCATCGGCACTTGATATACATCACAAATTCACGTAACTGTAATTCATCGTCATAGTTTATTTTTTCCAATTTCATAACTACAGTTAAAATATCGTTTAATAATTTATCTGGTAAAGAGAATCACTCGTTGTTCACTACAAACGTGACATGTCAGATATGAGCATCCTCAGGACTTTTGTCGTTTGTGGTATGTGTACGCAATATAAAAACATGTTTATAAACTCATTATTTGTATAGTTTCATTTTTACGTTAAATACACGAGTATCGGATTGTCTCTGTTCCATTCTAATGTATACACTGTTTCATTCATACTTACCGTGATCTGCCCAGAATTGTGTTCATATACGAGGGCCTCGTATTTAACTTGAGTTCACTTTTTTATACTTATTGGGGTTATGATATCGAGCATTGTTCGTTATCCTCACCTTTCATGTATGAATTTTGGTTATTGATTGATTGTGTATGCAAAAATTCAAACTTTCAGTTGTACAAAAAACAGCACGGGGATGTCTGAATACATTGTGATGAATGCTATATATAAATGATGGGATTTGATTAATCCATCACCGTATGCATCTCTCTATACTGACTTAATTTTAAAGCTAACGGATACAATTGAATGTGTTACTTTGAGAAATGCAATGTAACATGAAAATGAACAATTTTTATTTATTTAAACCTCAATTGAACATTTCATACAGATTCAGAATACATTTGCAATTAGATGTAGATTAGTTTCTTTCGCAAATGTTTTAACAAATGAAAGTGAGTCAAATAGTCCAAAGTAACTTTTGCTATTTCTTTCAACTCTCCATCTCAGACACTGCGATAGTGTAATAATTCCAAATCAGATTCCCTGAACCAGGGGTGGGATCAAGTGCCTAGAAGAAGCAAGTATCCCCTGTCGACCGACCACATCCGCCGTGAGCTAAACGGATTATATATCGGACTCTACGTTCAGAAAATCTATATGAGATGTATATGAGAGAAAATGTTTAAAGCCTAATAAGTCATTTGCATTTTTCTTATCTTGCTTTTATCAACTCTTTAACTTTTTTTCCAACAAAAGAGTTGTGCATTTGGAGCGTTTCAATATCAACCACCTGCAATGACGTCAATACATCACTTCCCTTTACTAACCCATTCGTCAGTGTATGGAAACCTATGAAGGCACAAGAAACTGGACCATTTTACATCTGCCATAATCTGTGTTCTTATCCTGCAAAAGTGGAAGTACAGGTTAAAGTTCAAACCCAGAACAATGGAGAACAGATATTCTTAGGTGTTGGCTCAGCGCAAAGGGACGATGACATGGATGTACCGTATGGCGGTATTGTGTACCTGTATAACACGACACATGTGATTCTGTTTGTTCCGAAAGATTCAAAGAGAGCTTCGAGCACGGACAAAGGAGTTCTAGCATATACTGGTAAGGGTGTGCTCCATATCATGTAATCTAAATATCCCATATATGTTTTAGAAATTGAACATTTATACACTAAAACTCAATAAATGCGTGTAATAAATATCTCAGTGAAATAATAAATATCTGAAAGTCAACGAAATTGAAATCCATATACCGGTAATAATATAAAATTGGTTTATGTGCCTTTGGAAAAACTTTTAAAAATCGGAGAAATTCATTCATTTCTATTTAGAAATACATACATTGGACGAAGCTCAAAATTGCATGTTTGTTCCTGTCCCTATTTTAATATTAACATTTATAGAGGGATATATCCTTCAATAAATAGATTATGCGCACTGTAGATACCCATAGCTTCAAAACTTAATGATCTCAAGTTGAAATTTGTCGCCAGTTCCGAAGTAATATTCGTTATACTAGAAATTACCGTACAACAAAAGTTGTAAGCTATTTCTTCAAAATGTAGAAAATCTGAATTAAGACATTGTGAGGCTGTTTTGTATTGATAAAAAATGTTTACCCTGTGCAGTTGGTCGTATCACTATGCAAACCAACACCTCTAAGCGTAGTAAACAATGTAATGTTCGTTACTACCAAATATGACAAAATGTCTGCATCCACTGTTTGACGTCAATTCCGAATACATGAGAGTACTTGCTTTCATCATAAAACTAGACGTTGATAGATATTCCTGTTTGATTTGTAAGCATATTAGGGGAATGATTGTATGGTTTCCAGAATTGCATGGTTAACAAAATGTCCATCACCACATTTCATGAAACTCTGTGAATTTATTCCTAGCATGAGCCAGTGTCTTTGGGAAAGTTTAGTTGATTGTCATAGATAACGAGTATTGGAAACCCCTAATGATATTTAGTGATGTAATCCGGGTAACGGACATTTCCTACAATAACGAGTATTGGAAATCCCTAATGATATTTAGTGATGTACTTCGGGTAACGGACATTTCCTAAAATTGCATTCTTTTAGCGAGTACAACTTTTTGTGTATCTTATTTGGTTTAGTTGATGTTTTTATTGCTATTTCGTTGAAGTGTTTAAACGGTTTCTATGAAATAAAGGGTTGAATGAAAAATTTGTATTCAACACTTTCTATATATCATAATCTACATTTCCCATTTGTGAAGCAAATTAGTATTGATTTTTATTAGATTACTAATGGTGTGTCGGTGGTTTTTGGATAAACTTTTTGTCATCAATCCAAATTAGACTGTATTCGACAACAGCATATGTATCCAGTGAAAATTTTGTATATACATTTTAAAATCATTTCTATAAGATGTTTTATGAAAGTACATTAAAGCAATACAGGATGTAACTGACGGTATCCCTTACTATCCAAGTACATGTATAAACCAATAACACTTACCGGTATAACTAACATAATGCCCACGATCGGATGAAAAATTCTGCTAAATAATCAAGGGAAAATTGTTTGAGAACATGCCTACAATGAGAGTTTCGTATAAACCCCCATTGTGTCGTTTACATGGACATGGAAACGATGATTTGTTACGGCACGTTTGGTCGTTTCGGCACGTTTGGTCGTCGACCACCATTCGTGCCGCACGTTTAGTCCCCGGCGACAATTTGTGCCACACATATCGTCGCCGGGCGATCGAACGCGCCGTGAGGATGGACACGATTGGTCGCCAATTTTAGATTATACCCGAGCACGAATGGTCGCCACCCAAGCTCGCATTCCAAAACCCCAACTTTGCTTTTCTCCTTCTCCAGCATTTATTCCCCTTCCTTCTCTTTCTCCTTTCTAATCCTCCTCCTTCCCCAAATTCTTCTTCAATTTCTTCCGGTTTCATCAAACCGAACGCGTCTTTTAAATTGGCGGGTAATAGCCAAGGGAGATGTGGCGCTTTCTAGTAGCCTTCAATTAACAATCAGATGCTAATGGACACCCCCTATAAAAATCATAGCACATATTATTCTGATTCGAAACAGTTCAAACCTTCGACATGTTTCAAGTGTGCAGAGAATAGTGTGCATTTCATAAATATGGCGTAAAATGGTAGGCCTACAAGAGGAGATAGTGCACAAAACATGACATGGATATACCCACTAAACTGTAGTATTTCTCCTTAGACGCTACATGTATCACCGCGTTGCCCTCCAATCATCCCCATGTAATCCTCCTCTCTCACTCACACAACCATATACACAGAGTCTCTCTCTCTCTCTCTCTCTCTCTCTCTCTCTCTCTCTCTCTCTTTCCCACTCCAAATTCAATAACTATGAGATAGACAACTGTGTTTGTATTTTAAAAAATAATTGCTCTATCCTAAAAAAGCCAATGTCATGTATGAACAGTGCTTCATACCTATGAAGTTGCAATTTTATAGATTTGCTTACTCCACCAGTTCAATCTGATGCGTACTTTGTAAAGTTACCAATTTTGTAGCTATTTCGTACATTTCACTTTCATGCTTAGCGCTAGAACAGTAGTTGGCTTAAATTCCTTTTTTTCTAATTTTGTTCATCGTGATAGTACTGATGGATTTATTTTACAATAAGTTATTATGGTAAGTGGTAAAGTGCTGTTCATGAATATTATATTCACTAAAATTAAAACTACGAAGTGTTGTTTATGCCGAATTCAAAGATTTCATTTTCTCATCAAACCATGACAAATGGTAGTACTATAGTACTTGCTTTGCATTTCACTCGGTGTGTTTATGTATATTTGTATGCGTGTTTGTGCGCTCTTACTTATCAGGATGCATGCCACGCCAATTTATATTTACTCCTTTATAAAGGTATCTAATGTAATCTATGAGATATCTTCTATTTTAAATCAGATATCTGATAAATTTTATAAGATATCTCATATAATTTAAAGTTGATAATATATCTCATAAAATATATAAGATATTTTTTAAAACTATATAAGATATCTCATAAACTTTATAAGATATCTTGTATATTAAACAAGATATATTATAAAGTTTATGAGATATCTTATAAAAGATAGAATATATCTTATAAATTTATTTTTATAAGATATCTTATAAAACATATAAGATATATCATATGTTTTATAAGAAGATATCTCATAAATTAATTTTTATAAGATATCTCATCAACTTTATGAGATATCATAAAACATACAGGATATCAAATATGTTTTATTACATATCTTATACATGTTATTATGGGTCAGAATTACCCAACAGCAGAATTTACTAAGTCAAACAAGTACAAATGTAATAACATTTATTTGCAATTCTTGCAATAAAATTATAATAATAACAAAGTACTAACTTACAATAGGTAAACAATGTCTGTGCCGAGCTGAATCTGTATACAAAACAAATCACAATTCGCCCGTTAATTTCCAACGAAATTCCTAAATCCTAATCCCAGTTATAGAATAATCCAAAATGCCTAAAGTGTTTGTCTAACCAGAGCTTATCATCGGCTAAATTCACATTGTATTCATAATCAGAATAAATGTTCTGGTACATTTTTGAAAGAAACAGTTTGTCATCTTTCTACTACCTGATAAGCATCGAACTCTAGATCAATCTAGGTAACGTGTGTCACTCAATTGCAAGTATTACACAACAATATGATACTTTATACAATTTGTAAGATATTTTATAAATATTCATTGATGAAATATCTTATAAAGTTTAAGAAATATCTTATAAAATATATAAGATATCTTATATGTTCTACAAGATACCTTATAAAATGTATGAGATATATTATGAAATTTCTTTTATAAGATACCTTATACAAGTTATATAATATAAGAGTTAATTACATATCAAGAATATGAAAAAAGTTGATAAGACATCTTATAAAGTTAATGAGATATATTGTATACTATATAAGATATATCGTGTAAAAAATATTAGGATACTTTATATCTTTTATCAGATGTCTTATAAGATTTATGAGATATCTTTGAAAAGGAATAAATGTGAAAACGATGTCCCATAAGGATGGTATGTAAGAATATTGTGTTGCTAAAATATTGCGACTCATGTGTTTGCAAAATAAATTCACATTAAATTATATCCAGAAATGCTGAAGTGTTTTGTTTTTTGGCTTTGTATCGTACTTGGCTTGTGTCACAAATGTGTGCACGTATGTGCGTGTGTATTGCAAAACAAACTGTATTACACATGAATGCACACATATACACGCGCACACACACTCACACCGTCACTAAAATACACACAGTCACGTAGGAACGAACATACATACATGAACACACGCCGTTTTTGCAAAGCAAAAGCAGAGTTGGGGTTTGGGACAGGGGGCTTGGGTGGCGACCATTCATGCTCGGGTATGTCCTAAAATTGACGACCATTCGTGTTCACCCTCACGGCACATTTGGTAGCCCGGCGACGATACTTGCGGCATGTTTGGTCACTGGCGACGAAACATGCGGCACGAATGGTCGTCGGCGACCAAATGGGCCGCACGTATCGTCGCCGGGCGACCAAATATGCCGTACGTATCGTCTCCGGGCGATCGAACGTGCCAAGACGACCAAACGTGCCGTAACAATGATTGTCGGACATAATCGGGTTGCTGAGACCAAGGTCATACAAAGACGGAAATTGACGTAAATGCACATTTCATTTGTTTTAATGTATCACATCGTGTTGTGAAATAATGTAATGATTACGCAAATGCACCACTCTAATGAAATTGTCAGTAGAAATGTAGTAATTTCAAGTATCGGTAACAGTCCTATTCTGAGACGCAGCTAATTTATGTTACTCACAAAATCGAATATACTTTAAACGCAGAGTTACTATATATGTCTCTTTGTAGCTTTTTTAAAGTCACGGGAAGATTGATAAACGGAGATCTCAGTATTTGATCACAGAAAAATAATCAATTTTCAAATGAGCTCACAGAAAACCCCCCTTTCTCGATTTTGAAGAAGATTGAAAACAATAAACTTTACATATTAATCATCCAGAACAGCAAATTTCACAATACATGACAATTTCTCATTTTTTTTCTTCAAATTTTCCCATTTCTATGCACCTAATCAATAAGTGTGAGAGAGTTACTTTATTTACATCAGTATGCTATTGGTACAAACATATTAAGTGAAAGTGACCAGTCATCGAGATATAAAAACATACCGAATGCAAAATAAATAAACAGGATCTTAATTTCCCTTAATATAATGCATTTACATTTATTACATTTAACCTGAAAGACGATGATTGTTGTAATACCTGTAGATAAGTGTGTTTAGGTACGAGCATTCAAAGCTGTTATTTGTGTTTGGATAAAAAGCCAGAATCACCATATAAAAGATGAAATATGTGTAAGAGATATAGGGCTCACAGCAAGTGTGACAGGTCGACAGCGGATGCTTCCTCCTCCTAGAGACCTGATTCCACCTCTGGTATACCCAGGCGTCCATGTTTGTTTAACTCTCTATTTTGCATTGTTTATAGGAGTTATGAGATTGATCACTGTTCGTTATCTTCACTTTTATAGGAGTTATGAGATTGATCACTGTTCGTTATCTTCACCTTTCATATATCGATTTCTTTATAGAAGGTTGTATAGTTTAATGGATATACGATCAACAATAATCCACGATTCAACTAAATATAGGTATTGACTATATCTTCCAACAATCTTTTCAAATTGACGACAAGTGCACCATAGGGAACTAGTCCAATAATACCTAGCATCAATATTCACATACGAATTATCATTAATGTAAAATAATAAACATATAGGCAAAGCCTAATCCCTTCCACCGAGTTATTTCGCGAGAATTTCCGTCTAGTGCGTAAAACCCCACCGAGAATGATTAGAGGATAAAATGTGAAGATTACGTACTGGATGGTTTCAGTCACTGTATGAGTCACAAGATTTTAATTTAGTTCTCCAGTCATAGTTTTGTAACTGTTGTGTTTCTTTTGCATTTATTATCTGCATTTATTATTTTCTGTTGTATTGTTTGGTGGGGTTTGTGTTCTTCTGTGGTACGTTTCATCTGAGAGATTATGCTTTAAAAACTACTATGCAAGAAATTTTTGCATTGAACATGTTTGTACATGGGTCTTTACCATCCATAGATAAATGGAACTCGTGTTTTTAAACCCTGAAATCCCATGTACAATGTATAAATGAAGTTGAGAGTTTTGTTTAGTTGACAATGCAATAAAAACAAACTGCATAAATGAAAATTCTATATCTGCATTCGGAGGTGTATACATGCCAATATACTGGTTTCCTTTCGTCCTATATTTTACAAAATTAATATATCTTCCTGAATTTTCTAATAGGATACTTTGAAATTCTGTGTGTAAGTATACATTCAGATTCCAGTCTACCTTGCATGCTAAAATTACACAAACAGGTGCATGGCCTTACAAAGAATTACGAAATGTATGACTTTTTTGTGTAATATTGAAAAAAAAAGAAAAGAAATGAAAATTGAAAATTACGTTAACATTTTGAACAAATTTGATATCCTAGTCAACTGGAAGAATGATTTTGTGTTAACATTTTCTGGATTCTACAATTCTACAACTTTCCAAACAGGATATATAACATGAACCATACCTCTGGTATGTCCAAGGGTCCATGTTAGACCAACTCTTAATTCTGTATTCCTTAATGAAGTTCACCTTTTCTTGTAAATGATCAAATAAACATGTATCATAAAACTATTATAACACAATTTTGGGGAAAATTGTGAATCAGTCCCTCTAAGAAGTTTTGTGATTAATCACTGTTCCTTATCGTCACCGTATCCAACAAATGTTCAAATAGACGTCCACCTACATGTATACTCCTCATCGAAGTCTCTTAATTGCTGTT
Source organism: Ostrea edulis (assembly GCF_947568905.1). Taxonomy (NCBI): domain Eukaryota; kingdom Metazoa; phylum Mollusca; class Bivalvia; order Ostreida; family Ostreidae; genus Ostrea; species Ostrea edulis. The sequence goes on along the minus strand of NC_079166.1, from coordinate 59,126,193 downwards.
ATTGAGATACCTTATACGTGTCGTGTCATAGTATATGAGAGAGGTTACGTAAATAAAATATAGAATCTATAAAAAAACAAGCTTTCAAAGAACTTTTGATGACTTTGAAATTAGAAGCTTTTCGTTCAACAACGTGATTAAAAACACGCCTTTTCTACAATTTACATCACCATTCTTTACAACAAATTATAAACTAGGCTGTATTACGCCATAGATAGCTGTTTCTTCAATAAAACAAGATCATCAGTAAAGGTGATCGATGTTCCCCGAACTGCATCTAACTAATGATTTACAGCATATCATAAATGACTTCCACATGATCAAAAACTGTTAAAATGTTGTTGAATTGAAGTGTTTTTTGTCATATAGGAGGTAAATGTTGAGTGCCGTTCACCTTTACAAAAGAACTTTGACTGACCTTTGTCTGAAAGTAATTTGCGCAAAAAAATATTTGTTTGATATGATCAATACCGGTTCAAAAAGTGTTGAAATAATGAAATGTTTCCTAATATATGGTATCCGTTCGATTACCTTGACTTTTCCAAAATGCCCTCCAGAAACCTTAGTTCAAAAATATCAAAAACTGTCGAAATATTGTTGAAATGAAATTTTCTTCGCCTATAAAGTACTTGCTTTGAGTTACGCCTATATTTGCTCCTGACAAAATTATTAACAGTTGTGAAGGAGAACATTCAACCTTACTGTGCGACTACATATGCCAGAAGTGGTGTTTCTAAAAAAGATTCTATAGAACGTTTAGTAAACTTGAAAGCGCAAAAATTTCCCAAATGAATAACATCAAAACCTATGACTTTTCAACACTATACACGACGATTCCTCACGATGAATTAAAGACTAGACATTTTGACATCATAGACAGTTGCTTCTTCAACAAAAAAGGAAATATGTATATCTAGTGATCAGTCATCCAAAAAACTACTTTCTTAAACATCACTTTGATTCCACGCACAAGTACTCTGAAGTTGAAATAAAAATATGCTAGAGTTCCTCATTGACAATATCTTCATGGTCTTTGGTGATCAGGTCTTCCAACAGTCTGTTGGAATTCCCATGGGCACGAATTGTGCTACTTTGTTAGCTGACCTGTTTCTATATTCAAATGAAGCAGAATTTATTCAAAAACTTCTACGCAAGAAAAAAAAATATCTTGATGTGGCATTCAGTTCGACATTTAGATATATCGACGACGTTTTGTCTGTTAACAAATATAACTTTCATTCATATGTCGATTCGATATATCACTGTGAGCTCGAAATAAAAGACACCACAGAGTCGTTCACTTCTACCTCATATCTAGATATTTTATCGAAAGTAGACATTAACGGCAAACTGACAATTCAACTGTATGACAAACGGGATGATTTCAGTTTCTGCATCGTCAACTTCCCATATCTATATAGCAATATTCCATTATCACCTGCACATGGTGTTTATATATCTCAACTGATTCGATACGCAAGAGCTTGTTCTGCGTATAGTCAGTTTTTAGATCAAGGCAAGCCACTGACAAACAAGTTGATGGTACAGGGGTTTCAACAGTCTCGATTGAAGTCAGCATTTCGCAAATCCTATGGTCGTTATAACGATCTAGCTCGTCAATACAACCTATCATTGGGTCAAATTATGTCTGATGTGTTTCATACCGATTGTTAGGCCGTTATTGGTACACTGATTTTGACTGCGGATAACTCCGTTCATCTGATCATAATATAGGGCTCACGGCGGGTGTGACCGATCGGTGGGGATGCTTGCTTCTCCTAGGCACCTGTTCCCACTCCTGGTATTTCCAGGGGTCTGCGTTTGTCCAACTATTTATTTTGTATTGCTTGTGGGAGTTATGAGATTGATCACTGTTATCTTCGCCTTACCTTGACCTTTAGAAACGACCTTGAGTAGCTTTCGTTATGAGCCATTTACCTAATTACTTATTTGTGTGATATATGATGTATTCATGTTTAAAAACTGTTGAAATAAGGAACTTTTTCTTTATATTTCATAAGGTACATGTTCTTGGGTGACTTGACCTTTCCAAAATGACCTTTGTCCCAGCGTTCCTGTCCCAGTGAATAATTGTGATCAAATATGATCAATTTCTCATGAAAGGTTTAGGAAATATGCCGTGTTTCTTACCAATTGTTAGGAAGCTCTTTACACACTGATTCTGGCGACGGATTAGTCTGTTAATCAGATCAACAAATTGGACTCACTGCAGGTGATACCTGTCAATCCTCTCAAAATTAGTATGAAACATACCAGGCAGCGTTCTATTAGCAAATAAAGATTATTTAACTACTATATGATTTGCTAAATGCTAACTTAAATCAAGACAGTTGAAATCCTACAACATCAACAGATTTATCAGTAGCCTGCCTCGTTTTAAAAATTGAACATACACAGAACAAGCTTTATCGTATCTTATGAGTTGGGAGACATAGCTGATACAGGCAAATGATAATGGATTATTGTCACATAGATATGGATAATGGTGATGGAGAATTGTGACATGTGTTAACAAAAGTGAAATATATGTTTTATTTAAGAAGTGCTGATCGATGTGAGTACTTTTTGATTGCTAAATATATTGAGCTAACTCTGATATGTGTTGTAGGTTATCCAGCCTTCAAAGGAGCATTCATTGGGAATTTTTTTGAGGCTGAGGTTCGCATAAAGGCTTGGAATGTACATGGACTCAGCATTGTAGATTTCCAGACAAATGTTTCATTTTCCACATCAAAGGGTAAGTTTCAGAAGTCAAGTAGATAACCATTCTAACACTGAATAGTATGATTTCAAGTATTCAGAGCATATATATGTTTAATAGGATATTTAGCTGTTCCTCATGACATTGGAATACGCCCAGCCTATGTGACTGTTCAAGTAGCGTTTAACAAATCTGGACTTTGGTATACATCGGAAGCCGAAGGTAAATCACTAAAACGTCCTACTGTTAAGGCCCATATGCCCTGATAGTCATATCTGACCTCGGCAGATTTCGATTTGATCTTATTCGATATTCAATACTAGCAGTTGGTACTGTTTCCTATTAAACGCAATCAATTTCCTTGATAATTGATGATACATATATAACTTTCGTAACAAAACCCTAAATCGAAGTCATTCCATGTGTATTTCTTCATCTAGGTGCTAACTTCCACAGTAATCCTTTAAAGAAAAAGAACATGTTTGGCGGAGTGTTTTTGCTTACAATGATACATCTATCATTTTATGGACGCCTAAGAAGGGTATTCTTTCATTATATTCTATTATTGTATCCAATTTCGTTCAATTTGTTACAGACATAATGTACATGTATATCCAAAATCGGTGATAACCAGATGTAGCTCATTCTAGTTGAAACAGCTAAATCCATATCTACTCCATTGATTGTGTAAGAAAGAACGGACGACTCAGAGCAGATGTGAGCGGTCAACCTCAAATGCTTATTGCTATTCGTGGTCTTTCTTTGCCCTTTTGTCGATTTTGTATTCATTGTACCTCTAGGACTGATGACATTACCAATTTATAGGTTGTTCTTTACCTACTGATTTTCCGTACGGATTACTCTGTTTGCCGTCCAACGGGGATCCGGGTTAGAATAGGTTCTCAGTAACCCTGACCTGTCGTAAGAGCCGACTAAATGGGGCAGTTCTTCGGATAAGACCGCAACACTCGAGGTAGCGTGTCGCAGCAAACACGGACCTCTGGACATACCAGAGGTGGAATCAGGTGCCTACGAGGAGTTCGCATCCCCAATTGACGGGTCACGCTCACTATGAATCTTATATCTCGATCAGATTAATCCGCAGTCAAAATCAGTGTGTAAAAAACGGCCTAACAATTGATACGTAACACCTCAGATATCATTTGCCCCAATGACAGATTGTAGTGACAAACTAGATCGTTATAAAGACCATAGAATTGCAAAATGCTGACTTTGAACAAGACTGTTCAAAACCCTGTAACATCATCTTGTTTGTCCGTAGTTTGTTTCAATTTACAAACTCGTCATACGAAGAACAAGCTCTTTTGTAACAAATCAATTGAGAGACATAATCACCATATGCAAATGATAATGGAATATTGCTACATAAACATGGAAACTTGACTATGGAGAAGCGCTGAAGCCATCCCGTTTGTAATAAAGTTGATTTGTTTGTTTGCCGTTACATGTATCATCTGTCTATACTTAAGAATGTGTAAACTTCGCCAATAAACTCTGAAACACTTGTTGCAAGGTAAGTGCTTAAATATTGTTTCATATATAAGGTGAAGTCCATAAGCTATAATAAAATCTTAGGTGATTAGTAGATAATTTGAAATCGATCTAAACCCTATTTTCGTTTTCGATAAACTACCCCGAAATAACAAAAATGAGAGTAAAACGGTGGACACCTTTTGGTGGATCTAAGCCAGTCTTTTTAACGACAATTTAAGATAATACGATATGAAGTAAATACGTTGTTTATCGATTGACTTTGATCTTACAGAAGAAATAAGTTTTTATAATTGTTGAATAAATAAAATATGCGAGTTCGCTTCTTCCATCCGTAATTCAATCTTGAATCAGCCTTATGGAAATTTCCAGAACGAAGCGCCCAGAACGATGCAGCATCATAGACGCTTAGGTCTACAACCAATTGCACATTCTCAGAGGGGGTGTCGACTAGCCGAAAAACAACCCCAGAAGTTGCGATTAGTTTACAAAATTTTAAATATCTGATACTGTATTTTGATGTTCTTACTTTTTTTCGTGATTATAGAAATCTCTATTATGACTGTTTGTAACAATTTATTAACAGTTACTCATATATACAAATACATGGGTAAGCAGAGTAAAGTTTGCATTGTTTTGTGATGTCATAGATCTTGAAGCTAAGCAATAAATCAAAAGCTGTGTAAAATGTCAGATATCGAATGGTCCGGGATTGTTCTGGGACGTTTACGCTTTATAACTCTACGGTTAAAACATTTTATGGAAATCGGGCTGTACAGCACCTGGCAATGTCCACGAAATCAGGCCATTGTTTACAATATAGCAGTTTTTCTGCTTTTCATTCATATAGTGCGTTATGTTTTCGATTATTGCGTTTGACGAAAATAATTGTTCTCAAATTCATATGGATTAAAAATACCGTTCATTCAATTCATGTTTGCAATAACTCAAGAATGCATTTAAAAAGTCTTTCCTCACAATGTAATATTACTTACGTGCGATTTTCCGCACTTGCGCTGGTTTTCATCTAGTGTTCAATAAAGTATCTAGGTATGAAGCGGATGTGGAAGACTATGTGGTATCTTTTTTTAAATCTCGATCAAATTACATAAGTTTGATTTTAGGATATCTGTTCTTTGCGGCTGATGGATGGGGGAAAAAGGCATTTCGGATTAAAAATGGAATTGTGACAATTCGAGCCTGGAAGCCCTCTGTCGTTATTAATGAACAAAATGTTTCAAGAGACCTTTATCCAGATGTCACAACCGATGAGGACGATTACATCATGACATTTGACCAATTATATTACATAGACAAAAACATCATTATTGTACAGGTAAATATTCTAGATTAATTATTTGTCGATTACTGTAAACGTATTATATTTGGCGTGTACGATATTTGGCGGAAATCGTTTTTTCAACAAGTTAGCGTGGATTTGATTTAGCGCATTCCTAAATTACTTTAAACATCTAGATTTACGGATGGCATTTAGCGATGTACTTGATTTAGCGGAAGCTGCGTTCCACCAAAGGCGCTAAATAGAATGCACAGCCAAATGTAATACATTTACAGTATTTTTCATAAATAAATTTAAATTTGAAGACATTATTGGTTGCACCTGAATAATCGACACGATGCCATTAAAAACCCACTGCATGTGTAGTCGATGTATGTTTACTACATAAAGCCTTTGAATCCACAAATTAATGTAATCTTTTTTAAATGACTTGCAAAGCCCATTGTCTACAAAATTGATCTGAATTAAAATCACGAATTCGCGACAAGCCACTATTCTATATCAAAAACAAATAATCCGAGTATCTGGAAACCAAACATACCTAATCTATCTTAATATTGGTTGATAGCAGTGTAATGAATTGTCACTTGACTGCCAATGATCTCACCAGTATCATAGTAATGATATTTATTTCGCCTTGTCGGGTCTATTTGTTTGATGCAATTTTACGGCATCATTATATTTTCTTCATATATAATTTATAGAAGCGTTGGTGTTTGATCGCCTATGTACAGAATGATGCAAAAAGTATTCGTACAAAATGACAGCGTTTTTGTTTTGTTTGTTTGGTGTGGGTTTTTTTTACATTCGCGACGGAAATTGGTCAGAATTAAAACGTATGTACAATGTTTCTGAAATTAATAAAACAAACTAAACTCATCTAAATCTTTGTCATATGTCATTTTAATCTTATAATACTCAATAACCTTCGTGGGATCGATCGATACAATCTTCTAATGTCATGGACATTCCGGAAACTTACCGGCTGTACGTAAGTGTTCTATATGTTAGAGTAAACGGAAATCACGATAGTCTATTTTCATCGTGCAACAGTGAACAGAATTAACAGCTGTAGCAATTTATATTAGAATATATCAGGCACATAATCACGGCAAATATTACATTTAGTTGCCATATGTTTGCATATTTTCTGCCACATAATTTCAATTAGGTTTAAGTTGTCTATTTGTACAATAATGTATATTCACACGTTTGTTTATGTGTGCGTGTCATAGTATGCAAACGTGTTCCGGTAAGAAATTACATCACAGAATTAAACTTTCTTTAGAGTAAATTATCGAATACACTGTCCATCACAATATCACATCAAGTACTTATTATGCTTTATTTCTTTCTTCATAGTCAATCTTTTCTAACCTATACAATTAAAAACGATGGGAATGCATTGGTCTCTTTTGTCAGATATATATACGGATGCTACATCTAATATAGTATACCATGATCCCTGTCCAGATATCCTGAATCTCGAGGTAGAGGTCATCCCCTCTCCCGATCGCGTATGAAACTTTCGTTTTATTAACAACTACAGATTCTCGGTGCTATTGAGATCTGAACTCTGGCCCGGCCCACTCATGGCGGTAACATCGTTTCTGTGGAGAAATTTCTGGGTGCTTCTAGCCCGAGCTTTCTTCTGCAGAAATACATATATTTTTAGCGGGCAAATGATGAAACTATAACTGGCCACAAGATCTCATCGAGGATATCCTGGTATTTCTCAGTCTGTTAGAAATGTCAAGCAAACTTTGACCTATGTTCCTCTTGACCAATGCAACCTTTCCAATTTACGGTAGCCGGTCGATTCATCTGGTGTTTTCTATTGAAACACCTTGCTTTTTGTAACGCTCGAAATTATCGTAGTAGGAATTCCTAACAACTCGTGAGACTTTTCGAATAGAATTTCCCTGATCTGAGAGACTCCAAACTACTTTTTCACATTGCTTGACAATTTTCCCCGCTTTCTACCCATTTCGCTTTCATTTGTAGATTTCCGTAAATACAGCAGACGACAACACAACCATATGACACATGAAATGTCACATGATTAAATAATATTACAAATAAGGAATCCCGACGCTATTTGAAAACTTCGTTAAATCTATTGGCTGCGTGCACGAATGTAAACACGCCGCCATTTTGTATGAATACTTATTGCATCACACAATAGAATCCAAATTTTGACTCACTTAGTTTGATTAGAAGTAATAAACTCTAAAATTTGATCACAATGTTACAACAAAACGAAGAGCAGATTCCTACCCTAGGTATCACTTATTTGTGGGAGATAGCTATAAAAATATTGTGATATAGTGCACTCATAGTTTTTTGCATCAAGTGTCAAACCTGGGATTACCATTTTGGCATATTGCACACAAAATGTAACATTGTCATATTCATCATGCTGACACCCCCCAAATATTAGGATTTGGTATTCACGTGCCCATGGAAAAGAAAGCGATCTTGAAATCTCACTTGACAATTTTGCAATGTAGGTTTATAATATTATATAATGATAAATCTGTAGCTCACTGGTGCATCCCAATCCCTCCTCTGAGAACTATGGGTGTATTTATATCTATTTGAAGAACAAGAAATCTCATAACCATGCAAGTAAAACATTTCCTTAGGTCAATCCCCTGGAACCAAACAACAAAGACTACATATTTCATGGAGTGGGAACAGCCTTGACAGCCTTAACGGAGATATCCACTAAGGAATATGGAGGAGTCGTCTTCTCCTATAATCAAACACACACCTTTCTATGGATTCCTTCGCGTTCTTCCCAACGAGGACACATGGCTTACGTGGGAGGTGATTGGATCAGCAACTTCGAGCAAAGAATTGCATCCTCAAAAGCGAAAATCTTCAATAAGATAATCAACCTGTCCGGTACTTATGAACTTATATATTATATTTCTTTTAGGATTTGTCTTTAGAATGATCATGCATATTTAAACAATTTATTTATACTTCGAAGTATTTATCATTATTATTTATCATTATTCACATTTATATAGCGTCTTATCCAATCGACACATTCACCCTAAAGCGTTTTATCTGTAAAACAAACTAAAAGAAAGAACAATAAATTCATAGAAAAGCACATGGAGTAATATACTAGCGGAAAAACGAAACACAAGTTTATTTTAAATATTTTTTTTAAATGATTCGTTGATGATTAGATCATTGTTTGGGTTCCTCGATTATTCATTATTTCTGAATATATTTTGATCGTTTTCGTTGTCCTATCCCAAACAGCGTCTGCGTGAATAGAGTAAAAACAAGGGTACCCTACCTGATCCAAATCGGTAGCATGTGTGTGCCCACCCCTGGCTTCATTCGCTGGTCTTACTGTCTTTAACAATGACCCAAGATGTTTATTTTATCCTTTGAGGGATATTATTCTACTCTTAAATAAAGGCCTGTGTGAGTTGATGTGCTTCCTAAACCTCCTCGTTCCATAAATGCTCGATTGGGGACAAATCTAGACTAGGGACTAATAATGAACTAAGATGCTGTTTTGAACCAGAAAGTCAGACGATCCCTAGCAACATCTTATGGCATCGCTTTGTCCTGCTGCAACATCAGGTTACGTTGATGGATCAAAGGAACGACGTGTAGTCTCAATACCAGATTTCGATGTGTTATTGCTGTATTGTTGCCGTAGATAACTTCTCGACGTGTTTTCACGCCTTTAGATACTTCTACCCATACCATGATAAACTCTCCCCCGAATCTGTCACTTTGTGTTGCTCAAACGTCAGATTATCGCTCACCACGACGTCACTAGACACGTTGTTGTCCATCTAAACTATTGGGCCAAAGGAAACCGATTAGTTGCATGTGCAAGCAGTCATTGCATTCGAGACATTGTGACCTTAAATGAAACTCCAGTAACCGCTTCCTAACCGTTTTGTGCACACTGACTGGCCATGAATGCAAACAACCTGGCGTGCCGCCTCCGTCACTGTCAGAAATCGTTTACGTAAGTGCGGGAGATGTATGCCCCTATCTTGTCCTCCCGGCATAGCGCACAGTCGGTCGCTCCTTGGGAGACTACCCAATCTCCCTGAAGCTTTGAGACGCCCAATTAAACAGGATAATGCTGTCTTATGGACACCATGTTGATGGGCTATATGACGTTGCGAATTCCCTGCATTATCAAAGCAAGGAAAGCAAGGGCCCATCCCTATTGACTTCATTCAATCGCGGTATTTCGCTCTACAATCGTTTCCAAAAGAAATGTTTTGTAGCTGATCTGTACTGTTTGAATGTTTGATTTGTAAAGGTTTACCAGCAAATATCGTGATATCGTGCAGGGGTACCCCAGGGTGCATGCTTTCTTGAAAACTCTTATGAAAGCTTGCAACATTTTTACAGTGCATAGAGGTAGCTCAGTGTCTTTAATTAAATCTCGTCCACGTATCTTCAAGCTATAGTAACAAAGCCGAACTACGCGGAGTTTTTTCATCAGCATTCTAAAATAATGTTAACACAGTAACTAAGAATAGGCAAAACTATAAAAGGTTATATGTACCTTAGACATGCCGAACGCTTATGACAATGGGATTATTCAGAGACAGGTAATGCAATACATCGATGCTTAACTTATATTGAATTATATTTTAAAGCAAAACCCACATGCTGTTACTAAAGGGAGCTTTCGATATCATAAATAGACCTGGCAATTTGGAAATAGGCATCATAGTCTCAGATATGTCACAATGGCTCAATTTTTAGCGCATTCGCTTCGTGACCAGATCGTGAGATCGAGTCTCACACGCGCCTTAGACGCCTCAAACTTATGGCCAGTTGCACACATTGTATCTCTGGATCAGATAAGAATGGCTCAGCGGCTGATTCGATGATCATCACATAAACCGGGTTCAAATACTGATTGTGTCCGTTTCAACTAAAAAGGAATTCAGTTCCACGTTATAAGACCGATTAAGGCTTACCTTATATAGACTACCTAAGATACTGAGAGTCACAAACTTTCCCAGCACTTGGAAACTCAGATTTACTAGAACTTTTAAATTAATCTGAAAAGGATATTATCCAAATTAAACTTGATTGAAAATGACATTTTAGGAAAGTACAAAATCGAAAAGTATTGCATCAAAATCGATTCAAACCACGAGGCTCATTGATGAATCTGAGACCTACTGAAATATAGCTGTCCAACTACTGTGGAATCATTAGAATTCGTGGTGGCTCAATTTTCGTGGAATTCGTGGGTACCCCTCACCCACGAATTTACATCCTCAACGAATAACTACAAAGCAAACATTCCAGAGTTATCTTTTTTACAAATATATAAATCCACGAAATTATGTCCCCACGAACCCGTAAAAATTCAGCAATCCACGAAAATTGGCCCCCACGAATTTAAATGATTTTACAGTATACAAATCTTCCACCAGATACTTTTTATCAATTATTTAAAGTTAATTGTATGTACATTTGTGTACCCCAAACAAACCAACATTTAGTCAACAAACTTCAGGTAGCGTACAACTTACTCAGTGGTATTAAAAGTGTTTTAATGAGACACTGAAGAGTTCTGCAAAACATCAACATCAATCTTACAAATAAATCTGTTAAAAACTGGTCAACACAAACGTTTTAGAAAACCATTATCTACATTTCAAAAATTTACAATATTATGAAAATTTTATGAAATATTTGATTTCGTCAATTTCTCATATTTCTGTAGCAATATTCCATTAACATCTGCATATGGTTTTTATATCTCTCAACTGATTCCATACGCATGAAAGGTCAGTTTTTAAATCGACGCCAGCTACTGATAAACAAGTTGATGGTGCAGGAGTTCCAACAGTCTCGTTTAAAGTCAGCATTTCGCAAATTCTAGGGTCGTTATAACAATATAGTTTGATAATACAACCTATCATTTGGTCAAATGCTGTCTGATGTGTTTCATACCGATTTTTATACCGTTCTTGGCAAACTCATTTTGACTACGGATAAATCCGTTTACCTGATCAAGGTGTATAGGGCTCATGGCGGGTGTGACCGGCCAACAGGGGATGATTACTCCTCATAGTCACCTGATCCCATCTCAGGTATACCCAGGGGTCCGTGTTTGTCCAACTATCTATTTTGTATTGCTTATAGGAGTTATGAGATTGATCACAGTTCGTCATCTTCACCTTTCATTTATTCAGTACTCTTAGTTTGTTCATTTCTTATCAGTCTGTCCACATCAAAATGATCCAAAATATCCAATTCCCCTGTCATTACTTAAGGTGGACGATGTAAATCGGATTTCAACCTCCTCTTCCCTAGATTCAATTTTACAGTAGATATGAGTCGTACTCACGTAATACAGTAGATATGAGTCGTACTCACGTAATACAGTAGATATGAGTCGTACTCACGAAAGCCTTAGCTGGTTGCAACAAGTGAAGCTGGAGTCAAACCTAAAATGAATTATCCGAAGTATCTACCCAATATACCGAACTAACCATTAGTGTTCATACCGATTGTTAGGTCGTTCTTGGCACATAGATTTTTCCTGCGAATTATCCCGTTTACCGGATGTAGCCGGTCGATAAGAGATGCTTATTCCTCCTAGTCATCTGATTCAACCTCTAGTATATTCAGGGATCCGTGTTTGCCCAACTCTCTATTTTGAATTGCTTATAGGAGTTATGAGATGGATCACTGATCGTTATGTTCACCTTTCATCATACCAGTATATTAATCTTCATTAATCTAATTAGTTATGATGCATTTCACTACATTCTAACGTTGTATAGTGTAACCTGCTGAGGATCTTGGAATAAAATCCCGTAAATATATCTGTCTCATACAGTATCAGAACCTCTTTTATCAATTGTAAACAGGAATTATAATAAACTCTATTTCTATGTTTACAGATTATCCCAACCTATGTGCAATATGTGAAATTGATAACGTCGCTGACACGGTAGATATTCTGGATATCCCTGATGTGCTTGTCACCGGAACAAACGTGACGTATGCATGTAAAACAAATCATCGTCTGGTACTCGGGGATTTAAACCGAACTTGTATGTCCAAAGGAAAATGGTCTGGAATGGCACCTATTTGTAAACGTACGTATATGTGTAGATTTAAGTGAGTTTATTTCATAAGATGTACATGTATGTCGTGCTTTTTATTACTTTGATAAAGAAGAAAGCTTAATGATCTCTTGCATGTATGACAAATCACGACGATATAAGATATTTAAACTCTTTGAGCTTAGTCGAAAAAAATTTCGGTTTAATTTATAACATATCTACATGTACATGTAATGCATCGAATGAATTCAATTTCAGGGTGTCAATGTCCATGTTCAAAGACAAAACAACAGGTCAACATCAAAACCAAACGAGAATTGGAAGCAAGAATAGCAGCGACAAAGAAAAGTTTAACGGTGAAAAAATCCAACTTGTCCGCTCAGACACGAAAGAAGATTTCGGCAAAAGACACGCGAGCCTCCGCTACATGCATCGGGAGTGTCCTGGGACTGGCGGTCATTATAATAATCACACTCATCATCGTCATACCCGACATTCCACTCATAGTGGAGCACATCAGACACGGAGCACGTTGAGAAAATAGGACGAGAAGATCACCTTTCTAAAAATTCGATAATTTTCGTTCATCAATACGGCAGTTAAAGGTTTTCATATCAAATTATGAACAGCTTACCCCTGTATTAAATCCTAATAGGTCACTTCCGGTTTGTTGCAAAATGTTACTAGAAATTACTCTGAAATATATAGATAAACATAATTACAATCAATAAGATCGACTGAAAATAAAAATTGCTAAGTTTCACACAAATAGATGTTCATCATGAAAATACCAACCACGTGTTAAGAAAATACCGTATCTGTAAAACACGCGAATTTAATTTATTCATTTCAAGTTACATGATTTATGCCTCACAAAATACCATTTTCACTGTGTCATTCATATGATTGTCAAATTATTAATGATCTTTACTGTTTATCATGAAAAGATGAATATACATGTAACGAACAGTGATCAATCTTATAACACCTATAAAAAATACAAAATTAAGAGTTGGGCAAACGGATATATCAGAGGTGGGACCAGGTGCCTAAGAGGATTAAGCATTCTCTGTCCACCTGCAAACTCGCTGCGAACCCCATATCCTGACCAGGAAAACGGAGCGATCCGTAGTCAAAATCAGTATGCAAAAACAGCCTAACAATTGGTACATTTAACCCGTCAGATAGCATTGCATTTATGATCTGTCAAAAATGAAAAGGTGAAGATCGTAAACGAAAAGTGATCGATCTCACAACTTTTATAAGGAATACGAAATTAAGAGTTAGGCAAATACGAACCGTTGGACATACCAGAAGGATCACGTGCCTAGAAGGAGTAAGCATCGCTTGTCGACCGGTCTCTATACCTTTCGGTCTGCAAACGCGCCGTTTTACAAATTGCTTGAGATTTTTTGGACGTAATTTCTTTAGGGTTTGTTTTAGATTTTTAAACTTTTGATGTGTTTGAAATGTAATGTATAAATTATTATAGATACCTCTCCTTAAATTGTTTGAAGGGCTTTAGATTTTCCCAGAATGTTTTCTTTTAGTCATTGCAATGTGTTTGCAGATTATTTGAGATAGATCATCATTAACATTGAAAACAGCATTTGGATCACATTTTTAAAACCTAGTAAAAGTTTCTTTCCGAGATCTGAAATTTGCAATATGTACATTAAACTTTAGGCGTCTAAAACTTGTGTAATTCCGAAGTTGTGAACATAGTTTCCATTTCTCATTGAACTGAAACGATATTGTGAAGATTGTATATGAAATTACAATGCTTTGATATAATATGCATTCACGATGAATGTGACCGGTCGACAGAGGATGCTTACTCATTTTAAGCACCTGATCCTATCCCTCTGGTATGTCCAGGGGTTCCGTTTTTACTCAACTCTTTATTTTGTATTCCTCGTGGTAGTTGTAAGATTGATCATTGTTCGTTATCTTAGCCTTTCATATTGAAGCAAAATTAATTTAGAATGCACTTTCATGTTTTAAAATCGTTCTTATGCTTTTTAACATTTTCCGTGTGAAATGCATTTTTTTTTATTTAAAGTCACATACATTTATTTAATACATGAGGTACAGCGCAAATTTTACAAATTCACACATACGTAAATAAAAATACGGATCAAGCAAAGCAAACACAAAATAGTAGAGACTCCCAATCCCTCAGAAAAAAATCGGTGGTCTTTTTTCAACACTGGGACTAGATTCATACAATTATGTACATTATATTACCGGTAGGGAAGAAGCAAACAGAACTTTTTCAAAATTTTCAAAACGAAGACACATATTTTTCTTCAGAGTGTTGTATTGTAGGTTAGTCACAGAATTTAAAAGTATTTGGCTGACTCCAGTACTGACTGATCAAACATGCTTTGATGAAAAGTGGAATTTCAAAGGTTTTACATTCGAACATAGTTATGATGATATTTTACAAATACATGTATCAGTCGTCATCCGACTATCACTACATCTACAATGTACATGTGCTACAGGGAGACACTGAGTGCAAGTTTGAATTTATACAAATATTTTATTTTATTTTCCAAGGAGAACACTCAGATAATTTTTAAATTCGAATTTTGATTTATATCTTATACATATATTCCCTTTAGAATAATCCAATGTACATGTATATCAGAAGTCCACTTTTGAACAGCTTGGTCTTAAAACAGGTGAGGGAAAGGTACATTTTGCTATGATAGTGGTATATAACTTGCACTTTGAATGGCCAGCATGTAATTTGATGAAATGAAGGCTATCTACAGCTATCTACAGCTGAAAATATGATTGATTGATTGCATCTTGTTTAACGACTCTCCCGAGAATTTTTCACTGATATGAAGACGTCACGAAGACCAGTGAACGGCTAAGCCCGGCGTTTACGATCATTGAGCAGTGCAGAGGGTTCCTTAGCGTGCCACACCTACTACGGGACATTCGTTTTCAAGGTCATCTCCGAGGACCCGTGACATTCACACCTGATGCCGAGCGTTTGGTGATGGAACTGTCACTACCTGTTTTAACGACTTAGGTTTGTCGCGTCGGAATTCGAACCCCGACCTTCTGCATGCGGGCCAAACGCTCTTACCTCCAGACAACCGCGGCGGATATGACTGAAAATATAGCGGGATATCGCTATAATAGTGACATACCAGTAGTATAGTGGAATTTACGCCCCCCCCCCCCCTCCCCAGTTTTGTCCAATTTTTTCCCCAATAGTTGGTCCACTTACCAACCCACAGCAAAAGATAATTAAATTCAAATGGACAAAGTACTGTACATGACAAATCGTTTCGTAAAATCAAATATGCCCGTATGAGTAGTTCACTACTCGTAGCTAGTGATGTAGGAATCGGCGCTGTTAATGTTTCGATATCATACTAGCAATGTAAATAGAGTTGTTTCTTATTTTTCAAACAAACTTTAAGAGTGTCAAAAATTATCCATTATTGAAAAAGAGTGTCTTGCTTTGTTGTTAGCTTTACAAAATTTTGATGTTTATTTGAATGTTACTGTGCATCGTATCCTTGTTTTTATGGATCATGTAACCCCTTCACCTTTTTACATAAAATGCCAGACAATAAACAAAGATTCACAACAAGAGTGTGATATTGATACAATCTAATTAAAATCAGATCCTAAGCTCAAAGTCGCTACATTAGGATCTGACATAACCCCATAGGAGGTCACGTCCACATGACCTTTCGCTTGGAATATTCATGAGAACTATCAGCCAGTCAGATTGCGCCATACAGACAATGATGGTTATTTGGGCGGTTCCCGGCACTTCGTAAACAAATTGCTGTAATCTCTCTCCCACGACGTTTATTCCACAGTATAAAATTGTATGTTCTCACATGAGGAATTTTAAACTTTCGCAATAATGCCTAATCTATTCCGTTCATACAAACAACAAAAAGTACGATTAAAATACATCCAAATTAAGTTAATTGTGAATTACGATTTAGGTATGAATAGGGATGGGTACTATTTGATTAGTTTTCAAGATGCTTTACTTAATTAACACGAGGAATATAACGCCAGTCGACGCAAACGGTGCATTGGACGTCCCATCTAGCTGCGATGTGTTTTCTTTCAAACCAAACAATCGCAGCCATTTTCCTTAAATTGTGAACACCGTTCACATGAACATGACCCCTAGTCGGGTTATGTGAGATCTAACACACAGTATACAGTGCGGATCTAAAACGTCTGATTTTAATTGGATTGATATTGATATTAAACATATCAAAGACAATGTTTTCAAGAGTGATATGAGTGTTTTGTTGTTGCTTTGATTTTATTTATTTGACTGATTTGAATTGATGTACATGTGTGTATATATATATATAGGGAAGTCGTTGTGGCCGAGTGGACTTATGCACTGGTTTGACAATCTTGCTAGGCGGTGTGTGCCGTACGTCGCTTGTTCGACCCCGGGCTGGGGGCGAAAATTTTCAGTACCTAGTTGTGATTATTTAGTGCTTTATATATATATATATATATATATATATTGTAACAAGATGATGATTTAATCCTATTATTATTGCCATTCACGGTGAAGGTACAGTGCATATTTTACGCTCATCAGTCTTGTCCCATTGACTTTGTTTACATTTGTTTCAGCGAGCCATTTTCAACGTGATCATCGTTTAAATCATGACTTTGTTTATTTGATCACTTATAAGGGTTTTTATAATTACCGAGTGAATCTCATCCATCTTTCTGTGCACTCTTTATGCCGTATTTCTGCTGTAAATCATTATTTACCGCTCTCAAACTTTCTCGTGTGCTGCCTGTATTGACGTCCGACAGGCCGATTCACTCCGGACTCTGACTGCCTGCATTGTGTTCCGGTGCTTGATTTTAAGATATTACTACTTATTGTGTATTATTTATATATGAATCGTTGTAAGCAGATGCTGACCAACCTTTTTGTATGAATTTTATCCCGATAAAACCGCTTATCTGTCTTTATTTTTTCATGTAATCCAAGTCCTAAATTTTTGTATCTCACTTTCGTTTTCTTCGATATTCCTACGCGCATTATTCACAGGGCGCTTTAATTCGAAATATTAGAAGTCTAATAAATACTACGATAGTGAACAATTTCCAAATATGAATTTTAGTTATCAATTATGGCTTTATTTAATTAATTACATCCGGACAAGGCTTTGTATATATCTTATATGGTTTTATTGTCATTAAAATTCATATGTCCGGAATTTATGATAGTCCTGTCTGGAATGTCCGTATCCGAACAATTATTTGATTGGATAACTTTTATCCGGACAATAAGGACAAACAGTGATTGGTTGGACAAGTCTATATAAGGAAGCTCAGTCTCAGTATCCATCATCTTCTCCTAGAGAACACATCTCATTAAGCAGAACAATCAAGGTAGATAAAAAAAATGAACTTGGTAGTTGATGACGCTAATTTCTATAAGGACTTTATTCGTCCGGACAGTCCGTATCATTATTCAGTCATGAATTTAGATTTGACTAAGTAGGAGATTATTATAGTTCTTATTAATATTTTAGCCTATTGAAGACTTTGTGTTACGAAGTTAGTTGTCCGAAATGTTGTCCGGAATGTTTTACAGCGTTTAAGAATCACTTGTTTGGATTCTAGTTCATAAGAGTCAAGTTGTATAGATTAGATGTCAGAGTTTATGACCGCAGGAGTAGTAATTAAGTTACTGTTATATTCACTTTAGGTTTTAGCTGGTGATGTAGGAGTTAAAGACAGGTAGTAAAACAAAGGGGGGGGGGGGTCAAGTCTGTTATATCACAGTTAAACTTTCGACTGTCCGGATCGACACTTTTAATATTTCCTTTTGATAAACTATTTAGAGTATCTATAGTAAATAACCAAAGCATAATTTCAGTCTGCATGTTTATTAAGATGAGAGCGTTAGTCCGCGGAGATACACGTTTTAGGATTTCTCAGCCTAGGTGTCACGAGTCATTCCCCTTTGGTCATGCATTGCTGAATGGTCAGCATCTCGGTCTATGTGTTGTTGTTTTATCCTGACATATTGTTATTTGGAGTTGTGAGCCATCCTGAATAAATTGTTGGTTCTTTTTAACTTGTATATGATGTTTATTTCTTTCTTTCTTTGTGACAAGGAACCGCTCGACTTCTTACAATATATATATATATATATACATACATATATATATATATATATATATATATATATATATATACATATATGCATCCAGATCTTGGAGATTGTGAAGAATTAATTTTTCAATGTCTTTCAAACGTTTTCAGGTGGTGTGATATATATATATATATATATATATATATATATATATATATATATATATATATATATATACATGTGTGTGTGTGTGTGTGTGTGTGTGTGTGTGTGTGTGTGTGTGTGTGTGTGTGTGTGTGTGTGTGTGTGTGTGTGTGTGAAGGGGATGTTGTTAAAAACTTTTGTACTTCAGTGACAACTGTGACCTAGACAAGATACTAGGCGTTCTATTTTTGGGAGTTGAACTATGTTCAATCTCCCTGGGTCATCACGCACTTTTCTGCGCAGTAATTTGTATTGATTTGTATAGTGGTCGTCAGCGGGGGTTCTGTGTCAGCTGATTTACTCCTAGGTAAATCAACATAAACTTTTATAAACATCCGCCATTAAATAATCCATGTAACTTTTCTGAATTGATCTAATTTTGATAATTGACATGTAAGTAAATGCAATGATATTGTATTCAAATCAATTTGAATACAAGATTTCGATCAAATTGATACTGATATACATAGAAAAATAAAAGATAAGGTTGAAAATTGTCGTTTGTAGCGCAGCGTCACCTATAAACATTGATAGGGAAACGAACGACAACTGCACACAAGACCTATTGACACCGTGGCGCGAAATATCGAATATGGTGCGAAACCTCAGAAAATTTACAAGAAATAACTCTACAACATTGTGTATGTGTATATATTTGGGTTTTTTTTAATGTGATATAAAAAATGCTTGATGTTACATGTATATTGAATTAAAACACGTCATTCCCAGTCAACAACTTTCGATCGGGATCGGAATACGAAATAAAATTTCTTATATCCGGTTGCAAAGTGAAACTGCTTCATGCTTCAAGTTATTGAATTACGTAGTAATTGCACGTTACACATTAGAGAACTGTTCCTTTTAATAAAGAAAGTCACAAAATAGATACAAAATGAGTGTACCTTATTCATTACTGTTACCGAGCTTTCGTCGGCGAAAATCTCGAAATGGAGTGTTTCGCTGCGCTTGATGACGGTAAGGTCCACATTTTCTACGTGAGTATTTTGATATTTGTTTATGAATTTTTTGCGCATACATGGTATGTCTCGGCTAGGAATAATGGAAACTTTCTCACCTATGTATGTAAAGACATATTAATCTCTATTTTTAAAAATGTAGAACACTTTTATCAAATGACAATGTTTGAAAACGCTTAGAGCTCCGATGTCAGAATTTCCTTTTCCAAAACATCAATATGTCAAATTCATTATCCTTTTCGAATAGTATGTACCATATTTTGTACCAGTTATCCATTTTGAATCCCCTATTACAATGGGATTTTGCTGCACTCTGTAATGTTTGAGTGGATGTCATGAGTGTGTGTCAAACAGAAATTTTAAGAGCATGGGATAAGGTGCTGCCATGTATTACTTCACTATCAAAGTTTAACCCAGTTGCCACAATGTTGAATTTATGCTGCAAAAAGGATTGGAAATTGCTCTGGTCAAAACACATTGTTTATTTGTCTACAGATGAAAGAGACATGAGGATTCTCCCTCACAAACTGAAAAAAAAATAGCTATGGATCTTGTACATGTATAGTTTATTAATCACTATAGATTTCCAGCATCACAAGTCTGATTCCACTATATGCTTCCCATACTGTCAGGTTCATTCACCCCCTGTTTGAGCCACAGTATAATATCCCAAATACCTTGGCAATAAATAACATTATTTGACTAGTGTTTCATTTTTAGCGGAGTTGCGATGAAGTCGAACTCGGCTTATGATCTGATGAAGTGCCTTTGGGCGGGCAGGCGGGCACACATCAACGTTTCATTTCCGCACCATAGCTCTTGAGCAAATTATAGGATCTCATTCAAACTTAGATGGATTGTCAGCCTCAGTAAGATGAGGAAGCCTATCGATTCTGGGGTCACTAGGTCAAAGGTCAAGGTAACAGTGGCTATCAATAGACTGAAATTTGGAGAAAATTTTGTTTTCCGCACCATACCTCTTGAACGAATCATACGATCTCAATCAAACTTAGATGGATTGTCACCCTCAGTAAGACCAGGAAGCCTATCGATTCTGGGGTCACTAGGTCAAAGGTCAAGGTCACTGGCTATAAATAGACTGAAATTTGGAGAAAATTTTGTTTTCTGCACTATAATTTTTTAACAAATTATAGGATCTCAATTAAACTTAGATGGATTATCGCCCTTGATGAGACAAAGAAGCCTATTGATTTTGGTCAAGGGTTAAAGGTCAAGGTCACAAAGGATTTAAGTCGGCTGAAATTTATGTACGCAAAATTTTGCTCCCTGCTTGATAATTCTTGCAAACTTTTCTGCCGGTTCCCTCTATGCCCATTCCTTGCGCAACTCGGCTTGTGCATCTCCGATGCCGGACGATTTTTAATTTTTTTGCATTTCATTTATTTTGAGTTATTATACAATTATTTACCATTCCATTGATCCTCTACAGGACTGTAGTATACTCAGGTGACAGTTTAGCATATTGGACTACCTTTTCAAGTAATGAATCCTTAGAATTAGCTACAACTAGGATTAAACTTTAATGTATATATACAGGGGAAAAAACTTCTTCATAACTGCAAGGCATTGATAACCATATTGATTTGAATGTTTGGGCCATAATATGTGGTCACATTTTTCATGAGAATATAAAGGGGTGAAATTCTAGAAAACAACAACACGACTTCAGTTACTCGAGGAGCGTTGTGGCCTATAGGCCTTCCATTATCCATGTTTGCTGTTGTAACGCTTTGAAAAACAACAACAGTTGATTTGTATCTAAAATCATGATAATATTCAGTCATTTATCCCCCTACCCTTCCAGTGCTATCTGTTCTAACTGAATTTCCACAATGTTCAACTCCCATGAGTACTTTCAGTACTTTGATTGGAATGTTTGTCAGTTCAATATCAAGATGTTGTACTCCTGTTAATTTGTGTCGTAAAAAGAAAAGGTCGGGAATATTCACTATAGTATAAATAGACTGTATGTTTTGTGGCAATATGCACTCGTTAAACATTCTATAAGCAGTCTAAAATTGTATTTGGACTTTAACATCTGAGGATTGATTGACTTCATAGGAAAAGGCAACCCAAAAGATTTTTACATGATAAATGCTAGGATTAATTATATGATAAAGATTTGTTATACTATTCTGTTGATATATACGGCCTAGATAAGCTTCAGGACTAATTTGATAACGTTAAAACTTGGAATTTCCGCTATCTATTGAAGCTGATTAAAGATGTGCATGTAGTAGACCTTACGAATAAATGCCTGTCAAGCAGTTAAATTACACTACATGCGATGGGGAGATGTGAAAAAAAGATTTTTATTTTTTTTCGAAATTCCTGACCCAACCAAGTCATTTGAAAAGAAAAGACTACGTAAACTGTGAATCCATCATTTGCGTAATGACAAGTTGAGGTTCGAGACATTTGTATGAAGAAACGTTTACCGTCTGCCTGGTTTGCGACTCGTCTGAATGTCTTCTTTTCTCATTTTTTTTTTCTTGCGAAAGAGCGGTCTTAAATCTATACGGCTCCAAACTTTACTGTTCGTGACTTGTCGTGTTTACAGTGCTACTGACGAAATAAACCGGAACAGACGGTGTGACGTCATAAATTAAACATCAATGGCCGCTCTCTTATCCGTGGGTTATTTAAAATACATGATAGATTAATATTGATTATATGTTATAATACGCAGGATTTTTGTAATAAAAGATTGTCGTTTACGGTATCAGTAAGTAATACTTTATTCATAAAAGAAACAATGTGGTTAGGATTGCCTTTCCCTTTAACAACCAACTTCTGATAATAATGTCCACGTGTGTTCAGCTCAATCGTATACCAGCATCGGATACTGTTTTGTGAACTTTGGTTAGACGTACAGCAAGTTAGTAAATTTTTCATTGATATATTGTTCTGTTTATAATTGTATATAAATTGTCAAAATCGTTGAATTCTCTATGCTTGATTTTTGCTGAGTTTAATGGGTTTATTTTAACCCACAATATATGACGTAAACATACACGTATGTAGTGAATGCTCCTTCGCCAAACACTCAACATTTCCATGTTACTGGGGGTTTCAATCTATCATTGAGTCAAACGTTGTCTGACTTGTTTCATATCAATTGTTAGGCAATTCTTGGCACACGGATTTTCCCTATGAATAACTCCGTTTACCTGATCAAGATATAGGGCTCAGGGCGGGTGTGACCGGTCGACAGGGGATGCAAATACTCCTGTTAGACACCTGATCCCGCCTCTGGTATGTCCAGGGGTCCGTGTTGGTCCTAATCTCTATTTTGCATTGCATATAGGAGTTACGAGATTGATCACTTTCGTCATCTCCACCTTTCATGAATGAAAAATTTTCAGGTGGGGTGTTAAACAATATACAACTGTGGTACTTTACTGACATCTCAATATCCCTGAAAAATTACACATGGAACAACCCTACCTCAAACCGTGGCTGCATGATCAGAGAAACTCTTCATTTTCATGAATATTTATGAAATGACATCATCATTTCTTAACCAACACATTTCGTTAAATGAATGGCTTCACCCACAGGCAAAACGTGTAGCGTTTATCAACAAATAATGACAGACAAAAATGCTTACAGATCACTCTTCTAGAAGCAAGTCAAGTACATTGTATATACAGTGTAGCTACATGAAAGGCGAAGATAACAAACAGTGATCAATCTCATAACTCCTACAAGCAATACAAGCACCCTCTGGTGTGTCCAGGGGTCCGTGTTTGCCCAACTATCTATTTTGTATTGCTTATAGGAGTTATGAGATTGATCACTGTTCGTTATCTTAACCTTGCATATATTAGACGACGTAGTTTGTGACAATAGTCATAACATAGCTTCTGAAGTAAATTCAAAGCGACTAAGAAATCTGGACATTATGCAAAAATTAATCAACAAGACAGTCGCAGCATTTAAAAACTGAAAATATAAACATTATATAATTTATGATCTGGTGAAGTTACGATCCAAGATGGGAAAGAAATCGGCGAAGATAAGCGAAATCGCTATTCCTGGGAAGCAGTGGTTTCCTTCTTTGTATAATCTGCAAATCGAATTTGAAAATATATCCCTGATAAATCGGCAGCTAAAAGTGAGGTGCTACAAATTTTAACCTATGCATGCCACTCAAAGCCGTGGCAATAATGGTTCTTTGTCATTCCAACTTCTACCGTTAAAGACATATCTAAGAAAGGCTATTAGTACCATGTACAAAATTAAATTCACTATCTCCAAATTACGAGATCATTATCTCGCAATTGCGGATAAAGATCTCGTTATTGCGAGATAATTATCTCTAAATTACGAGAAAAGATCTCGTAATTATGAGATAACTATATCGAAATTACGACAAAAAATCTCGCTATAGAAAAGACCTTTAGAAACAGATATAT